>NC_060123.1:458729687-459329687 GCF_021461395.2 Schistocerca americana
AATACATGGTTCCACTCTTCCAAATTATCCATCCAACCACCGTAGTGGACTTTCACAGGATAACAACACCGACGATTAAGGTTAGTCGTCTCCTTTGCAACGCTCTTCTTCTGTCGTTGCTGTAGCGGACACCGAAACCATACTCATGACGCTCGCCACCAGAGTCGCATGATCGATTTACGATCGCACGTTCGGTATGTATCGTTTGGTCCCTGCGTCTTCGATAGGCAATTATTCTTGGACATTACCACTAATTACGTGTTCTGAAATCATAACACGGTCCGTCCAAAACATCAACTTGTCAGTGCTTCTCCACTAAGTTCGCAGTCATGCTTGTACGATATTCTAACTGCAGATGGCTTTGTGTGGTAAATAAATAGGTTACATTTAAGTGAATGGCTCATACCTCTTGCGGGTACAATGCACCTCGCCTCTGAAGCTGGACGTTACTTCAAAGCTTCTAAAGCTCCGCAAGAACTTTAAAAAGTTTCCTTAGTTGTTGTTGAAATACAAACTTCAACGCTACAACACTTGAATCGAAGTTGAAGCTCCTTTTACTGGATGACTTACAGAACGAATTCGTATAGGCACTTTTAGTACTCGAGAGAATACGGAAGTAATTGCTAGGCAACGGTCCTCGACTGTTAGGTGACATAGCATTGTTGTTACCATATCCTGTGATCAACATTAAATAGTAACCCCACTAATAGCAATCCCAGCAAATACAGGGCACATTATTTTATAGGAACGTCAATATCAATAGGTAAACAAGCAGTGCAGTAAAAGTTTTAGTAATTTAAATATATGTTAAACGAAATATCATGCCTTGCTATTGAAAGATGTACAGCAGTGTCTAAAGGATGAAAACGCCCGAATAACTAATAAATTCACAAACAATTTACCAATTAAATATATTCCAAGCTATTAATTCAATTTACTTAACCAATAAGAGAGTTATACTCCTTTATTACCGTGGAAGGCCATCTCAATATGATACAAAACAGCTCAATATGATACGAAACAGTTGGCATCAGTTTCCAAAATGCGTTCGTTTTCACAGACGGAAGAAAATTCCAGCTGCATGACCTTGTTATGACTACAGACACTATGTATGTGTAATCGACAAGCGACAAAGATCGCTAACATCGTTGTCGTTGTGAATCTTAGCAACTGAAAGGAATAGAGCATGCTACAATTCTATCCGTCTGCTCTGACCCACGACTCATATTTGGAGCAAAGTGGATAGTTTACACGAGATACTACGACAACCACAGATAACATTTAATAAGAGCCCGATGACATTCTTCAAGATGGCGACAGCAATACAGACCATCACAATCAAAAACAAACATAAAACATTTTTTGTAGGTGGCGCTGTACAGCTGCAATGAATGTTAGGAACTGCCTTATGCAGCACACAGCTGTAACGGCATATTGTATTACAGAAGCTGGAAGTCGGTCTAGAACCAGAAAATCATCGGGTCCAAAAACCATCTCTCCTATGCGTTTGTTTAATTGGAACAGCATTTAGCAGATGTACAAAGCTCCATCATTGACATTATATATATATATATATATATATATGGAATATTGGGAAAAAACGTTGTCGAGTTTAAATGGACGTAATGTTATGAATGTACAGCTAGTATCAATGACGGAACAATGTACATCTGAAACTGTGATTCCATTTACTCAGACGGATAGCTGAGAAAGTTTTTGGACACGATGATGGTCTGGTCCTAGACCGAAATAGATCGTTTCTGTTAAAATATACCGTTGTGTATTGTATAACGTACTTCTTAACAAACAAAAAACCATGGGAACTATTTGAATCACCATATGAAATGAAATTATCGGCACAATTGCAGGAGTGGGAAAGAACTTCTCTAGAATAATCCGAACGAAAATATATAGTAAACACAGAATTGGATTCGAATAATTCGCTTGACTAATACAGATGAAATGAAGACAGTGGTACTAGACACCTCCACAAAACAACATAACTGGAAAATAGCACACACATAAGTTCTTTCGGAATGACGCAAACAAAAACACAAAAAAAGCCTAATCGCAGCGTACGCTGTACCTATATAGCTTTAACAGACATCGATAACAGATCCCCTACAAATGTCTCTAACATAAACAGAAAAAACTTCAAAAGTGGCAGAACTGGAATCGAATTCTTCGCTTGAGCCGCAGCTCAAAGGAAGACAGCGATATCACACACAGTTCCACAAAACTACATTATCGAAAAATATCGCATAGGAACTTTTCCGTGATAAACCTAAAAATATAAAGACTCCCCAACCAAAAAAACACAAACACACACACACACACACACACACACACACACACACACGAATCTCATTATGCAAATGGTTCAAATGGCTCTGAACACTATGGGACTCAACTGCTGAGGTCATTAGTCCCCTAGAACTTAGAACTAGTTAAACCTAACTAACCTAAGGACATCACAAACATCCATGCCCGAGGCAGGATTCGAACCTGCGACCGTAGCGGTCTTGCGGTTCCAGACTGCAGCGCCTTTAACCGCACGGCCACTTCGGCCGGCTCATTATGCAAGTTGTTATCATATTTCGTGTGAACTCCATTCCTAAACCTAGGACAGAGATACTAAACAACACCCACATAACATCACCTTAATCTAAAAATTATATTCACAAATTCCTTTAGAATAAACCGAAAGAAAAGAAGTACAAAAAGCCTGGAATCCCACTACAAACGAAAATAAACAGCTCGAAAACCGAAAACAATAATTCACCAACAAATACCAAAACCTCGATCCAATTCAGCTACACATATACTACGAACGACAAAAAATAATAATAATAATAATAATAATGCAGCGCGAGAGTGAGCGACCGGAACAATGGATTTCATAAGCGCAGCGTCTCAAAGAGTCACATTCGAAAAACGGCCAAATATTTGTAAATAAAAAAATTATCAATAACATTACCACCAGCAATGGAATTTCGTTCGGGCTAACCTTACTCTCGACGAACTTCCCACATTAAAAAGACAGCTAAATAACTATAAGAATCAGATGATAATCATAATCACTAATCGTTTTACTCACAAAAATTTATCTTATGCTCTGAAGGTCCTCCCCACCTTTACCCTGGGAAATCCTGCGATATGTAGAAAACAGAATAAAAATATAATATTTACCGGTTTCTCCACGGCAGTTTAATCTGTGGTCTCAGGTTCCACCCAAACCAAATCCTCGTATGTCGCGACGTATTTGGAATAACAGCGTAGTTTACATACATCACAGGTTACACTAGTAAGTAAAACAACCACAGGCTAACTTTTAATAACAAACCGCTTACATCCAATTCAACATAAAGTCATGACGTCACATAGGATGTCATGGGTCAAAGCAAACGGGTGGAAAAGGCCAATGTGCTTGACATGTTTGCCAGTAAGGAACTAAGAAATTAGTTTGAGAACACAAAATGAAAGTGCATTAACTACGCCAAATAGAAAGTACAGAAATCTGTCTGAAAAAGCAAACACTTAATATTTGAATCTTCATGAAAAATTGAAACAAAATGGTGTTTCACTTGATATACTGTTAGTAACATCAGGTTCTGTAATCAAATCACACTCTACCACATGCTTTAACCTGTTAGTATTTCTCCACTAAGTACAGAGACAGTTAAAAGCTTCTACGATATTCTAACTACAGATGATTCCGTAAAGTGAATAAATAATTGACAGACACGTGAATAGCTCATACCTCTTGCAGGCACAATGCTCCTCGGTTGTGAAGCTGAGTGTTCGCTTCGCTCAAAGCTTCTAAAGCTCCTCAAGAACTTTAAAATGTTTCGATAGTTGTTCTCGAAACACAAAATTCAATCTACAACACTTGAATCAAAGCTGAAGCTTCTTTCACTCAATAATTCAAACAGCGAATTCGGATAGGCACTTCTAGTATTCGAGAGAATACGGAAGTAATTGCTAGGCAACGGTCCTCGACGGTTTAGGTGACATAGCATTGTTGTTAGCATACCCTATGAACAACATAGAGGCAACAGAGCACAAAATTTTATAGGAACGACGACAGAAGTGGTCAAACTATCACTGAAATAAAACTTCGAATATATATGTTGCAGCTTTTCAGATTATAGCTTCGCTTCGAAGCGACGTCGCACGCTCGTGCCCTCGATCCCGCATTCACATAATATGTTTAAATGTTTTCATACGCTCAAAATTTAATTCTCTCAGCGCAGCGAACGGTTCAAATGGCTCTGAGCACTATGGGACTCAACTGCTGAGGTCATTAGTCCCCTAGAACTTAGAACTAGTTAAACCTAACTAACCTAAGGACATCACACACATCCATGCCCGAAGCAGGATTCGAACCTGCGACCGTAGCGGTCTCGCGGTTCCAGACTGCAGCGCCAGAACCGCGCGGCCACTTCGGCCGGCGCAGCGAACGGTCACCATTTTTCTATGTCCGTTTGTGTAATACCACAAACACATTTTCTGGTGTATTAACTTCCTATATCTTTCGCTGAATCTCTCCGTCATGAAAATGGAAGATTTGTCACTGAGACGGATCACATGAGCAATAGGTACTTTTATTCCGCATAAACTGACGGAAAAAAGCTGAAACAACCCAGTAGCGCCACTATGAGAATGCAAATCATGTTTGTTTTGAATACACACTGAAAATTTCGTGAGCGATAGTTACCTTTGAGATTGAACGAGGTGAGTTGATGTTAGTCAAGAGACATTTATCAGCTCTACAACCAGTAAGAATGAGACAGTGTAGTAAGGGTACGAAAAGCTCCATGTTCCTTCTGCGATATTGCGTTCTGGGGTGCGATTTAGTATGACAGCACGAACACTCTTATGGTCACCCCATGAACCTTGACTGCAATACTGTACGCCAGTCATGTTATCCAACACGATAACGCTCTGCCACATAGCGCTGTTCTAACACAGAGTGCTGTACAAAATGTCGACATTTTGCTCTGGTCTGCTCGATCACCAGATCTGTCTCCAGTCGAGCAGTATGGGACTACATCGGGCGACAATTCCACCCTCATTGAAAATCAGGATTAACCGTCTGTGTATTGGCCGACCAATAGCAACCAATACCAATAGCTGAACAAGGGGAACCAACTGCCAATACGACCTTCCGTCGGCGCCTGGCAAGAGGAGAAGAATAAGAGGAGTCGACACGCAGTTAAGATAATTTTGCCATCTCTTCCAGCTTATGTAACGCAGCACCACTGCCATAGCAGTCCTAAACGCTTAACAGGGATATGTGAACTAGTGAGGGCATCACGTAAATATCTACGTCGACTGCGGCTGAAAATGCTATGCAACTGCTAAATGTAGACAATATGTACATAGATGTGTAGAGCTTTCCAACTGCAATGTGACGCCGTGCAAATATAACGAAGTAATCCTGAAAAGCCAACGAAAAAAAAAAAAAAAAAAAAGGAATGTGTTTTCATCTGAAACACACTGTGCAGAGATTATTAACTCCAAAGCAAATACAGTGGAGTAAGGATAGATGGAAATAACTTAATGCAAGGCCCCTTTCTAGGGAACATCTAAAATGGGAATAGTCGATCATTAGTCGCATTCACCCAACTTCAGTAGAATTACTGCTTCATCACGTAACGACGAATTTTGAACCTTTCAGACTAAGAAATTATTAAAAACAGTAGTCGCCTACACAGCTGATGCAAATCGTAACTGCAATTGGATAAGGACAGAAAAGCCTACGTGCCTACCACAGTGGTATATAGCAAAGTGTTACGGCTTGTCAAGCCCAAATTCTCCTGCTCCCTCACCATTGCGACCCTGAGCTTGTCGTCCTATCTCCAGCTTATCCTTTCAAGCAGACGTTCTACTGCCTGCAGAGAAGTGCTTCAGTCTCATCATAAAATACCTTCAATATACCATTCTGAAAAATTCACAAGAGTTTTTAACTTTATTAATGTGCGACTGTCTGTTTTAATAGCTAATAAAAGTGTAAATATTTTGATTTCCAATTTGCTTGGCGGTGTAGTGGGTAAGTGTCAGATTAAAAATCACGACGGCCCAAGTACCAATCCGGGCTTCGTCTAAAGACTTTTTTTTACACGTAACTCTTCTCTCACGTTCGACAATGATTTATTAATGTTAGTAATGCGAAGTCGAATTATGAGTCGTATTCCCTGTTAAACTGCAGGACCGCTCACAACAGACTGGATAAATGAGTTCAGAAGCCGCAGAAAGCAACGCGACCATGGCTAGAAAATTACTGTGGAGTTCGAACCACTCTTCAGGTTGATGACAGCTTTATCGTTATATGTGTACATGACATAGATTTCGTTGTATCCATGGGGAACATTATTAAATACTTTTGAGTGATATAAGATAGATACGAAGCCCACACCTACTACAGTAGTACAAGTTTATATGCCAACTAGCTCTGCAGATGACGAAGAAATTGAAGAAATGTATGATGAAATAAAAGAAATTATTCAGATTGTGAAGGGAGACGAAAATTTAATAGTCGTGGGTGACTGGAATTCGAGTGTAGGAAAAGGGAGAGAAGGAAACATAGTAGGTGAATATGGATTGGGGGACAGAAATGAAAGAGGAAGCCGCCTGGTAGAATTTTGCACAGAGCACAACATAATCATAGCTAACACTTGGTTTAAGAATCATGAAAGAAGGTTGTATACATGGAAGAACCCTGGAGATACTAAAAGGTATCAGATAGATTATATAATGGTAAGACAGAGATTTAGGAACCAGGTTTTAAATTGTAAGACATTTCCAGGGGCAGATGTGGACTCTGACCACAATCTATTGGTTATGACCTGTAGATTAAAACTGAAGAAACTGCAAAAAGGTGGGAATTTAAGGAGATGGGACCTGGATAAACTAAAAGAACCAGAGGTTGTACAGAGATTCAGGGAGAGCATAAGGGAGCAATTGACAGGAATGGGGAAATTAAATACAGTAGAAGAAGAATGGGTAGCTTTGAGGGATGAAGTAGTGACAGCAGCAGAGGATCAAGTAGGTAAAAAGACGAGGGCTAGTAGAAATCCTTGGGTAACAGAAGAAATATTGAATTTAATTGATGAAAGGAGAAAATATAAAAATGCAGTAAGTGAAACAGGCAAAAAGGAATACAAACGTCTCAAAAATGAGATCGACAGGAAGTGCAAAATGGCTAAGCAGGGATGGCTAGAGGACAAATGTAAGGATGTAGAGGCCTATTTCACTAGGGGTAAGATAGATACCGCCTACAGGAAAATTAAAGAGATCTTTGGAGATAAGAGAACGACTTGTATGAATATCAATAGCTCAGAAGGAAACCCAGTTCTGAGCAAAGAAGGGAAAGCAGAAAGGTGGAAGGAGTATATAGAGGGTCTATACAAGGGCGATGTACTTGAGGACAATATTATGGAAATTGAAGAAGATGTAGATGAAGATGAAATGGGAGATATGATACTGCGTGAAGAGTTTGACAGAGCAATGAAAGACCTGAGTCGAAACAAGGCCCCCGGAGTAGACAATATTCCATTGGAACTACTGACGGCCGTGGGAGAGCCAGTCCTGTCAAAACTCTACCATCTGGTGAGCAAGATGTATGAAACAGGCGAAATACCCTCAGACTTCAAGAAGAATATAATAATTCCAATCCCAAAGAAAACAGGTGTTGACAGATGTGAAAATTACCGAACTATCAGATTAATAAGTCACAGCTGCAAAATACTAACGCGAATTCTTTACAGACGAATGGAAAAACTAGTAGAAGCCAACCTCGGGGAAGATCAGTTTGGATTCCGTAGAAACACTGGAACACGTGAGGCAATACTGACCTTACGACTTATCTTAGAAGAAACAATAAGGAAAGGCAAACCTACGTTTCTAGCATTTGTAGACTTAGAGAAAGCTTTTGACAATGTTGACTGGAATACTCTCTTTCAAATTCTAAAGGTGGCAGGGGTAAAATACAGGGAGCGAAAGGCTATTTACAATTTGTACAGAAACCAGATGGCAGTTATAAGAGTCGAGGGGCATGAAAGGGAAGCAGTGGTTGGGAAGGGAGTAAGACAGGATTGTAGCCTCTCCCCGATGTTGTTCAATCTGTATATTGAGCAAGCAGTAAAGGAAACAAAAGAAAAATTCGGAGTAGGTATTAAAATTCATGGAGAAGAAATAAAAACTTTGAGGTTCGCTGATGATATTGTAATTCTGTCAGAGACAGCAAAGGACTTGGAAGAGCAGTTGAATGGAATGGACAGTGTCTTGAAAGGAGGATATAAGATGAACATCAACAAAAGCAAAACAAGGATAATGGAATGTAGTCTAATTAAGTCGGGTGATGCTGAGGGAATTAGATTAGGAAATGAGGCACTTAAAGTAGTAAAGGAGTTTTGCTATTTGGGGAGCAAAGTAACTGATGATGGTCGAAGTAGAGAGGATATAAAATGTAGGCTGGCAATGGCAAGGAAAGCGTTTCTGAAGAAGAGAAATTTGATAACATCCAGTATTGATTTAAGTGTCAGGAAGTCATTTCTGAAAGTATTCGTATGGAGTGTAGCCATGTATGGAAGTGAAACATGGATGATAAATAGTTTGGATAAGAAGAGAATAGAAGCTTTCGAAATGTGGTGCTACAGAAGAATGCTAAAGATTAGATGGGTAGATCACATAACTAATGAGGAAGTATTGAATAGGATTGGGGAGAAGAGAAGTTTGTGGCACAACTTGACCAGAAGAAGGGATCGGTTGGTAGGACATGTTCTGAGGCATCAAGGGATCACCAATTTAGTATTGTAGGGCAGCGTGGAGGGTAAAAATCGTAGAGGGAGACCAAGAGATGAATACACTAAGCAGATTCAGAAGGATGTAGGTTGCAGTAGGTACTGGGAGATGAAAAAGCTTGCGCAGGATAGAGTAGCATGGAGAGCTGCATCAAACCAGTCTCAGGACTGAAGACCACAACAACAACAACAACAACAACGAAATATTTACTCCCACCAACCAACCCTTGCCCCTCAGAGCAAATGATTAAAATTACACTAAATAAACATCCTTATTTGCTGAAAATACGCATAAAATAATATATCTGGGTTGTGCACTAGATAATACCCCAGAAATATATGAAAACTGAACTGCGTGTCCTGAGCTTTGTACAACACTCACCCACTTTTCCACTTGTTAAATTGTTAATAATATAACAGACAGATTAACGTTAAGAAATAATAAAAATAAACTCATTACTGGTGTAAAACAGACAATTATTTGCACCACTACATTTACAATGAGGAGGAAAGATGAAGAGGAAAGTGACAAGTGAAGGATGTCAGTAAAACCACGATTATTAATTTGACAAAGATGGTTGTTTTTCACTCTATTCCGCTACGTTTTAACTGGTATCACTTTTATGATTTTACATTTTAAAGCCAGATAACATATTTCATATTATATCTTTTCCAAATACAAATAAATTTCATTTAATCAAGAAAGTAAATAAAAAATACTGTTGTGCTTCTATAGTTACCATACAACACATGCATATATTACTGAGAGGGGGATTTTTATCCGTAAAGGACAGAGCAGTCACTGTAAGACTCAAAGTTTATTATCATGAAGCATCAACGTATATTTCACTGAAATAAGCAAGTAAACATTTAATGAAAGAACGAAGGATTGTATTCTTGAAATCTGTCTTTGTGTCAGGTGAGTGAGCACAGTAAATATATAATCCCGAGAATAAGTCGTGGATACTGCAAGAATGGGATGTGGTTAAAAGCAAGAAACCGGAAAAATAAGAACGAAAATCAGCAGAATCATTAAAGTGCGTCACACAAGCAACTGTATGACTGAGAATGTTAAAATTGTGCAGTTACGCCCTCATGGAAGTTAGCTACAATCAGCTTGGTGATTCTATTGAAAGCTCATTCTTACCACTCTCATACAGCATGAATGCAGTAGGCAGCGGTAGTAGCAGTTGAGTCTGGCTTGACTTCTGCACTCGGAACTACAATGGAAACATCCCTATGAGTGCAAGTGTTATCTGGCAGCAAGTATTTTCCTCTCAGTCGCCTGTCCACAAGTATTTATTCTTCATTCTGCTAGCAATAAGTGTGATCTATTTTAACCACCTGTAACTTGCCTGATTGTATAAGTGTAGGAAAATCGCTGACAAATGGCAGCGGACGCTGCGTGTTCCGTTCAGTAATGGTTTTGTATATAAGTTAAACAAACTCGTACTCCTGCGGATTTTGATATCATTAATCAATAATTCCAAGGTGTGGGGAGGAAGACAGAAAACGTCTCCCAGTCCATGACAGGCTTCTGAAGCTGACGAATTGATAGACTTACACGTAGGCACACACAAGAAAGAACGTACTCTCCAGTCAGAATATTGGTTACAAGTGTTTTAAACAAACATTCCAGCTTAGCATGTCTGCTGAGACAAACGGTTGTACTAACAGTCTACCTTCTCTGAAAGCTGGAGCTGGCTTAGGTTTCAATCTTTCCTGGAAGGAATTCCCCCAGTGCCTCAAGCAAGACTGCCTTTTACGCAGATAGCCGCCCCTCAGTCGCCCGTCGAGGGGAGTTGGACCAAGCGAATTCTGCATTCTTTACTTGCTTTCAAGGGTAGCTTTCGGCACTGAACGAATTTATTACTATGCTTGATCCTTCAAATAATCTCCCTTATTGTGAGCCACCTACAAAAAACTCGCCATTACTGCAGAAAATGACTGCCTTAATTGTTATAACAGAAATGTATGAGAACAGTTAAATTAGCTGTGCAGTCACTGGCTATACTAAATATCATCTGCAGTTATTAGGCAGCATTAAAGGGTCGACTACATTGACCATGAGGATGTGCATATGACATTAAACGCTTCGTAAGAGTTTAGGGATAAACTGCTGTGTAACATCACCTTCTCATTGTGACTAAAATGGATGCTGATGAAATTGTGTTGATGATTTTCATGTTTGGTTTGTGGGGCGATCAGCTGCGTGGTCATCAGCGTCCTTACAAAGTCCCAATTTTTACATAGTCCAATTTCTACACAATCCAAGCAAGCCGCTGTCACGAATGATGACGGTGACGATGGAATGATGAAAACAACACAAACACCCAGGCCCAGGCAGGGAAAATCCACAATCCAACTGTGAATCGAATCGGGGATTCGCGATCCAGAGACAGCAACGCTAACCACCACACCACGAGCTGCGGACAAATTGTGCTGAGCTTCACCTGTAGCACAAGTGCGTCAAGGACATTTTAACTGGGACATGAGTATCATTTCTGCTTTTCGTTTCACGTACTCATCGTCTGATGAATATCATACCTTGGATTATAAGGGTAAAGCTGGTTCCAAAGTAAACTACAAGAAAATACACAATCGCACTTGTCTACTAGCCTCCTCATATTCGTTTTTATATACTGGTGTACAGGTAAATTTATTTCAGGATACATATAATAAGAAGAACACCAGGCGCACAATATTACACAGAATCTGAACATTCTGAGAGTATTCATGAATGAAGTCAGTGCGTTGATGGCCTCACACACATGGGTGGCTTGTTGTCACAATCCACAGATACACAAATCCATCTACAATTAATTATTCCAATCACAGTCATCATATAGCAATAGCAAATCATTTACTCAGTTTTAACCACAGTCATAGGTTGGACGACCTCTGAAGCATAACCTCGTTGTCTGACAGATGGTTGGCACGAGGCTGTCGTAAATTGGTCGAGCAAACCATAAGCAAACCTTGGATTATAAGGGTAAAGCTGGTTCCAAAGTAAACTACAAGAAAATACACAATCGCACTTGTCTACTAGCCTCCTCATATTCGTTTTTATATACTGGTGTACAGGTAAATTTATTTCAGGATACATATAATAAGAAGAACACCAGGCGCACAATATTACACAGAATCTGAACATTCTGAGAGTATTCATGAATGAAGTCAGTGCGTTGATGGCCTCACACACATGGGTGGCTTGTTGTCACAATCCACAGATACACAAATCCATCTACAATTAATTATTCCAATCACAGTCATCATATAGCAATAGCAAATCATTTACTCAGTTTTAACCACAGTCATAGGTTGGACGACCTCTGAAGCATAACCTCGTTGTCTGACAGATGGTTGGCACGAGGCTGTCGTAAATTGGTCGAGCAAACCATAAGCATCTGCGGTGTAATGGGGTCTCAAGTCGAGTGGAGTGAGCTGCCACTCGTGGCAAGGAACCAGTCACAAAGGGGTGAGCTGCCACCTCAAGTAGCAGCAGGTATGAGCCGACAGATACGTGGCTCCCTGCAGGCAGCTGAGGTGAGAACGACTGTGTGTGTGTGTGTGTTTGTGTGTGTGTGTGTGTGTGTGTGTGTGTTTTTCTCTGTTCAGAACATCTGCCTCATGTTTGCGTGCAGGTCGTGTGCGTCATTTTACTTGCAAAACCCTGAAGCAGCAGTACTTGAGAACATTTGACAAATAGAATTTACTTAAAACCATTACATACAATTATCTTGTTTAGTGCGGGTACCAAATACGGCCCTTTGGCCTCATATTCAAAAATAAGAAAAATAAAGTGTCCATTACTTTACAAACGTGACTGGAATTCAGGGCCTGTAAAATTGAAACATCTAGCTAGCCTTAGCCTTCTGGACCTCTTAAAAAATGAAAGAAAACATTTAACGAGCAAAGTATAATACTGGCTCTATATTAATTAAACTATTGTAACTCTTACCGATGAGGTTCACTGAAAGAAAGATGACAAATTAGGGAAGCTTTCTGGGGTATCCACGGATGTTAAATGGAATTTCCTGCACGTATTTTGTGCATTCAAGATATATAAATTACTGGCGCGCCATACAGCTATGCACTGAGGTAGTACTTTGCATTTAATACCACCTGTTTATCATGATGGGCCTTCCTCTTTCCATCTCTCCCTCTCCTTCTCTTTCTCTCTCTCTCTCTCTCTCTCTCTCTCTCTCTTCTGATGCTTTCTTTTGTTTATTGTCTTTGAGTAAAAGTATTCTCTTAAGTCGCCTTCTCGTACCATTTTTCTGAAACACACAAGGGTACATCTGCAAAATGTTGATACTATAAAAATGCATAAGGCTTTATCATGATATTCATCACAACTGCCAAATATTTCCTTATTGTAGTTACCGTACCTGTATTTGTGAGCTCACGTTGCCTCCATTTTTCACATTATAGTGTTCCTCGCCAAACCATTGCATCCAAGGGTGATATTCGTATTGCTGTAAAACTCTTTTAACACCACAATGGTGGGCTTCCACCGGATGACAGTTGCATCTCCTGCGAACAGTGGATATGAAATAGTGAAACAAGTTTTGCGTCTTCAGTTTCTTGATCTCACGTACCTTTACCTGAGGTGACAAGTTATTGCTCAGCAGCTTGGCGCCTCACACTATCGCTGTATTTTACACTAACAATCCACATTGGTTCAGCGCTCAGTGCATCTCACTACTGGTATCAAATCTTAACTATCACATGCAAATCGTCCTTGCAAGGCAAACTCGTCCTCCGTCTCAACCAATACACTCATTGTCTTTCAATACTGCCTCAAAAGTTGAAAATCACGCACAAGTAGTCCACATACATTCCTCATTTTTCTTCTTTCTGAACCAGCCCAGAGTTATGAAAGTGATTAACATCCATTAAACGAATCTCCTGAGGTGTTAGATGTGTAGTCGACCTTTCGATCTGCGACTCCTGAGGGTTACACTCTCATAACGTCATTATGAAAAATTTTCCTCACTCTGCATGCACTACAGTGTACGTAAGGAATTTTTATCTTACAAATCAGCATCAGGTACGTAATTTTAATTTATTATGTCTTTAGCATCGGCTATTTGCAACACATTTATCAGAGAGTATCCATATATACCACTGAATGTACAGTCATGCTCAAAACTGATCTAGCTGCCTCGGCTACCCAGGGCATACATTCGACTTTACTTTTGTAATCACCGGTATAAAATGACTTAACTGACACCTAGACAGAACTGCCAACAGTGTAGGATGCAGAAATTTAAATAGGAAGTGTTTCTTTCCACTTGAGCTACTCTATTGCGCAATCTGTTTGTAGAGAACTTTGTGCAGTGCAAAAGAAAAGCTGTAACTGTCTGTCTCTCAGAAGTCTAGATCCAGCCATATGCAATATCTCACAGCACTGTGGAATGCAGAAGTTCTGGAGGAATTGTTGTTGACTTCTGGAACTGCTGTTGATTTTTTACGTGGCACAGAATAATTAGTTAACTGTGTTTCTTACAGCTTCCATTTGCACTAACATTTTTCTACATTGTCGTGCAATTCATGAAATTCTATTTGCATGATCACAAGACTGCACATAGATGCAATCGATTTCGAGGTGCAAAGTATTTGTTATCTTACTTTTCGTGACATGTCGACAAAGTTGATTTCCAAAGATTTTTTATTGTACTGAAACAATCTTTTGTCACAATGTAACAAGGTAAGTGTTTTATTCATATATATTTTGAGGGGAACTGAAATCGTGATGGAAGATTATACACCTGAATATTTGACACAACTGGTAGGAGAAAACGCTGCATATTATAGTCTGGGAGACGAGTCTTTGGTATTGGCAGCTCGGTAGCGTCTTTCCGTTGCCTAGCGACCGCAGGCAGGCAGCCAATGACGGCCTGACTTTGAGCGGGTAGCAAGGGCCACGTTGCCGCTCTGAAACCCGGTCGCGCGCGCTTATGAAACTTACCAGTGTCTCGCGTGCAGGCGGTGCGGTCGTTCGTCGTTTGTCTGAAGTTGAATTCGCAGTTTATTTCGTTTTTGTTGTTTTTAGTGTTTCTTTATTTATGTTTCGTTGTAAACAATGTCTAGTGCGGCGGTTAGTACCAGCCCAACACAAGAAGTGAAACGGAGGAAGAAAAGTGTGCTACACACCCAGGCCCGTGAATTCGTGTGCTCTGTGAGGGATTACTTTGAGAAAGAAATGGACAAAGGTGGGCCCTTAATTCCTGTTGTTCAGGTTGTGAAGAGAACTGCAGCAGCATTGAAAATAAGTAAGAACACTGTTGTAAAGATAGGTAAAGAACAGTATAGTGTAGATTGTGACGAGAGTGGCACAACAAGGCTGCACACACCAGGAAAGAAGCGACCGAGAAATAAGCAGGTGACAGCTTTGGACGATTTTCAGGAAGACGCTATTCGTCGTCATATATACAGCTGTTATAAGAGAAGGGAACATCCCACTCTATCTAAATTACTGGTGTCTCTTCAGAAAGACGATCTTTGTAAAGGGAGCAAATTTTCATTGCATACAGTGTTGAAAGACATAGGCTTCAGCTATTCACTGTTTAACGGACGCAAAATATTAATGGAAAGGACAGACGTAGTTGCATGGCGGTGCAGATTTCTGCGCAAGGTCATGGGTGTGGAATTCGAAAGTATAGTGTGGTTAGATGAAACTTGGGTCAATGCCAGCCATTCTTTACGTAGAGGCTGGAATGATGGAACGCCCGAGGGGACAAGGGCAGTGCCTGTTGGCAAAGGAGGGCGTATTATTGTCTTACATGCAGGAACATCGAAAGGTTTTGTGCCAAACTGCTTGAAAATGTTTCGGTCAAAAAAGACGGGAGATTACCATGAAGAAATGAACAGTGTAGTATTTCAAGAATGGTTCGAGACATCGCTTATGACGAATCTGACAAGTCCATCAGTGATTGTTGTGGACAATGCGCCTTATCATTCCGTTGTTCACGATAAGGCACCAACCTTGGCAACAAAAAAAGACGATATCATTCAGTGGTTGAAACGGCGAAGAGTAGATTTCAGAGATTTAAGGAAGGCGGAACTGCTCGGAATTGTGGCACAAAAGAAACCCCGATTTCCAACATATGTAATTGACGAGATTGCTAAAAGGCACGGGCATGAAATCGTTCGGCTTCCTCCATACCACTGTCACTTCAATGCAATTGAAGGAGTGTGGGCGCAGATAAAAAATTACATTGCTGCAAACAATAAGAAATTCACGATCTCTGAAGTGGAAACTCTCCTTCCAGCAGCTATCAATAAAGTGACAAGCGAGACGTGGGCTAAAATTGTAAACAGCACTGCAAGTGCCGTCAGAGAGGCGGCCAAAACCGAAGGGGTTGTGGAAGAATGCATCGAAAATTTAATTATACATCTGGGAGAGAGCAGTGATAGTTCGAGTAGTGCTGAGGAAGACAATGTCAAATCAGATTCTGCCAGTGATGTGAGTGGTGTTTTTCCATTACAGTAACTACAACGTATTCAGGAATGTAAGGAGGGAGTTTGCTATCGATCTACAACCAGATCATCATATTGTGAGTACTTTCTTCAGATTATAACTCTTAATACACTGACCAATTATTCTGTAGCTTGTAGTAGAACAAATTAATAATGCTAATACTTACCAATGGAAACCAAAACTGCTAATGTTCAACAACTTGCGAAAATAGTTTTCATTTCACTTGTGAAGTTTAACAAATAACTTTATTATGTTTCAGCATCTTAGATACTTGTACTAAATAGCTCTTATCAGTTTTCGAGTTAATATATTTCAAGCATCAACTTTAAATAAATTCACGCGTACCAATACGACTTGTATTTTGTCTCGCTTTTATTTCTGCTGCTGGAGAATGCGTGTAGCAGACAGGACGCCGCTTGCTGTGAGCCACGTTCGGCAACAGCGCCGTCTGCCCGCCGGTACTGTCAGTACCAATCACTCGTCTCACGGATTATAGTCTGTGTTACTTGGTTTGAATCCATATGCAGAACGAGACGGTTCGTCGGGTCATTTGAAGTTCATACATATTCTGAACTAGCCGCTAGTGAATAACTTAAACTTTTAATGTAATTTTGTGTTAAATAATAAGTACGATATGTTACTTTGAAGAGGAAATCATGGATATGACGTACTTACTAGGTGCATTACCTATCTGACGTAATAATGAGAGTGGTAACATTTCAGGAATGTCATTTATTGTAATAAATGTCAGATTACAAGCATTAAGGACAGTCTTATCTGTGATAAGGTGTTCCCTGATATTTGTACATTACTACATCTTTAACTATTGTGATACAGAGCAGTGTTTTCTAGTGGTGACTTGTTGGAACCATTTTCAATAGTCAAACGATTGTACTGAGGAGCGATTAGAGAACCTGCTAGACAGCTGCGGTATGCGGGTTGCATGCGAATCAGGCGAAATGTAATGCAGTTCGTTCGGATACTTTTGAGCACGACGGCACGCATTTTTGCTATTTAGTTTCCATTTTGGTCAATGTACCTGTACGTTATAAACAGTTCTGTTGGCTGGTTTTTGGTATTATGTAGTAATATTTTGAACTATACTTACAGGTTGCGTGGACGATTTTCTACACATTACGCTCATATTGCATTTTTGGCCTTGTTCCTCTTCTTATAAATGCCACTTTGCGGTTTTTTTCCACATTTCACAGCACTAGGAACTGAACACATATTTTGATGCAATGTTCTGGTCTCTGTTGCCGACTGTCAGATGTTACTGCCTAGGATCGAATGTTATTCCCAACTTTCGAGTGTAATTATTGAAGTATCTGTGATCTGTGTGTGTATTCATTTTGGGTGTGTTTCTCTCTCTCTCTCTCTCTCTCTCTCTCTCTCTCTCTCTCTCTCTCTCTGTGTGTGTGTGTGTGTGTGTGTGTGTGTGTGTGTGTGTGTGTGTGTGTGTCCAGAAGGCGAAGGGGGGGGAGGGGGGAGAGAGATTTTTTTTTTCTGGTTGTGTGAGAATTTTTATCTTATCATTTATTTTCTAAGTTTAGTAGGAAGTTTGTGCTATTGTGTGTTTGTTCAGTTATCACATGTTTATTTTCAGCGATGGCTTTCTGAGTGTGGAAGTTCTCTTGCATTTGTATAAGATGTTTGTCATGGTTGCTTATTCTCATTATTTTCATTTCTCGTTCCATGTTTTTAGGATGGGGGTTATGTGTTTTAAATGTTCTGTAAATGTGGACTGGTTTGTTTCGTACTTCCAACAACTGCTATGTTCTTTGTATCGTGTTTTAAAATTCCTGTATGTCATGCCTATGTATATTGCATCAAAACTTTGACATTCAAGTTTATATATTCCTGATTGTTGAATTTGTCTCTCTTGGTAGCTGGTTGGCTTAGGTGTGATTGGAGTGTTTGCCCAGTCGTATATACTATTTGGAAGCCCTGTCTCTTTAGGATGTTTGCAACTCTGTATGTTAATTTACATGTGTAAGTTATGGTGTACCCATATGGTTCTTTTCTGTGTGATGTTTTCATTGTGTGTATTTGTTGAGTGAGTTTGTAAGTTCGCAGCTTGTGAGTTCTCTTGTATCCTGGAAATTATGTGTTTGTTTTGTATTTGTGTTTTTATTTTTTGATTGAGCCTGTGTACTACATGTGTGTCATACTCATTGTTCTTAGCTAGTTGTATGATTGTACTCATTTGTTTTTCATAGTTTCTCTTGTTGAGTGGTATTCTGTTTAATCTATGTAACATATGTCTTAGTGCTGCAAGTTTCTGGTTGTGGCTATGGTTAGACGTGGAATGTATTATTGTGTCTGTGGCTGTCGGTTTTCTAAAGATGTTAAGTGTATGTTTCTGTTTTCTTTTTTTATTGTAATGTCAAGAAAATTTATTTGATTTTCTTTTTCAAGTTTGAATTTTATATTCTGATGAGCTTTGTTGATTTCCTAGTTTAGTTTGTCTATTTTTTCACTTGGCTCATCTACCAGACAAATAATGTCATCCGCATATCTGTACCAACGTACGATTTTGAAACTTTCATTAACGCTTATCTTTTCAAATATCTGATTTTCTAGATGACTGATGAAAATGTTTGCTAATGTTCCTCATATTGGGCCCTGTAATTACAGTCAAAATATTACTACATAGTAGCAAAAACCAACCACCAGAGCTATTTATAACCGATAGGTACATTGACCAAAATGTAAACTGAATAGCAAAAATATGTACATATTCTAGGCCACCGAAGATGCCTTGCAGAAAATAAAGGTGAAACGCGTATGGCACGAAAATTGTGTTTCATTCAGTTGTAGTCAGACAGTCCATAAAGCAAAAATTATCAATCTACTGTAATATTACACCCAACTGAGGAAGACAGGACTACAAAAGTGAAGATGTTAATAGTGGTTCATTTTACAAAATTGAAATGAGAAATTAAAAGTGTGATTTTCAGTGTTATTGAAACTGTCATCAATGAAATTCCTGTAGAGTATTCTTTTTGAGAAAATAATTATAATACTAGGATTATAGAAAGTAACAATATTTTAAACTGCAAAAGATTGAGTCCATTAACTCCCTTATGTCGTGTTTACCCCGTTTTCTACTGGTACTTTTCCTCAGTACTTTAGGACTAATTACTGTCTTTACAATGGTATGATTTCTTCTTTCCTTATTTTCATCTCGGTCATCGCCAACGCATTTCTGAGAGCATAATTTCTAGCAAAACCACTAGACGTGAAGAACTGCATTATGCGGATATAAACAGTATACGCAGTATATGCCGCTCGCGGATTAAGTCTTAGGCCTATCCCGACTGGCCGACTGCTTTCTATAAGGCAACACAATCAGCTATCTGCGATCGTGGGACATGTGGTCAGCATGTCGTCAGCCCCTCCAGGCGTTATTGCCAGTGGCTGAATGCTGGTGATGCCGCTACTTTTTTTATTCAAGCAGCTCCTCATTTGCTCTCATGAGGCTGAATGGACTCCGCGGCAAACCTCGCTACCTCGGGAAGTCTCTGACGAGGTACTGTAAATCGAAGCCGGTTCTTCCAGCATTGAAGCCAGTGATAGTAATTAATTTGTTTTTGGCTTATTTGTTTCGATTCGCTTCTTCGACGATTTTCGTGAGCGGTTTTGAGTGGATCTTTCAAATTCCATCGATGACAACTCCGTTTTCTTGTGTTGTTTTTATTATTATTATTATTATTATTATTATTACAGGGACTGACCAGCCTCTGCCCGAATACGGTGAGCTACCACGCCGGCATCATTCGGCTCCTGAGGCGCAAGCACTCTATAGACACATTCATATAGTCACTTATTCTCTCTCTCCTGGAGTTTATTCCGTCGTTCAAGGTCCACTGCTTTAAATGGTTCGGTTAATTTATTTTTCTTTTAGCTTTGGACTGGATCCTTCCTGCCGGCACAGTCGTCAGGTAACATACGACCGGAAAGTCGAGTGGGGGATATCGATCGGTGAATCTCTTAAAATGGGTGATATTCATTACCGTATTTTGCCATTTACTGTATCGTACTTTCTGACGGATACGTCTACAACTAACTAGAAACGATACTCCTTATGATCGAGGTTCCAGATGGTTAAATTAAAGTGCAGCTACTCACAGAGGTCCAGTATGGGCTGTAATTATGGTACGTAGCGAAACTTCGTAGATATGATAATGCCTTAATGTGGAACCGATTAAGACTGAAAAAAAAATAGTTCCAATTTCAGCCAGCAGGAGCAAATCTGGTGCTGTGAATGTAAGAACGGTTTCCATATGTAATGGCTTAGGAACGGGACGTGAGCAGTAAAGGTCAAACAAGCGACAAACGCTTAGTATCGATTTTATTATTAACCGCTGCTTACAAAGTTTGTTCTACATGAGCACCGGAGACGTCGGCGAGATGCTGCTTCGTAAGACAGTTTCTCGAAGAAGTTCCAATGTATTTTGAGCAACGCGTTCCTTACTGGTCTTCACATTAGTTAGAGACCGAACACGTCCTTGGTAAACAAGTTCTTTCAGATATCCCCAGAACCAAAAGTCACATGGATTAACATCAGGTGATCTTGTAGGCCACACATCTGGAAAACCTCCGGAGATAACACGTTCGTGGAAGGTTGCATTGAGCAGATCTTTCACTGTGCGAGGGGGATGAGGTGTTGCCCCATCTTGCATGAAAAAAGTAGTTTCTACGCAGTTACGCTCATCCAATGCAGGAATCACACGCTGTGCAGAAGTCACCGTACAGTGGCTGTTCGTGCACAAACGATTTATCAGGACCCGAAATTCGGCAGTTCTGTGTATTCACTGCACCCTATAGTGTAAAAGGTGCTTAGTCATTCCATAGAATATTGCCCGGCCACAGTCGCACACTTCGATCCGTCCCAGGAACCGAAGGGAAAATTCAGGACGTTTCTGCGGGTCATGCGGTTTCAGTTGCTCCACTGTCTGGACATTGCACGGGTACCAGTTCAAAACAGACCGCACGAAACTTTCCGCACTGTGGACAATGAGATGAACAGTTCTCGAGACGCTGCACTACCCAGAGTGCCGCACGGTGAAACCGCGCTGTCTCGGCGCCTTGCCACGGTTCGTGCAGCTCCCCCCTGACGGAGGTTCGAGTCCTCCGTCGGGCACGGGTGTGTGTGTTGTCCTTAGCGTAAGTTAGTTTAAGGGACCGATGACCTCAGCAGTTTGGTCCCATAGGAAATTACCACAAATTTCCAAACTACCCAGAGCACGTGATGCATTGTCAGTTACAGCAGCAGCACCCTCGTATCATTCTTGCTGTTGTCATGCAGGTACTATTCGCAGACGAGTGGCTTTTTGCCTTATGCGCAATAGTTAAGATAGTTACGGCGTATACCTCTCGACCGTTGTACGGGGACTTCAGTGCTGCAGCCGGCCGGGGTGGCCGAGCGGTTCTAGGCGCTACAGTCTGGAACCGCGCGACCGCTACGGTCGCAGGCTCGAATCCTGCCTCGGGCATGGGTGTGTGTGACGTCCTTAGGTTAGTTAGGTTTAAGTAGTTCTAAGTTCTAGGGGACTGATGACCTCAGCAGTTAAGTCCCATAGTGCTCAGAGCCATTTGAACCATCAGTGCTGCAGGTACATCAAGCATATGCAGGGCAGGGCAGCGACGATGGAGGTGGTACACTGCTTGACACTTGCTGAGTTACAACTGACACTTTCCAAGGAACAACTGCCCATTGCTAAGAACATCTTCACATTGCTAAGAACAACTTCCCATTGCTACGGAACAATCGACAATTGTTACGGAAATCCGACCGATGATATCGAAAGGAAAAGGGAATGCAGCGACAGGAAATGTTAACTGCAGCGAAGCCTGTGCACGAGTGGTCTGTACGCATTCCACAGTTCATGAAGTACTGTGTTTGACGAATGCTATTATGGTACAGATTAGTGCGACGTTCCGTGTGGTACGACAATATGTCAGCATGACATCGCTTGAGTGCTTACGACCGTGGACAAGCAGTTGGGCGGCTCGAAGACGGCCAAAGTGACACTACTCTGACCACAGTAACCGGTGTGTCCAAAAGTGTCATTTCGCGATTAATAAAGACAGCTGAAGCCGAAAATGCTATATGTAAGCATGCCGGTGGTGGTAGACGCACCACCACACCTCAAGAGGATCGATACGTAGCCCTAGCGACGAAAAGGAACAGACGTCTCCCTCCGAGGCACATCACTGCAGACCTTGCAACTGCTACCAATACACGTGACTCTGAAAGAATCATTTCGCGGCAGTAAAATCAAGCTGGTTTGTTTACTCGGAAACCTATTAAATGTGACCCACTTCAACCACACCGTCGTCGAGAAAGAGTTCGCTGGTGGAGGGAGCATGTTCAGTAACAGTGGTCCAGAGCGACTTTCTCCTGCTTGACCGTGGCAAGTGATTGTGGCCACCAGTTAGGCCAGGCGCAAAACGTGTGACGTGACACTAGACAACAGCGCGACACGCACGTGCCGCACGGGTCGCGAGGGTGCAGCGCATATTGCGACGCGTACACCATACTTCGCACGCGCCGACTGGCGACGCTCTGCGCTGACTGACCCGAAGCGCGCGCAACCTCTTATCTTTCTCAAACGATTTTACAGAAACTATTCTCTGAAAATATATGATTTTTGGCTTACTTGTAGCGTTTATATGTCAGCTTCGTGACGAAGTGCCCATCACCTCGCTAATGACCATTCTTACTGTGATGCACACATTTTAGTGAGACACTACGCAAAACTCAAAAAGTTTGCAACGAAAATTAGGGGTCGCTATGATTTTGCGTTTGGTACGTATGAAATTCAGCTAAAATGCTGAATTTTCGTTTAGACTTGGGAGGAGATCTCTATCTGCCTCCGATCTCGAGAAAATGGATCCCATGTAGCGCGCTCACTTCCGATCTCACGCCCGCGGGAATGAAATACTCGCAACATCTCTCGTATCTCCTAAACCGCTCGAGACATTGAAACGAAAGTTTGGTGAATGATATCACACAAGGAGGAGAGTGTTTTGCCAATTATTAAACACACGGAACTTTCTTATCTATGGCGATATATCACTACTTATACTTCTCTTTTATTTATTTCACTCCAGTGACTGTAATTTTTTAAGAGTTATCGACAGCTAGCGAAACAAGACCTTCCTAGTATGAAAATAAACGTGAAATTTCTTCTTTTATGTTATTGCAAACCGATACTACGAGGTTTTTCGTAAGCTATTGAGCTCTGTGATTGCCAATTACTTGTTTAATGAGGCCCTCCGTTTCGGAATTCTGTCTGAATAGCTGATGTGAGATGAGTTTCGCAAATTACATTGTGACAAAGGAAGTACAATTAAACCAGTCACCAAGAGAAATGTGGCCTTGACTCATAAATGGTGATGCTTCTTCGAATGAGAAAAGGTTAATAACTCACACAAAAACAGATTGGCAATTCTGTTGGAATTTTGGTGGAATCCCCGTAATCCATCGTATTTTTAACACTGAGCGACTGGAATGGAAACTTACCAAAGAATTTTATTCCTTCTCTTGATCTGAACAGTATTAAAATAATGACGAGCGTTCCTTCAGGCGGAATGATAGGCACATGCCAGATACTGTTTACTCACCTGGGGCTTGCCAAACTGACAATGCGTGATCGCGAATAAAATAGTTGTTATTGAGAAAAGTAAACAATTGATCTGTCGCACAACACAATGATGGTGTATTGTCAGCAGCGAAGGATAATGCGCGCAACAGGAATGCACAAGCTAGCCATGTGTGCCTTGTGAGATGGAGTTCGAAAAACATTGTCATGAAAGTAGATCCACCTTTGTCAGCAGTACATTTCAACAAATTAAATATATCTGCCGCGAGGGATTAGCCGAGCGATCTGAGGCGCTGCAGTCATAGACTGTGCGGCTGATCCCGGCGGAGGTTCGAGTCCTCCTTCGGGCATGGGTGTGTGTGTTTGTCCTTAGGATACTTTAGGTTAAGTAGTGTGTAAGCTTAGGGACTGACGACCTTAGCAGTTAACGCCCATAAGATTTCACACACATTTGAACAAATATATCTAATCATAACACTCTTTTAGGATATTCCTACTTTCGTAATAATACCGACCATTTTCTTCATTTGTGTAGCCTGTTGTTGTATAATTAGTTTATTAATGCTGATAATGTCCATGCAACAATTGAAATGCTTTTTCTCATCACGGCGAACCAATTAAAACATTGTTATTTGTGACTGCTTTTCGACTGTTTCTAGCTTGCAGTGGAAATATGTTGTTCACATGCATGTAGTACAGTGTGTCGTATTACATTATTACATCCATATCAGAGTAATCACAGTGAAACTTCTATACTTCAGATCTTGGGCGCCTTTTACCAGATGCACAAAGGGATCACACCTGTGGAGATTATCCCTTTCTAAATTTTTGTAACAGATCGTACAGATACGCTAGCTTGCTAGGCAGCGAGAAGATAACCTTGCTATTCTTTCCTGCCTTGATTCTTAATCACATGATTTTATAATATTCCTTGCTTCCTTATTCACTACCCTCTGTCCCTTCTTGCGATCTGAAAACATCGCGGAGGCATATGGTGCAATTACAGTGGCCAATGGCTCATCAGTTACTGAAGTATACATTTTTCTTGACAGAAGAAAAACAAAGCTATGCACATGTAAGTAACAGAAAAGTATAACGTGCTAACGAAGAAAGCTGTGATGTTACAAAAACACGCGCTGCCTTAGGCTAGGCGCAAATTGAGACGCGTATAGCGCGTGTGGCGCGACGCAGCGCAGCGCGCGTTTTTGTAACATCACAGGTTCAAATGGGACCGCGCAAATTGCGACGCGACGCGACTGGGACGCGACACGCGCCTGCGCCAGGTCGCGCGGCGTTGTGTTTGTGGCAGTTTCTCGCGCTGCGCGTCGCGCGTGCCTCGCTAGCACCGTGGGAAATTTGAGGCGGGAGCGGAAAAGTAGCCCGGCCATATGCTCACATCGGCACGGCGCATATGAGCAGTGGTAGTATTGCCCATACGAAAAATTTTTCCTTACTGTGTACTAAATTTCATTGCCTTTGGGTAGTGTTTCGTTTTTCGCCGTTTAAACGCTCCAGCTTTCTTCGTTAGTACTTTATAATTGTCTGTTATTTATATCTGTATAGTTTTGTTTTGTTTTTCTTCTGTCAAGAAAAATGCGTACTTCAGTAACTGATGAGCCATTGGCCGCTGGATTTGTATCATATGCCTCCACGATGTTTTCAGATCGCAAGAAGGGACAGACGGTAGTTAAGGAAGCAAGGAATATTATAAAATTATGTGATTAAGAAGCAAGGCAGAAAAGTAGAACAAGGTTATCTTCTCGCTGCCTAGTATGCTGCGGTACCTGTGCGATCTGTTACAAAAATTTAGAAAGATGTGATCCCTTTGTGCTCCTGGTAAAAAGTGTCCAGGATCTGAAGTACAGAAGTCTCACTGTGATTATTTGGATATGGATGTAATAACGTAATACGACACACTGTACTACATGCATGTGAACATCACATTTCCACTGCAAGCTAGAAACAGTCGAAAAGCAGTCACAAATAACAATGTTTTAATTGGTTTGCCGTGATGAGAAAAAGCATTTCAATTGTTGCATGCACATTATCAGCATTAATAAACTTATTATACAATAGGCTACACAAATCAAGAGAATGGTCGGTATTATTACGAAAGTAGGAATATCCTAAAAGAGTATAAAGATTAGATATATTTAATATGTTGAAATGTACTGCTGACAAAGGTGGATCTACTTTCATGACAATGTTTTTCGAACTCCAACTCACAAGGCACACATGGCTAGCATGTGCATTCCTATCGCTCGCATTATCCTCCGCTGCTGACAATACACTGACCATTGTGTTGTGTGACAGATCAATTGTTTATTTTTCTCAATAACAACTATTTTATTCGCGATCACACATTGTCAGTTTGACAAGCCGTAGGTGAGTAACCAGTACCTGGGATGTGCCTATCATTCCGTCTGAAGGAAGGCTCGTCATTTTAATACTGCACAGATCAAGAGAAGGAATAAAATCCTAAGTTTACATTCCAGTCGCCCAGTGTGAAAAATACGATGGATTACGCGGATTCCACCAAAATTCCAACAGAATTGGCACTCTATTTTTGTGTGAGTTGTTAACCTTTTCTCATTAGAAGAAGCATCACCGTTTTTGAGTAACGGCCACATTTCTCTTGTTGACTGGTTTGATTGTACTTCCTTTGTCACAGTGTAATTTGCCAAACTCATCTCACAGCAGCTATTGAGACAGAATTCCGAATCAGAGTGCCGCATTAAACATAGTGTCTGTTTGCAGTAACATGAAAGAAGAAATTTCATGTTTGTTTTCATACTAGGAAGCTCTTGTTTCGCTAGCTGTCAATAACCCTTAAAAAATTGGTCACTGGAGTGAAATAAATAAAAAGGGACGTATAAGTACTGATATATCGCCATACATAAGCAAGTTCTGTGTGTTTAAGAATTGGCAAAACACTCTCCTATTTATGTGCTATCATTCGCCAAACTTTCGTTTCGATGTCTCGGGCGGTTTAGGAGACATGAGAGATGTTGCGAGTATTTCATTCCCGCGGGCGTGAGATCGGTAGTGAGCGTGCTACATAGGATCCATTTTCTCGAGATCGTAAGCAGATAGACCTCCTCCCAAGCCTAAACAAAAATTCAACATGTTAGCTAACTTTCATACGCAGCAACATATGGTGTAATACGCGCCAAACGCAAAATCATGGCGACCCCTAATTTTCGTTGCAAACTTTTTGAGTTTTGCGTAGCGTCTTACTAAAATGTTTACATCACAATAAGAATGGTCATTAGCAAGATGATGGGCACTTCACCACGAAGATGACATGTAACGCTACAAGTAAGGCAAAAATCAAATATGTTCAGTGAATAGTTTCTGTATAATCGTTTGAGAAAGATAATAGGTTGCGAGCGCTTCGGTTCTGCCAGCGCAGACCGTCGCCAGTCGGCGCGTGCCAAGTATGGTGTACGGGTCGCAATATGCGCTGCACCCGCGCGACTCGTGCGGCACGTGCGTGTCGCGCTGCAGTGTCGTGTCGCGTCACACGTGCTGTACGCGTCTCAATTTGCGCCTAGCCTTGGTGTGGAGAGAGAAGGGGAACACGATACACACCATAGAATGTTTATGAACTTCATCGGTATATGGTGTGGGCAGGCATTACGCACAATAACCGCACAGCGCTGCATATCTTTGCGTGAGATACCGTTACAGCACAGAGTTACTGAAGGGAGATTATGCTACATCATGTCCGTCTGTTTAGAGGTCCTGTAGGTCCCGACTTTCCATTTATGGACGACAGTGCCCCCCTACACAGGATCGCTGAAGTGTTGGACACACTGGAAAGTGAAGACATTGAACGCATTGGATATCCTGTGTACTTCCCGAACCTAAATCCTATAGAGCATGCATGTGATACTCCTGGCAGAAGTGTTTCTCGATGAACATCCCCTCCCCGAAGTGAGCAACAACTCAAAATCGCCTTGAGAGAGAAGAGGGACAATATCCTCCAAGGGCCCCTCAAAAATTTGGTAGGCAGCATGAACAACAGGTTCGAAATGTGCATTAGTGCCCAAAGAGGGCATATACTTTACTGGATGACACACAGCACTGCAGCGATCACGCCGTTATAAATGTAAATGTCGTGTGATTAGGGCCTCCCGCCAGGTAGACCGTTCGCCGGGTGCAAGTCTTTCGATTTGACGCCACTTCGGCGACTTGCGCGTCGATGGGGATGAAATGATGATGATTAGGACAACACCCAGTCCCCGAGCGGAGAAAATCTCTGACCCAGCCGGGAATCGAACCCGGGCCCATAGGTTTGACATTCTGTCGCGCTGACCACTCAGCTAGCGGGGGCGAACGCTGTTATGAAATGGGTGAAATGTATTCGCTGTTACGAATATGGACAACCATCAGCTGTATAATAGAAAGACGACAGCGAAAATTTGTGTCGAACAGGAACTCGAACCCGGATTTTATCGCTTATCGCGAGTGGTGGCCTTACAATCAGACTATCTGAGACGTCGTTAACCATGTGTCTGCAACCTGTAACCGTACATCCATTATGTATATTACCGTACAGGGGAAACATTTAAACTGAAAGTCGTTTGCCTGGTGTCGGGGGATGAAAACGATACTGCAGTGTTTGTGTTGTTCCAAGTACACCGCAGTGTCCCTTCGGCCCTGCATGCATAAGCGGGAAATCTTTGTTCGAGTCCACCTCCGGCACAAATTTTCATTGTCATTCGATTATAAAGTTGATGCTTGCCCATATTCGCAATAGCGAATACATTTCATGCATTATGTTGTTTCATTGCATTTGTATCGCTGATGCCGCTTTCTTCTTTTGTCTGATAGAGATCAGACAGTCATTTTCCGTTTTTTGGACGCCAGACGACAAGAACTCCTTAAATATATTTCCAGGCACTACTCCACCATATTCTGAATTCTAACGTCAGCTCTGAATAAATGGGTGCGTTCTTAATATAGATACCGCCTCCTGCAGTCTTTATTTGCGTTACTCAGACACTACATAATTTACTGCTGTAGAAGAATTTGCAGATGTATCTCCAGCATTTTCTTGACGACGTCACCACTTTCGTGGAGCAAATCAAAAATAATCTAATGATGCCGTTTCACAGTAAATTTAATATTACAATGTGAAAGACAGTTAAGGAAGGTATAGTCAAACGTATCAAAGATAGATGCACAAATAGATATATTATAGAGAACATGTATAGACTAACCTTCTCTTAATGTATTGCGAGAATTTTAATTCCCCACTAAGAATATTCGATTAATCGCGATGTGCTTAAGAGAAAAGTGCTCCCTGCCGCCGTTGGATAAGCAGCTGCAGCAGCAAGTCGTATACCCCTAGCTCACTCATTTGTTACATAGTTTAATTCTTAATTTCTTTGCGTGTTTTTGGTACTTGCATTGTTTAATTCATAAATTTCGGGCGTATTATAGTATTTGAGAGTTGTAGCATCGCGTTTTAGTACCTGAATAGTGTAAAATCGCGTAGTCTCCTTCCGCCGCCGAACAGTGTGTCAGCAGTGCGCAAGTAGCAGCATTACTACATTTACTAGGCAATCTTGTATTTTAATAACCGTTTAAATTTTGTGTCGATTTGTTTGCGCTCTCTGTAGATTAGTTCAGACGTTCTTTGCACAACAGTTTTTAGCATGGATAGGGACTGCAACTGCTGTGTTCGGATGCAGGCTGAGTTGGCATCCCGTCGCTCCCAGCTTCAGGCAGTGTTGGCTTCGGTCACACAGCTTGAGGCTGTTGCCAATGGGCATCACTGTGGGGGTCTGGATGGGGGTTTGTCGGGGACGGCCAGCTCGTCCCACGCATCCCCCGATCGGACTACGACTGTGGTTGCCCGGGATATTGCCCGCATTGAGGCTGATCCCTCACCTGTGGTAGAGTGGGAGGTCGTCTCAAGGTGTGGCAGGGGGCGAAAGACATTCCGGAGGGCTGAACGGAAGGCCTCTCCAGTTTGTCTGACGAACCGGTTTCAGGCTCTGTCTCAGGCTGATACTGATCTTCGGCCTGACATGGCTGCTTGTCCTGTTCCAGAGGTTGCCCCTCAGTCTGCAAGATCTGGGCGGTCGCAGAGGGTGGGCTTACTGGTAGTTGGGAGCTCCAACGTCAGGCGCGTAGTGGGGCCGCTTAGGGATATGGCAGCAAGAGAGGGGAAGAAAACCAATGTGCACTCCGTGTGCATACCGGGGGGAGTCATTCCAGATGTGGAAAGGGTCCTTCCGGATGTCATGAAGGGTACAGGGTGCACCCATCTGCAGGTGGTCGCTCATGTCAGCACCAATGATGTGTGTCGCTATGGATCGGAGGAAATCCTCTCTGGCTTCCGGCGGCTATCTGATTTGGTGAAGACTGCCAGTCTCGCTAGCGGGATGAAAGCAGAGCTCACCATCTGCAGCATCGTCGACAGGACTGACTGCGGACCTTTGGTACAGAGCCAAGTGGAGGGTCTGAATCAGAGGCTGAGACGGTTCTGCGACCGTGTGGGCTGCAGATTCCTCGACTTGCGCCATAGGGTGGTGGGGTTTCGGGTGCCGCTGGATAGGTCAGGAGTCCACTACACGCAACAAGCGGCTACACGGGTAGCAGGGGTTGTGTGGCGTGGGCTGGCGGTTTTTTAGGTTAGATGGCCTTGGGCAAGTACAGAAAGGGCAACAGCCTCAACGGGTGCGGGACAAAGTCAGGACATGCGGGGACCAAGCGGCAATCGGTATTGTAATTGTAAACTGTCGAAGCTGCGTTGGTAAAGTACCGGAACTTCAAGCGCTGATAGAAAGCACCGAAGCTGAAATCGTTATAGGTACAGAAAGCTGGCTGAAGCCAGAGATAAATTCTGCCGAAATTTTTACAAAGATACAGACGGTGTTTAGAAAGGATAGATTGCATGCAACCAGTGGTGGAGTGTTCGTCGCTGTTAGTAGTAGTTTATCCTGTAGTGAAGTAGAAGTGGATAGTTCCTGTGAATTATTATGGGTGGAGGTTACACTCAACAACCGAGCTAGGTTAATAATTGGCTCCTTTTACCGACCTCCCGACTCAGCAGCATTAGTGGCAGAACAACTGAGAGAAAATTTGGAATACATTTCACATAAATTTTCTCAGCATGTTATAGTCTTAGGTGGAGATTTCAATCTACCAGATATAGACTAGGACACTCAGATGTTTAGGACGGGTGGTATGGACAGAGCATCCAGTGACATTATACTGAGTGCACTATCCGAAAATTACCTCGAGCACTTAAACAGAGAACCGATTCGTGGAGATAACATCTTGGACCTACTGATAACAAACAGACCCGAACTCTTCGACTCAGTATGTGCAGAACAGGGAATCAGTGATCATAAGGCCGTTGCAGCATCCCTGAATATGGAAGTTAATAGGAATATAAAAAAAGGGAGGAAGGTTTATCTGTTTAGCAAGAGTAATAGAAGGCAGATTTCAGACTACCTAACAGATCAAAACGAAAATTTGTGTTCCGACACTGACAATGTTGAGTGTTTATGGAAAAAGTTCAAGGCAATCGTAAAATGCGTTTTAGACAGGTACGTGCCGAGTAAAACTGTGAGGGACGGGAAAAACCCACCGTGGTACAACAACAAAGTTAGGAAACTACTGCGAAAGCAAAAAGAGCTTCACTCCAAGTTTAAACGCAGCCAAAACCTCTCAGACAAACAGAAGCTAAACGATGTCAAAGTTAGCGTAAGGAGGGCTATGCGTGAAGCGTTCAGTCAATTCGAAAGTAAAATTCTATGTACCGACTTGACAGAAAATCCTAGGAAATTCTGGTCTTACGTTAAATCAGTAAGTGGCTCGAAACAGCATATCCAGACACTCCGGGATGATGATGGCATTGAAACAGAGGATGACACGCGTAAAGCTGAAATACTAAACACCTTTTTCCAAAGCTGTTTCACAGAGGAAGACCGCACTGCAGTTCCTTCTCTAAATCCTCGCACAAACGAAAAAATGGCTGACATCGAAATAAGTGTCCAAGGAATAGAAAAGCTACTGGAATCAATCAACAGAGGAAAGTCCACTGGACCTGACGGGATACCAATTCGATTCTACGCAGAGTACGCGAAAGAACTTTCCCCCCTTCTAACAGCCGTGTACCGCAAGTCTCTAGAGGAACGGAAGGTTCCAAATGATTGGAAAAGAGCACAGGTAGTCCCAGTCTTCAAGAAGGGTCGTCGAGCAGATGCGCAAAACTATAGACCTATATCTCTGACGTCGATCTGTTGTAGAATTTTAGAACATGTTTTTTGCTCGAATATCATGACGTTTTTGGAAACCCAGAATCTACTATGTAGGAATCAACATGAATTCCGGAAACAGCGATCGTGTGAGACCCAACTCGCTTTATTTGTTCATGAGACCCAGAAAATATTAGATACAGGCTCTCAGGTAGATGCTATTTTTCTTGACTTCCGGAAGGCGTTCGATACAGTTCCGCACTGTCGCCTGATAAACAAAGTAAGAGCCTACGGAATATCAGACCAGCTGTGTGGCTGGATTGAAGAGTTTTTAGCAAACAGAACACAGCATGTTGTTATCAATGGAGAGACGTCTACAGACGTTAAAGTAACCTCTGGCGTGCCACAGGGGAGTGTTATGGGACCGTTGCTTTTCACAATATATATAAATGACCTAGTAGATAGTGTCGGAAGTTCCATGCGGCTTTTCGCGGATGATGCTGTAGTATACAGAGAAGTTGCAGCATTAGAAAATTGTAGCGAAATGCAGGGAGACCTGCAGCGGATAGGCACTTGGTGCAGGGAGTGGCAACTGACCCTTAACATAGACAAATGTAATGTATTGCGAATACATAGAAAGAAGGATCCTTTATTGTATGATTATATGATAGCGGAACAAACACTGGTAGCAGTTACTTCTGTAAAATATCTGGGAGTATGCGTGAGGAACGATTTGAAGTGGAATGATCATATAAAATTAATTGTTGGTAAGGCGGGTACCAGGTTGAGATTCATTGGGAGAGTCCTTAGAAAATGTAGTCCATCAACAAAGGAGGTGGCTTACAAAACAGTCGTTCGACCTATACTTGAGTATTGCTCATCAGTGTGGTATCCGTACCAGTTCGGGTTGACGGAGGAGATAGAGAAGATCCAAAGAAGAGCGGCGCGTACCGTCATAGGGTTATTTGGTAACCATGATAGCGTTACGGAGATGTTAACAAACTCAAGTGGCAGACTCTGCAAGAGAGGCGCTCTACATCGCGGTGTAGCTTGCTCGCCAGGTTTCAAGAGGGTGCGTTTCTGGATGAGGTATCGAATATATTGCTTCCCCCTACTTATACCTCCCGAGGAGATCACGAATGTAAAATTAGAGAGATTAGAGCGCGCACGGAGGCTTTCAGACAGTCGTTCTTCCCGCGAACCATACGCGAGTGGAACAGGAAAGGGAGGTAATGACAGTGGCACGTAAAGTGCCCTCCGCCACACACCGTTGGGTGGCTTGCGGAGTATAAATGTAGATGTAGATGTAGATGTAGAAAAGTTCTGCAACGTTTGAACTACCGGAGAAACCTCTGAGATGTCCGATGTAAAACCTCGTCACAGAAAAAAGAAGACACAATGTCCCCAGAACTGATCAATCCATAACTAGAAAGATTGACAGAAAATTATAAAAATGCTGACCAAGAGGGAAAAAAGTACGAACGTATCTAGCCCCCTAAACTTATGCAGCTCATATTGTCCTAAAAGTGAAAGCAGATAAAATTCTTTGACATGGGTATTACATACTGAAACATAGTGCGCGAACGGTGGAAGACGCGCGATGAAACAGAATCTCTAGAAGTCAATGATAACTCATTCAAAAGAATAGGCAGTTTTAAATGCTGCTGCTCATTTTCATTTAAAGCAATCGCTCTGAAAGAGAAAGCCTACTTTAGTCTGGCACATATTTTAAGAAACAGGTCACGAACAAGCGTAAGAAGAAGCATGAATATTAGATTGTAGCAGTCCCCTTTTCAACCGTAATTCCTTTATGCCTATTGAGCTTTAACCTTCAGTGACGCAGAAGAATTGAAATGGAAGCTTTTTGGTGGTTGCATTTATTTAAATACTGACAGCCCTTTACACTTAGTAAGCAACAATCTTGAACGGAAATCGAAGATGAGATTTCACGTTTACGTTATTTAGTACCTTATGCAGTTCAGTATTTCAGTCTACACCTATACCCAGTATAGTAAGCACATTACACGTGTACGAACGAGGGTTCTTCAGATTGTACTATGTCTTAAAGTTTACGCTCTGAATCGCAGTTGCTATTTTCTATTATTATCAAAGTGCATTGAAATTATACGATTATTGCACTCAGAAAATAGTTAACTCGTTATATGCGATATTTGCACCAAAACGTCTCATCTTCATTTCGGAATTACCTCCTGCTTAAGTAAGCGAGTCAACTACCTTTCCTTAGGACACTGTTGCCTCTTACAGGGGGGTATGATTCAGTTCCTCCACCGATAACAGATTTGTGTGTTTCCAGTATACGTCAGGCGGTTACCGTTAAACAGTTCCATAAAAGAATAAGTGTAGTAGAAATATAAAAATGTGAATGGTACTGTTTTGAAGATATATATCGCCGTGATGGTTAGGAAAGCCATGCAATTTCGCAGTTGAACAAGTAGACTAAAGATCAGTAAATGACCACTCGATCAACAGGCGGAGTTCGGCAAAGTGAACACTCAGTATGCAAAATTTGTAGACGCAACTCAGCAAAAAATAAAAATGCAAGAGGCAAAGGAGAACGGAAATTTTGTTTGCTGCTGCAGGAAGAAAAGCTATGTGGCATCTCCGTAGTAAAAGTGGCTGGACGCGGTGGCTCGGCCGACTTACGGGTGCTGGGACGCCGACACATAAAATTTCTAAGGTTTTTTGCAATTCTAAACAGTGGATTTTGCGAGCCCTCGCTTTCTCCCGTGAATTCGCTCTGAATCCGGAATGAGCTTCGTCAGATGGCATTCTTGTAGGCTCTGAAGGATTGGAGGACACTGGATGTTTTTAAAACTCGGAATTACTGGTTCTGGCAGCATTTTTTCTTGGAGCGTTAAAAGCGAGGCGTTGGTGGTCAGTGAACTGAAAGATACCAATGATCTGCAATCTTATGCATACTGACAGGCTCCAGCCGTGCAATATTAAAAAACTCTCTTCTGTTTCCTCTCGGTCAATACAGCTGATTTCTTCCTCGTCCATTGCTTCTACAATTTTTTTTTTTTTTTTCAATTTTATGAGCGCAGTTTGTATCGGATTTGTTTCGGTTTCCAACCATTCTTTACCTACATGCCCTTCACGCTCTTGATATGAACATTTCTTCTTTACTCTGTTTACAGTTATCGTTCAACTAGCTTAACTTGAAACGCATTCCAGACCTCATTCTTCTCTTTGAAGGTCTGAACAATGCGTCTTGGCATGTACTTAATTGTATCATCTAGGTTTATTTTTAATCTTTTATTGTGTACAGAACATTAATGTCAGCTGTCCATGGAAAACACTTACTCAGAGGACATCTGTATATTTTTCCTTACGACGTCTGCTATTTTTCCCATCGTGTTACGCATTTCAACATTGTTTCTGATCCTCCATACTTCTTTTGTCTCCTGTCATTGTCCTAGTCCTTCTTACTCGCCACATCTATGGAGGCACTTCTAATTATTCTTGGAATATGCCCACATAATACTGAGATACAGAAAAAAGCAGCTTCGTCCTCGTTGAAGGGGAATGACTATTACCGAGTTCAAACTCTCATAGAAATGCCTGCCGCCGACCGGAAATAAGTAAGACATCGGATCCTCTTTCTGCGGCAGAAGTATTGGAAAAGCGTCGATAAAGAGAGACGAACCTACAACTTCTACCGAATATCAAACAAGGGGGCGGTTTCCGACGTCTGAACCCACAAAGGGAAGGCCTGGTTTCTAACGCACCACTGTGTCCACATGCATCGCATACTTGTACTTGACCAAAATGAGAGACACAAATGTATGTGCCTACGGAGAAGAAGGCACTTCAGATAACAGCATCTGGAAATGTCCTCTAGGGCAACGGCCTTGCCGCAGTCGAGACACCGGTTCCCGTGAGATCACCGAAGTTAAACGCTGTCGGGCGTGGTCGGCACTTGGATGGGTGACCATCCAGGCCGCCATGCGCTGTTGCCATTTTTCGGGGTGCACTCAGCCCCGTGATGCCAATTGACTAGCTACTCCACCGAATAGTAAAGGCTTCGGTCAAGAATACCATCATAACGACCGGGAGAGCGGTGTGCTGACCACACGCCCCTCCTATCCGCATCCTCAACTGAGGACCACACGGCGGTCGGATGATCTCGATGGGCCACTTATGGCCTGAAGACGGAGTGTGTGTGTGAGGGAATGTCCTCTGGATGCGGACGTGGCTGAAGCTGAGTGACAATCAGTTAGATCTCAGATAACATTGTGCAAAGAGATAACAGTGTCAAAAAGGTTTGGGAAGCACATCATCATCTGTACAAACACGATCCACCTGCGGTACCGGTTCAGCAATGCTGTTGCCACGTACTCAGGAAATGCGAGACATGGAGGTTATGTGGTGACAGTCCACAACAGATACGACAACACGTCTTATGAACACGCGAATGGCCACTGAAACCAGGGAGCACAGCAGAAAAATGTGCGGCCAAATACCACTACCACTATAGAAATGTACGAAGAATTCAAATTCCTTCACAGCGCCCTCTCTATTGCCCGTTGAGTCAATAGCGCACCTACGGATTGGGGAGCAACTGATTGGCCGTGATAAATCTCTGCTGCCGAAACTGTTAAACGGATAATAGCGAACGCTTTAGTGCGACAGGGATAGATATCTTTTTGTGGTCACTCATAATAATAAAAAGGTAAAGTCTGTGACACAAGCCTGTGACTGCAGGTAGAGTACAGTCTTTCGCTGACACGGCACTGGGAGCGGGGAGGTCGACGGTCGCACCACCCAGGCTGTTGTGTATGACTTACTACACAACGGTTAGGAGAACTGAGCTACAAAGTGCTACGGCAACTGTCGCCCTAGGAAAGCTGGACAGGAGCAGAAATGATTAGCGCACAAGTTAACACAGTAAACAGATTTACTTAACTTACATTTCTCCAAGTGTAGGAGGCCTCATTGCAAATTAATCAGCAAAAAACAGTTCAGCTGATGCAATAGCAACAAGCACGAGACTCGTTGTGCTGAAGCACAAACGAAGCAGTCGGAGTCGCCGCTAGGCGTGAGTGAGACCGAAGTGGCTGCCGCCGGCCGTGCTATATCGCGGTACAAAACCGCTGGAGGCCTGGTTCAGTGGTCGCGTTCCATTGCGTCCACAGGATCGCACACGACAGCTATTGGCGTCAGGCGGAAACTTGTAATTCCCTTGCCAAATGTCTGACGCCCTTGAGGTTGTATCGGTACGTGATACCACACAGGTCGTCTTTTATCAAAAAAATGGCTCTGAGCACTATGGGACTCAACTGCTGAGGTCATTAGTCCCCTAGAACTTAGAACTAGTTAAACCGAACTGACCTAAGGACATCACACACATCCATGCCCGAGGCAGGATTCGAACCTGCGACCGTAGCGGTCGCGCTGTTCCAGACCATAGCGCCTAGAACCGCTCGGCCACTCCGGCCGGCGATGGTTGACTGGGCAGCAGGGAGGAGGAACCATCGCATCGGCCGTCGTTGAATCATAAAGGCAGCGTTAACAACAACGGGCTGATTTGGCAGACAGACAATGTAGAGAGGGCCCCGGTGGTGTTTGCTGGCGCTGCGGGCCCCTATCGCACTGGGGCGCCACGGCAGCTCTGCCGGGGCTACTGCGGTCTGCCGGTAAGTCTACCAGCAGAGCAGCAGTAGGGATTTCTTCAATCTGTGGTCAGTATCGAGAGCTACTAGTTGTTCTTTGTGTGCGACGCTGAAATAAAAAGACAACACAGGAAAAGAATTTCTGGGTATATCTCCTCATAGTTGATAGAGGCCCGAAGAGGTTATTTCACACGCTATTGAACAATTTAACAAATTCCATCTATAATTTTTTTAATTACATGAGAATGTCAGAGTTAAAAGAATCTGCCTGGATGAACGGAATAAAAAGGACAATATGTTAAGGAAAGTCATCTTGCCACAAGAAAAGATTTTCGTGGCATTAACGTAAATACCTCTCTAATCTGTAGTTAATTATTTGTAGTTTACAGTCATATATACAATTTCAGTCGTAATTGTAACATATCCATAGAAGTGATTTTTCAGTTTCTATTTCAAAAGCACTTTATTATAAAATAAAATTTAATATTACAAGATAAATATATGAGATAAAAATTAGGAAAGCAGACATATTTGTTTATATCTCTTGTCTTAAAATAACTCAACCATGTCTGACGTCTCGGATTCTTTAGCATCATTTGATGCAGCAGGAGACGTATCTGTGCTATTTCCCTCTGTGATTGTAGCGGTGCAACAGGAACAGGCTGTGAGGAAACTGAGACTCTATCTTTTGTATCCCGCCTGGAAGGCGGCTCGTGGGTCCGCTCCTGTAAACTGAAGGGTATGCCGAATGTAGGAAGCGAGTAGGAGCCGGTGAGGTAAAATTCTCGGTAGTGCCAATAACGTAAAAGTACATTTAGGGGGGGTAGGATGTCAAGCGGGACGACTTGGAGCAGGAGAGACACCACAAGAATTTTCAATTTCCACAGTCTGTACTTTTGAAAATAAATTCATAAAACTTTGTCAGAATGATCAGAAAGGATTCAGGATTTACCCTTAAAGTGGTGGAAGTTCAAAAATATAAGAAAATAATTTATTTTTTTTTTACATTTGTATTTCACCTTTTGTTCACTTACCATTGGCTGCATTTGTTGCTATAGGCACACTTTTCTTCATAAGTAAGGGAGATTCTTCGATGAATTTTGCACAGCATACAAACCATACTTACAAGTGTATGAAACTCTAGAATTTTCCAAATCAATTAAAACTGTGGTAAAAATTGAGATAATTAACTATAAAATTTGATTTTTTTCTAAGCATGAAGTTTAAAATGTAACAGCACATTCATTTTTTCATAAATTAAATAATTTCTAGAGTTTCATACACCTGTAAGTATGGTTTGTATGCTGTGCAAAATTCATCCAAGAATCTCTCTTACTTATGAAGAAACGTGTACCTATAGCAACAAGCTCAGCCAATAGAAGTGAAAAAATGATGAACTTTCACATGCAAAAAAAGTTTATTTTGTAATTTTTTTGAACTTCCACTGCTATTATTGTGAATCCTGAATCCTTTCTGGTCATGCTGACAAAGTTTTATGAATTTATTCCTTAAAGTATAGACAGTGGAAATTAAAATGTCCTGTGGCGTCTCTCCTGCTCCAAGACGGCCCGTCTGACGCCCTACCCCCCCTTAATAGAGAATATTAGTCAATGACATTTACGTAACTTTTAGTTAACATGAGCACGTAGGTGCGAAGCCGTTGTCCATGTATCAAAGGTAGCAGTTACTCGTAGTTGCACAAACTATCATTGAAGTAACAAAGGCAAACTCTGTAATGGCTAGCCCCCTGTGAAGTAGAAGCTAAGTTGCTTGGTCGTCTGCTCTTGATCAACTCGGAAGAATCTGGAGCGGCGCTCATAGAGCTGCACAGCGCCGGCTAGAGGGCGCTGTCGTCGGTGTCGGTGTCGTAGTGCCAGCCTAAGAACTTGTACCTACACTGTGGCATCGTAGCTATCGGTACCACACGATCATTTCCACGTTCTCCAAGAAGCCAGTGTTTGGTAAGCGCATTATTATAAGTAGTTTAAATGTGACTGTCACGTGGAGGGATATATCTTCTAACAGAGCTTCATTTATGACGCTCGCGATTCCCATCACGCTTTTTTTTTTTTTCTTTTTTTTTAAGTTCGCAAATGAATAGTCCTGAGTGAAATGTCCTAAACATATGAACTCACCTGAAACTCAGGTAAAAGATTTCGAGTCAGAACTATCCATAGCACTCACGGGGTGGGTAAAGGAGGTGAGCGATAGGTAGAGCTTGACATCCCTGCTTGCACTCTGCCGTGGGACCAGTCATAAGTTGCCATGCGTTCCAGCACCACCTTGCGACAGTAGCTCTGGTAGCAGAGCTGCCGCACACATGTACATGTCAGGTGTGGGCGGCTCCATTGAATCCCTTGCGTTGCGTCTGGTGTCTCTACCCGCATAGCTGCCATGGCATCCCAATATGGTAGGGCCCTAAGTTGACCGAAGAAAAACAAGGTATGTTGCAGCGGTCGTAGTAGCCTCGCTCAGCAAGACACAGCAGCTTGGCAACCTTGTTTGGTAACTGTGACTTCGAGTTGTTATGTCAGATGATGCAGCACTGATGCCTTAGCACTGAATGTATTACCGGCAGTGTTAATCACCGATGGGCATAGCCCATGGCACGCAGTGGCATCATGGAAATAAGGTGTGCCACAACCTAACCTAGCACCATGGGGCAGGATGCAGGTAGCACCTGAGTTTGGTCTGTGAACCAAAGAACCACAGAAGGCGCCCTGGACGTTATTGATGTCAGACGCCAGTAGGGCACAACCACCAGTTCAGCTCCCAGAGTAGGATAACAAGGAGAGTTCTGACACACTGTGTGTCACGAATGACATCATCGACGAATCATGGATTTTCTTCACCCCAATCTGACAAAGGTCAACTGCTCTATGTATAAAATGGTGGGAATTCAAATTTTGGAGAGAAATTCCAAATTTTGGCGGGAAATTCAAAAATAGCCCAATTGTGCTAATGTGGAGGTGGGGTTGTTATAAACTGGTGGGAAATTCAACATAGTGCATTGTCATTGTGGTTGACTTGGAATACTAGGACAGGGAAACTGAGACTTAGAATACTGGCACAGTCTTGCTGTGACATCACAATACAAGATGGTAATGCAAGATGGCCAACCTGGAATACTGATGAAATAAATCCAAGACTGAATACTGGGACAGACTGTATGATGCCAGAATCCAAATTCCACAATGTTAGCACTATGACATCTGATTAAGGATGTTTGTGCAGATCCAGCCCTGTGATATGTTTCATGCATTGGGCAAATGATCTTTGTCAGATACGATCAAGATGAGGAAAACCCAAGACTCATCAATGACAGCATCAGTGACACACAGTGCGCCAGACCTCCACTCATTATCCTACTCCTGGCATCATTAGGGCTAGACATGGCCCTTATACCAGCAGGCAGAGGAGGCAAAGACTAGTTGCAGTTATGACTGAATGATCCACATCAGACCAACGGCTGCAGTGGAATACTCCTTAGTGTAGGTGATGGTCAACGGCAGGTACTGCATGGCTGGACCAGCCTTTACTTATGGTAGACGCAGGCATCAAGGGAACAAGCTAACCCAGCATTCCAATGTGGCAGACTGCTTGCACCATTTCATATCAGTAGTAGTGTGGCACTGCCAGCAAGATTTGAAGGCTCTCCTTGTTAGAGGTTTGAGGCCGGCTAGAGAAAGATGCTGGCACACCCATACTAATTTCGTCCACAGAGAGTACTTGAAGTAGCATCTAAATTGACATCATTACAATATAAACTCAAAGGCAGAAATACACGAGGAGAATTGTCCCATTTAAAGATTTTTCATGTATGACACTCTTATGTTGCTGTAAGATGCTGAATGTGGGATCACAATTGGTGCAAGACAGACAGGACATTGCACAAGAGTTCGCATTTCCAGAGTCAACAGAGTCTAGAATGAATCTTCCAATATCTATAAATCCCCACACAGGATGAGCAGAAATGTTTGACAGACAGTCATCATGTCTCTCCTACAGAGCGATACTGGACGATCGCCGTAGATTTGAATGTGGAGCGTCAGGAATACACAGGACCAAATGCACCATTTAGGTTCCAGTAGCTGACAACCAGTGGCTCACTTAACTTTTGGCCACTTGGTGTAGAATCCACAGAACAAATGGAGACACAAAAAGCACAGAATCCACTCCTGTACCACCAGTGAGTGTGTCAACAATAGATTAGTTCTCGACAGCAGCAGAGGACATTACTCTCCTCCATCTAACATTTACGTCGAAAATTTCTTCCTGAGAGTACTTGACATTGTAAGGGACTGATGACACTGTTGTTTGGTCCGTTTCTCTCCAAACCAACCAAATTGACATTGTCGTCCTGTTCCACTAACGATCTGTGTGAATATCACCATTTGAAATGCATTGTAGAATGTTCTGGTGTTCCAGCCCATGACATCCGGTGTGAATCGACCTTTACTCACACTAGTTTGTCCATTGTACATTCTCTGGCCAATGGCATGTGGCTTTACAAGATTCATGGATTGCTAAAAGCTGCTTGGTACCACCTTTTGTATCCATCAAACAACATTAACACATTGCCATCTGGATTTCCACGTTTGGTTGCCAGGTGCAGGTTCCCATCGACTAGTGTCCACCCAGCTGCTGTTTTTGTATAGGGATGGACGTTTCCTGTGTCCAAGAGTAAAGAGTGCAAAAAACAGCTTAGCCCCTATCTGCACAGACAGCTCAGTATGAGGGGGGACAACAGTAGTGGTGTGGGCTCCGCTGCAGGCGATCACTGTGCTGCAGGGGAGGTGCCGTTCGACAGCTGAAGCCTGTGCACAAATGTATATGTCCCACTAGCGAGTCTGCAGGCAATGGTATTAATGTGTTATGTAAGTAACACCAACAATTCGACGAATATGAAAGTTCAAAGTAAATAGTTTTTCACTAGAAAAAAAGGAGTCAACTGAATCATAAGAAGACTGACGACACCTTTCCAAAAGAACATCACATATAACAAAACAGGGGGGGGGGGAGGCGGGGGGGGGGGGGGGGGGGGAATGCAGTGTAGCTGACAATGTCATGTGTCACAACACTGACGGTGTAAATTAAGGAACTTATGTCACTTATGTGTCAGTTGCCCGTTGATCTCATCGGCAATACAGCCTAAAAATAAAATTTTCTTCCTTTTCCTCTGCGTCCTTCTGAAGTAGTGAAGTACTTGTAGCAACGTTTTATTCTTTCTATTGTGCGACTGTAATAGGTATTGGTTCCTGCAAGCACAGTTTTTAATGAGGCTTTTGCTTCCTCGTTTGTCCCTTCTGACAAAAATTGAATGGCATTGTATGTAATCAACCACACATGCCAGGTTATGAAGAACTTCCGCGGCACCTATGGTGCGTGAAGGCTCTGATGCCATGCTATGCAGCAAAGAAATAGCAACGAGAACGCTCAAGGTGCACAGGTCGGTAGGCGATAGCCAACGGAGGCGGTCGCGCCTTCGGGTCAACGGGTAGGACTTGCCCAGAGCTCATGATGAAAAAGCCGGCCGGAGTGGCCGAGCGGTTAAAGGCGCTACAGTCTGGAACCGCACGACCGCTACGGTCGCAGGTTCGAATCCTGCCTCGGGCATGGATGTGTGTGATGTCCTTAGGTTAGTTAGGTTTAAGTAGTTCTAAGTTCTAGGGGAGTTATGACCACAGCAGTTGAGTCCCATAGTGCTCCGAGCCATTTGAACCATTTCATGATGAGAAAACGTTTCTGTGTCAGTGAGACACTAATCGAATTTCGTGCGAACTGTAAGAACTTAAAAGTCCCCTGTTGAGTCGCCTACCAAAAAGAAATAACGGCAAGTGCTGGGAAAGACCTCTTCTTCACTTAGTTTTTTGTCTTCTGCCGTTGTCGGATGTCGTTGTGAAACTGAATCACATACTGTCCCTATACCTGTGACTGGAATCAAATCACACATAAATAGTTCGCATTCCGGTTACGGAAAGTATCGAACAGCTACAGACGACAAAATGCATTCTAGTGAGCATAAGGTGTCTCTTGTTAGTGGCGTATAGAGACACTTGTTTTCGAAATATGTGTTAGTATTTCTGTATTGCATTATGAGTGTAGTGGTGCGATTACATAAGATAACACCAACAGCTCCTTAGTTACACCTTATATTTTAGCACATATACCGACCATTCTACATCTACGGCTACATCTACATGGTTACTCTGCAATTCACTACTTCTTACCATTCCACTCTCGAATGGCGCGTGGGAAACAGGAACACCTAAATCTTTCCGTTCGAGCTCTGATTTCTCTTATTTTATTGTGATGATCATTTCTCCGTACGTAGGTTAGAGTAAGCAAAATATTTTCGCATTCGGAAGAGAAAGCTGGTGATTGAAATTCCGTAAATAGATCTCGCCGCAAAAAAAACTGCCTTTGTTTCAGTGACTGCCACCCAAACTAGCGTATCATATCAGTGACACTCTCACCCCTAATGCGCGATAACACGAAACGAGCTGCCCTTCTTTGCACTTTTTCGATGTCCTCCCTCAATCCTAGCTGGTAAGGATCCCATACCGAGCAGTAGATATTATTGTTCCAAGGTAGATTATCATAACCTCATGACGCGCTAGAGTATGCTAAATGCACGATTACTGTCCAAACTTTCACTCTCTATCTGTATATTTAATGACTGCAAATAATGCATTTGTTTCCCTTCTACCCGCATTATGCTTCAAGTGAGCCTCATAAGACAATTAAGTATCACCATCCACAATATTACGGTATAAATGATGTGTCCACACTCTTCGACAGCCTGGCAACTACAATTTTCGCAGACTGACTCAAATTCCTCACACCTTAAACGCGGCCATAACGTACCTGTTGTGGTGCTTCGAAGAGGTTTTCCCACAGTTAATGGAATACGTGGTAGGGATTATGTGGAGCGAGCGCAGCAGCTAGATGCGACATCGACCCTGTGACCGGTCAGTAGCTCGCCACTGCCTTAACTTACTCTGTTGTCATTGCGTATTTTGCTGTATACAAGGTTGTTCACGTGAGTGTGGGTTTTTATCGTTGATTGACAGTTAATGGAAGAGTTTCGCCACAGCCATCACATCACATCACGAGAACCAAAACTCTCCAACCCAGCTCCATTAGAAGCCATAAGTTCTTACAACAGCAACAGTCAACCTACCGTTACCATGACTGAAAGTATCTTTATTACTAATACCAAAATTAAATACACAGCCTACAAAAACAAAGGATAAGAAAAGACAGAGGTAGAGGCAAATCCTTTCCATTTAGTTTCCTCGAAACCGACACCAGCGCCACTTGTAACTCCAATATTCACAATACTCTTGAAAACCGGCAGTGCCCCTCGACGTATGTAACGTCCTCTCCCGTAGCATGGCATCTCAGTGGCTCCGTTCAATGCAGTTGCCTGTGAAGCAGCCCGATCCAGACTGGCAGTGCGACCGGAATTGGTCGCGCTTATACAGGGTGTTACAAAAAGGTACGGCCAAACTTTCAGGAAACATTCCTCACACACAAATAAAGAAAAGATGTTATGCGGACATGTGTCCGGAAACGCTTAATTTCCATGTTAGAGCTCATTTTAGTTTCGTCAGTATGTACTGTACTTCCTCGATTCACCGCCAGTTGGCCAAATTGAAGAAAGGTAATGTTGACTTCGGTGCTTGTGTTGATATGCGACTCATTGCTCTACAGTATTAGCATCAAGCACATCAGTACGTAGCATCAACAGGTTAGTGTTCATCACGAACGTGGTTTTGCAGTCAGTGCAATGTTTACAAATGCGGAGTTGGCAGATGCCCATTTGATGTATGGATTAGCACGGGGCAATAGCCGTGGCGCGGTACGTTTGTATCGAGACAGATTTCCAGAACGAGGGTGTCCCGACAGGAAGACGTTTGAAGCAATTGATCGGCGTCTTAGGGAGCACGGAACATTCCAGCTTATGACTCGCGACTGGGGAAGACCTATAACGACGAGGACACCTGCAATGGACGAGGCAATTCTTCGTGCAGTTGACGATAACCCTAATGTCAGCGTCAGAGAAGTTGCTGCTGTACAAGGTAACGTCGACCACGTCACTGTATGGAGAGTGCCACGGGAGAACCAGTTGTTTCCGTACCATGTACAGCGTGTGCAGGCACTATCAGCATCTGATTGGCCTCCACGGGTACACTTCTGCGAATGGTTCATCCAACAATGTGGCTCAGTCATCATTTCAGGGCAAATGTTGTCTTTACGGGTGAGGCTTCATTCCAACGTGATCAAATTGTAAATTTTCACAATCAACATGTGTGGGCTGACGAGAATCCCGACGCAATTGTGCAATCACGTCATCAACACAGATTTTCTGTGAACGTTTGGCCAGGCATTGTTGGTGATGTCTTGATTGGGACCCATGTTCTTCCGCCTACGCTCAATGGAGCACGTTATCATGATTTCATATGGGATACTCTACCTGTGCTGCTAGAACATGTGCCTTTACAAGTACGACACAACATGTGGTTCATGCACGATGGAGCTCCTGCACATTTCAGTCGAAGTGTTCGTACGCTTCTCAACAACAGATTCGGTGACCAATGGATTGGTAGAGGCGGACCAATTCCATGGCCTCCACGCTCTCCTGACCTCAACCCTCTTGACTTTCATTTATGGGGGCTTTTAAAAGCTCTTGTCTACGCAACCCCAGTACCAAATGTAGAGACTCTTCGTGCTCGTATTGTGGACGGCTGTGATACAATACGCCATTCTCCAGGGCTGCATCAGCGCATCAGGGATTCCATGCGACGGAGGGTGGATGCATGTATCCTCGCTAACGGAGGACATTTTGAACATTTCCTGTAACAAAGTGTTTGAAGTCACGCTGGTACATTCTGTTGCTGTGTGTTTCCATTCCATGATTAATGTGATTTGAAGAGAAGTAATAAAATGAGCTCTAACATGGAAAGTAAGCGTTTCCGGACACATGTCCACGTAACATATTTTCTTTCTTTGTGTTTGAGGAATGTTTCCTGAAAGTTTGGCCATACCTGTTTGTAACACCCTGTATAAACATTGAGGCTCTACAAAATCACACGAGCAGCTGCACTGAATGTCGTTGTTAGCAGTGATAAGAACTTCTGGTTTCATAAATTTGCCTGACATCCACATTTTGGTGAGGTTGCGATCATTACCTATTGGGCTTAGGTTTTTTTTCATTGCTGGCGATAATATGTTTGACTAGATGTGGCAGGCACATTTACCAAAAAAAATGGTTCAAATGGCTCTGAGCACTATGGGACTTAACTGCTGAGGTCATTAGTCCCCTAGAACTTAGAACTAGTTAAACCTAACTAACCTAAGGACATCACAAACACCCATGCCCGAGGCAGGATTCGAACCTGCGACCGTAGCAGTCTTGCGGTTCCAGACTGCAGCGCCTTTAACCGCACGGCTACTTCGGCCGGCTCACATTTACCAAACTGGAACTTATTATCGCTTCTGATAATGACATCCACTGCAGCTGCTCATGTGATTTTGTAGAACCTCAATGGCTTTAAATAAAATCCTGCTCATATACAAAGTCGTAGACCATCCTATGAAATTGTCTTGTGATTTAGGAGGCTTCCTTTTCAGGGTAGAATCAATATGTTGAATAGATGATGTCTATGATATCGCGCCACCGCATGTAAGGTGTGGAGTCAGTGGGTGGGGATTTCGCTCATAGTTGCTGATCTGTGTCACCTGCCACATCTCTAGTTTTACTAGAGGTGGCAGACAGATATTTCGTTTTTTAGGGTCTGGAACGGGTTTAATACCTGATGCATGTCTACCGATACGTCCCTATAGTGCGTTTAAAATTAGTTCTGACTTTTGACGTTTGTCTGACCAGAGAGGAACGTGACGCCGTTGCCCAGATAACACCAATGGCGAGCCGGTGTTCCCTACCACGCCGACAGCGGTTTGGCTGGTAAAGCGCCCCTGTTGCCACAACATGAATAAACAGTGCCACGTGGCGTAGCGTATTAGATGCGTCAACGTTCGCCAGCTCTCGTTGTAAATTCTTATTTTGTCGCATTTAAGTGGTCTGTAGTCGTCAGGTATTGTGAAGATATGTTTAGTGTTTGCTTTGCATTAGTACGGAATAAGAGATCTGCAATAAAACTGTCGTCCAGGATCACCGTTCACCAGCTGGGAAGATAACGTTGTGCTGCAAAACATTCCTCAGAATTCGACAATAGCAATGGATAAAACGCCACACCTGTCTGTTGTAATGCATAAATCTCCAACAATGTAGTGGAGGAAATCGGATGTTTTGCTCAGGGTACAAAGAAACGTTGCATGAGATAAAAGTTGAACCTAGTATGTATAAGGCGAAGTTAATGGAACTTTTAGTGCTGTATAAGACAAAACTTCACGCTACCAGGTCGACGAACTGGCTAACCATAAAGGGCATAGTTTAATCACGCTTCCCCCGTATCGTGTTCATTTAAATCCGACAGAGTATATGGGCGCAGGTGAAAAGTAATGTGCGAAAAGCAACAAGAAGTCTACGCTCACTAATGAGGGCAAAACAAGCAGCCGAAAATGGATATGTAACTTCTCTTGTTGCCATGTTGAAATCTGCTGACGAATTAAAGTATAAGATGTGCGAGAATAAGGGTTTATTGTAGAACAGTTTTTTTTTTAAATCGTTTGACAAAGATCGCTGATCAGCCGGCTTGCACGACTAGCTGTCCAAGCAGTGAAGCGAGCCTGCCAGGCTCCGCGCCGAGTAGGCCTGGCATCATTCTGTGGCCACCTGCTGACGTGCCCAGCAATCGCTGGCAACTACGCTTCCCTCCACTCGCTCCGTACTGAACTGGCAAAAGTCGCAACACACTTTAAACACTTTGCAAAAACGGACATAATGTCTGATTGGGATAACAGCAATCAGTCATTTTATAATGTTACTTATAATCAGTCTTGATTGCAAAATTTTTTTATTCGTATGACCGGTTTCGGTTCATTCAGAACCATCTTCAGATCTGTAACAATAATGATACTAATTTACTATTTTCCGGAAGCAAATCTTTTTCATCCTATTTAATCAACATCAAATGTACCAGAACGTACCTAATATATCAGTTACAGGAGTAACCCGTCCAAATCCAGCAAATTTCACATGCTGCGTCACATAAAATTGGTTGGCAGAGTGCACGTCATTTATATTAATTATAACACTATTACCGAGAGGTGGCGTCTGGTACATTTGTTACATTCCATTTGCACATACTATATTCAGTAGATTTTTTATTAAAATATACTTAATTAAAATACGTAGATGTCAAGGTTAAAATCTGTACTTGTCAAAATTAAAACACAGTAAAATTATCATTTTTATACGATCTAAAAAACATAGGGCGATTTATATATCTATGGTGCTGGTGTGGACTTGTTTTCCTCTACGGTCTGCTTCCGTGCTCACCGCCATTTCGGTGTTGTGCCGTTATAAATTAGATAAAGAGCTAAATAACAGATTGAAGGCGGCATATACATATCGTCGGACTTTCATCATTAGCAACAGCTACGAATTTGCCGAGCAAATTAAAGACGTACTTATACCTCAGAATGCGTCACTAGCTTCAGTGGATATCACCAATCTGTACACAAACATTCCCGTAAAAGAAACGATTGAGATCATTAAGAACAATCGCCTCGCTCATGGTAAATTGGCACTGGGGGAAGTGATTGAACTAGTGGAAATGTTGGAACAAGTCTTGTCGTTCAATTACTTTACTTTCAATGGTAAAATTTATCAACAGAAAGACGGGCTGGCAATGGGGAACAGTTTAGCTGGGACGGTGGCTGACATTTTTGTAAATCACTTAGAAAACAAATTCTTTCATGAAAATCCTAATATCGCTGAAAACATTGAATATTACAGGAGATATGTTGACGACTCCATTTTATTATACAAAGGAGATAAAAATGATATCGAAAACTTAGCACAAAAAATGAGCTCTCAACACCTGAAAATAGATTCACCATGGAATTTGAAGAAGACAACCGTATAGATTACTTAGATTTAACACTAATAAAGAAAGATGGGAAGCATGAATTTAGCATATTCAGAAAACCTACGTGTACAGATTTAGTTATCAATGAGCGCTCTTGTCACCGATCACGATACAAATGGGCATATTTTACTTCGATGGTATACAGGCTACTAAGATTGCCACTAAGCCACCAGGAAGTAGAAAAGGAGCTAAGTATTTTAAAACAAGTGGCCGTAGCGAATTGATATACGTGTAAGCAGGTGATGAATATTTATAGGAAGATAAAGAAGACGCAAATGAAACAAATAGAAGGAAGTCAAGTCGCAGTTAAGAGGAACAACAAGAAAAAATATGTGGCTCTCACTTACAATGGAAGAATTACAGATAAAATTGAAAGATGCTTTAGTAAATCCGACGTTAAAATAGGGTTCCGAACAAATAACACGTTAAAATTGAAGCTCCGGCACAGAATATGTTATAGTAGGAACAAATTTCAGGATTCAGGTGTATATAAGATCAAATGTAATGACTGCTGTAAACAATATATAGGGCAGACTGGTAGGTACTTTGAAACCAGATTCAGGGAGCACACCTACTCTCAAAACAGAACAGCTTTTGGGGCGCATATGGCTGCGTTAAAGCACTCAGTCACGGACATTGAACACAATTTAGACATCCTGCATAGAGCTCATAAGGGACGGTTTCTTAACATTTCGGAAGAAATTGAAATATACACCCACAAAAATAAAGATCCGGATTTAATCCTCAACGAGCAAATCGAATTCAATCATAACGCCTATTTTAGCATTTATGACGACTTACTAAGATGACAACTGTTGCGTGTGGAGATCCAGGCCGAGGAATGAGAGGTGGTGCGTGGTGGAGAAGCCGGAAGACGCGTGCAGCGCCTGGCGTTGCTGACGGGGCCCTCCTGCGCGGCCCTATTGGCCACGGCGATGGACATAGACGACTGAGCGGATCGCGACACAACACTGAAATGGCGGCAACCACGGAAGCAGACCGTAGAGGAAAACAAGTCCACACCAGCACCATAGATATATAAATCGCCCTATGTTTTTTAGATCGTATAAAAATTATAATTTTACTATTTTTTAATTTTGACAAGTACAGATTTTAACCTTGACATCTACGTATTTTAATTAAGTATTTTTCAATAAAAAAATCTACTGAATATAGTACGTGCAAATGGAATGTAACAGATGTACCAGACGCCACCTCTCGGTAATAGTGTTATAATTAATATAAATGACGTGCACTCTGCCAACCAATTTTATGTGACGCAGCATGTGAAATTTGCTGGATTTGGACGGGTTACTCCTGTAACTGATATATTAGGTACGTTCTGGTACATTTGATGTTGATTAAATAGGATGAAAAAGATTTGCTTCCGGAAAATAGTAAATTAGTATCATTATTGTTACAGATCTGAAGATGGTTCTGAATGAACCGAAACCGGTCATACGAATAAAAAAAATTTTGCAATCAAGACTGATATTTGAAACACGCTATAGTATCGACGTACATCAGAGAGGTTTGCCCGACCGGCTATGAAACCGGCCATAAGGATAACATCCGTGAGTGAAGCGAGCAGTAGTTGGCTAGAGACGGGCAGAGGAAGCAGTCGCCGCGTGCGAGCGACCAGCGGAAAGACCTGCCGATTAGAAGTACAACGCGTTGTCGACTGGAATCTGGTGTGCGAAGCAATAGAGAGGAAGCGGCGGTGGCCGTCACCGGCGTGAAATGCAATTTGGTTGATGCGGCAGGACCATGACGCAATCTGCTACGAGCCGAGGACAGCGCCAGATATAAAGTTATGTATCTTTCACTGTCCAGTTGAAAGCTGGTTTCAAGCTTCAGAGGCTTTTCATGGTTCTTTGTTGCTTTGTCTATTTGATTTTGGTTTAGTGACTGTCAGGGTGTTTAGTGTTGAAAAGTTTTATTTGAACAGCCAGTACAAAACTGTATCGGTTTGTAACTGCCACTGTGTTGCCGCACGTAAATATATTTGAACATTTCTTGCAATTAAAAGAACAGATGTCACAATGTGTTAGTGGCCGAAGATTTCATTTGAGTAGCCAGTATAAGGCTGTATCTATTTTGAGAGTAACTGCCACAGTGTGTTAGCGCACGTCAATACGCTTGAACTTTTGTTTCAAGTTAAAGTATAAATGTCATAGTGTGTTAGTGGCGGAAAAGTTCATTGGAACGGCTAGCACAAACCGTTTCTATTTGTCAGTACTTGTCACTGTGTGTAAGTGCCCTTAAATGCAATTAAATGTGTGTCTCTAGTTACGAAATACGAGCTATCTGTTAGTAGTGGTTAACTTATTTGGTAAGAACTCTATAAAACTGTTACTGCTTTGGTAGTAACTGCCCCAAGCTGTAGCGTTCGTAAACGGAATTGAATTTTGCTTCTTGTCAAAGTATGTCGTACACCGTTAATGGTCGGACAGTTCGCACAAGGCGTATACACCGGATCATTCTGGAAGGCAACTTTTCCAGCGAACTGCTGCCTGAAAGGCTGTTGAAAGTTCAATATATTCTTTTCAAAAAAGAGTAATAGTGCTTTGGGCTAGTGCCCGTAAATTGCATCTTGTGAAAAGTCTTAATATTTTGATGTTTTTAATATTTTAAAGTGTTTAGGCTAATAATCAGCGTATGTTGTTTAACGAAGAGTAATTGCTGCAGTGGGGTAGTCCCTGTATTTCTTACCTGATGTTTAAATAATAATAATAATAATAATAACAACAGCCGGCCGGAGTGGCCGAGTGGTTCTAGGCGCTTCAGTCTGGAACCGCGCGACCGTTACGGTCGCATGCTCGAATCCTGCCTCGGGCATGGATTTGTGTGATGTCCTTAGGTTAGTTAGGTTTAAGTAGTTCTAAGTTCTAGGGGACTCATGACCTCAGCTGTAAGGCCCATAGTGCTCAGAGCCATTTGAACCATTTTTGAATAATAATAATAAGAGTTTGTGGGCTAGTGTCCATAGGTTTATTTATCGTTCAGTATATATTAATTTTAACAAAAGTAATTGCTGCAGTGGACTAGTCCCCGTAAATTTCACTTTAGGTGAAGTTTAAAATAATTGTTGCTCAGAGACAAATTTTTTGTAACTTCGTTTGTTAATAAATTGTTGTTCTAAATTCCAGTGGCTTTCACTCTAAGACATTGCGTCCTAGCTTACCACCTCTAAGAAACGTCGGTCTTTTCATCCTTTGTGCAAATGTGGTGTCAGTACCATTTACTTTCAGACTTAGAATTTTCTTCGCTCCCAAGGTGTACATATTTTATTAGACGTCGCAGGCACATTTACCAAACCGGAAATTCTGATCGCTGCTGATAACGACATCCGGTGCAGTTACGTGTGTGATTTTGGTAATCCTCAATGGAATCAAAGTCCTGCTCTTACACACGGTCGTAGACTATCCCATAAAATTGCCTCGTGCTTGAGGACGCATCCTTATCAGCGTAGCATCAATATGTGAAATAGATCATGTCTATTGTATCACGCTACCACATCGGGCATGGTCAGTGGATGAGAATTTCGCTCGTAGTTACTAATCCATGTCATCCGCCACGTCTCTAGTTTTACTAGACACGGCAGGCGGAGAGGTTCTGAGAGTATGTTTTTAATCGGTTTCGAAGGAAAATAATGGCATGCTATGCCATCATAAATTACTAACCATTTCAGAGAACGAAAAAAGACCACAGTTAAATTTTGACATTTTTTTCTAAGAACAATAAGCCCAAACACCTAGAGCAAAACAGATAAATACTTGTTAACATGGCGTTACGTTCTCCGTTGCTATTTTTGTGTGTGTCCAATATATTTTCCTTTCGGATTATGAAAGGAATTTCAAAAGCCCACTGTCGAATCTTCCTCTGGAAGCCAATTTCCAGAACTACTTAGGTGATGGTAATGAATCTAGAAATTAGAGAAGTTACCTTAAGGAAATGGAAGACATTTTACAGATCAACATACACACACATCAAAAAAAGGTTTTCATCACCCCAGTTCCCAAAGCTCCTGAAGATAGACGTTGACCGTGGATATTCTATCACAGACACAGTCCCTTTGAACCCTCCAGGTTAGCCGAAAGTGCTAATGCACTGCTTCCTGGACTCGGGTAGGTGCGACGGCCTTGGATCGAGGGCCGGGCCGGTCTGCTGGCCAGCCCAGATGTGGTTTTTAGGCGATTTTCCACATCCCACTAGGTAAATACCGGTCTGGTCCCCACATCCCGCAGGAATTTGAAACACATTCGCATTATTTCATGATTTACGCTAGCCACGGACAGCTGGGGTACACTAATTCCATCCTGTGGGGGGAGGGGTGGCGGCAGGAAGGGCATCCGGCCACCACATCAAAATCAACAAGCCAAATCCGACTGTCACAATGCCGGCCATGCGAAAACTTAGCGACAGAGGCGCAAGCAAAAGAAGAAGAAGTCTCTTTGACTGTTCTGAGATGTCACTAAACGCGCCCAAAGATGTAAACAACATGCATGAGCAGCGCCTATTACACAGAGGGGGTCCGACAGCCAATCAGTTCCAGTCATTCCACCAGGAAGGAGGTACACGGGTCGTGTTGTCTGTAGTTCAACCATGCCTAGACAGTCAATACCACGGTTCGATCGCGTCCCCATTGTTACATTGTGCCAGGAAGGGCTCTCAACAAGGGAAGTGTCCAGGCGTCTCGAAGTAAACCAAAGCGATGTTGTTCGGACGTGGAGGAGATACAGAGAGACAGGAACTGTCCATCACATGCCCCGCTCAGGCCGCCCAAGGGCTACTACTGCAGTGGATGACCACTACCTGCGGAATATGGCTCGGAGGTACCCTGACAGCTATGCCACCATGTTGAATAATCTTTTTCGTGCAGCCACACGACATTGTGCTACGACTCGAACTGTGCGCAATAGGCTGCATGATGCGCAACTTCATTACGGACGTCCATGGCGATGTCCATCTTTGCAACTACGACACCTTGCAGCTTTGTACAGATGGGCCCAACATGCCGAATGGCCCTCAGGATTGGCATCACGTTCCCTTCACCGATGAGTGTCGCATATGCCTTGAACCAGACAATCGTCGGAGAAGTGTTTGGAGGCAACCCGGCCAGGCTGATAGCCTTAGTCACGCTGTCCAGCGAGTGCAGCAAGGTGGCGGTTCCCTGCTGTTTTGGGGTGGCATTATGTGGGGCCGACGTACGCCGCTGGTGGCCATGGAAGGCGCTGTAGCTACTCTACCATACATGAATGCCATCCTCCGACCAATAGTACAACCATATCGGCAGCATTTTGGCAAGGCATTCGTCTTAATGGACGACAATTCGCACCCCCATCATGCACATCTTGTATATGACTTCTTTCAGGATAACGACATCGCTCGACTATAATGGCCAGCATGTTCTCCAGACATGAACCCTATCGAACATGCCTGAGGTAGATTGAAAAGGGGTGTGAGGCGTCTGCGGCTCGTGTTCATGCCGTTATTGCTTGACATCTTGACTTGGCCGTACTGCCGTCTCGTTTCTTATTCGATTTACTGGCATCACTAAGTTGTTGGCTTGCCTGCCCATGAGTGGCAGCAGCAGCGCTTACCGATAAGAGCACAGTCGTACTATCTTTGGAGCTACTGCTAGTATTTCTAGGTTGTCGTGTGTCAGGAGTTCAGTGGGGGACGGCGCAGTAGTGAGGTCCGGACAGCCATGACTCGCTCGACCGTTGCCGCACACATGACTTCAGCGGGGACGACCTTGGTTGGTCGTTCGGTCGGCTGTCTCATCGGCCGACCACTTCCCGGTTCTCTGTGTGTGTAGACTTGTGATTCCTCCTAGTTGTTCCACAGTGTCTGGTTTTAGTATTGTTTGAGTTGTTTGTGGTAGTGTTTTCACGGAACCATATGTAGCTTGTGTGGTTTTGACGAGCAGATATTTTAATGCTGTCTGCACACTGGATTGAGGCAGTTAGTCGGTTGGGACATAGCAGCGAGGAAGTCTCCGCAGCGCCAGGTCAGGCGGGGACTGCTGGTGGCGTGCATGCGAAGCTGGATTTTGAGGCGCTGTCCAACGAGTGCAGCAAGGTGGAAGTTCCCTTCTGTTTTGGGGTGGCATTATGTGGGGCCGACGTACATCGCTGGTGGTCATGGAAGGCGCCGCAACGGCTGTAGGATACGTGAATGCCGTCCTCCGACCGATAGTGCAACCATATCGGCAGCATATTGGCCAGGGATTCGCGACCCCATCGTGCACGTCTTGTGAATGACGTTCTTCAGGATAACGACATCGCTCGACTAGAGTGGCCAGCATGTTCTCCAGACATGAACCGTATCGAACATTTCTGGGATAGACTGACAAGGCCCGTTTATGGACGACGTGACCAACCAACCACTCTAAAGGATCTACGCCGAATTACCATTGAGTAGTGGGACAATCTGGACTAACAGTGCCTTGATGAACTTGTGGATAGTATGCCACGACGAACACAGGCATACATCAATGCAAGAGGACGTGCTGCTGGGTATTAGACGTACCAGTGTGTACAGCAATCTGGACCAACACCTCTGAAGGTCTCGCTGTATGGTGGTACAACATACAATGTGTGGTTTTCGTGAGCAGTAAAAAGGGCGGAAATGAAGTTTATGTTGATCTCTATTCCAATTTTCTGTACAGGTTCCGGAATTCTCAGAACCGAGGTGATGCAAAACTTTTTTTGATGCATGTATTACCAGCCAATGAGACACCTACTGGTACAAAAATATTTACTGTGAAAATAAGGCTCCATGTGACAGCGCGTGTTTGTGTTAACAATTAGAAATTGTGAAAAAATAAATAAAATAACTTTGGTGAAAGAATACAGATTTTCAGTATCATATCTCTCAGTGTAATACTGAGTACTTGAAATAAAACGTCTTCAAAAAATGGTTGAGGGTGCTCTTTCTATCAATAAAATATTACGAAGGAGCAGAGTACTAACTGGTCATCTGATGATATTGCAAGGAGAGCGACCATATATTTTATATCTTACAAAGCGTTACGTTTTTAAATAAAGTGAAATTAACTAATATTTTTTATTTAACTAAAATATGATTTAATAGTAATCATTACAATGATAGAAATAAACAAAACACGAAATATTCCTACTGAGTTAAACATGGCAATGGTTCGCACTACAACTTCTATGCAGTGTGTTGAGGCGAGAGTATCATACCCCTCATTGCTCATTTACACATGATGATGATGATTCCCATACTTCTTTACAGAGCGTAGGGAAGCGACGCGGGAGAACCGCGCCGCCTTACTAGGCAAGGTCCTAGTGGAGGTGGTTTGCCATTACCTTCCTCCGACCGTAATGGGGATGAATGATAATGATGAAGACAACACAATAACACCCAGTCATCTCGAGGCAGGAAAAATTCCTGACCCCGCCGGGACCCCGTGCTCGGGAAGCGAGAACGCTACCGTGAGACCACGAGGGGCGGACTTTACACATGATACCAACAGTTTATTCTAGTAACTGTGGGTTTACCTGTCCATTCACTCTGTTCTAGGTCGATATTAATCAGCGACGGTCTGGAAGAAAAAATACACGAATTTACAAAAAGTAAATATACACTGCCTGACAAAAGAAATTAATCACACAAAAGGGGAGGAAGAAATGGAATGTGGTGTTATTTCAGTGAATGCAGTATCGATTCAGATTTACAAAAAAAATTGGCGGTATGAGTCCGCTCATAATAACGATGTTGCATCCCCTGTGGCCTGAATACTTCCACTGATTCGGCTGGGAGGGTTCTCACAAAGCTGTTGCATCCTCTCCTGTTGCAGGCTGGCCCACACTGTTGTAACTCGTTATTTACACTCAGGATACTGGCACTACGATGGAGTCGACATCCGAACCAGTCCCACACATGTTCTGTCGGGGACAGATCTAGGGATCTTGCTGGCCACGGGAGTATCTCAACATCACACAGACAGTCCACAGAGATACCAGCCTTGTGTGGTTGAATACTGCCCCGTCAAAGTGGCGCCACGATACTGTTGTATGAGAGGTAACACGTGAACACATGATGACTCAGGATGACCTTGATGTACCACTGTGTCAACAAAATTCCCTCAGTCTCTACCAGCCATCTGAGGGCTCCCCACCCCATGAGGCCAAGAGTAACACCACTGTGGGATCTCTCCCCGGGCTGCAGCCACACTCTCCGATGACGGTCATCCAGGGAAGTCTATAACTGCAGTTCATAGCTGAAAACAATTCGGTGTCATTAACCAGCATTTTACGCTTCCAGGTCAGGGCACCTCTCCGAACACAGCCATTTATTTTGCTGTGCTAATGATAGCCCAGGCGTGAGACGGCAAATCCCCAGTTTGGCTCTGACCAATGGTGCGGGGCGCAGATGTGAAAACTGTGATGTGTTCGGTGTTCGGTACGGCAGTTCTCCCATGTGGTGGTCAGATATGGTCAGCTGGAACTTTGACGACAATATGCCAGTCCTCAAGTTCACGTACTGTCCAACATCGGCTTACTATCACATCTTAATGCCCAACAAATGTGGATACTGTATGATTCGGTCAGCCGGCCAAATGGAGACACACAATGAGACCCCTTTCAAACTCTTGTTAAGTGCTAATGACGCTGTCTCACACGACTACGAGGCATCTCTGAGTCGTTCACAGTGAGCACTCAGTATCTGATGCTGTTCACACCTGTTATATACTCTACAAGATGTGGTTATAACACTAAATGCTAACAATTTTAATGCACTTTGGTGGCTGTTCTACCTGTCACAAGGAATTGCAACTATGCTTTGACATCCGACCATATCTTCTGGGTAGTAGTTCACTTTTTTTTTTCAGGCAGCGTATGCAACTCACATCCCATCCGAGGATGCTTCTCCTGACAATGTCAGATAGTGTTTGCTGTAATACAATTCCCAATGCGATTAGGTTATTCTAAAAAGAAGCCTTGTTCCAAAGCGCGACAGGCACATGAATTACATGCTTACTGCGAAAGTAACTGTCAGTAAGAAGAGATGTTACAGTGTGATAATGCATAACTTTGCTTTTGACCAGTTCTTATCTGTAATTCATCTGATAGCGTTCACCTGAATTTAGCTTTCACCGTATTACTCTTTGTGCTTGCCTCAATAACCCACCACAGTGTTGGACGTAGCTTCATTTTCTTAAATACCAGAGAACACCGATTCCGTAAAGTATCGAACTCAGATCTAGAAGGGAGCTTAAAATTTCTGATCGCTTTACAATAGTCAGTGTGTTAAATATTTTTCATTAAGTACGTAAGCGAGAAGAGGTTTGGAAAATGTTTGAAGTTATGTTTAAAGTTTGTTGGAAGCGTGGTACGAAACAATCGATGAGTCTAGTTTGGTTAATTTGCGCTCCGTTTTAAGCAAAGTTAGTTTTTCACGCATCTCATTGTTTATGGCGGCGTATCTCCTGAACTATGGCTCGCACACTCACATGATTTTGCACGTACATTCAGCAGTTTATGTGGATATCGTTTGCAAATTTTGTTATGAATAGAGTTAATAGTAGAGAAGTAACAAATGAAATCATTATTACCGATGCGATTGTTTTACTGCATGAACAGAAAAAACGTAGTCAGCGATAATTTACTTTTCTCTTCAACTTTTTGTGGGGAGTGTGAGAGAGAAAAAGTTTCGTTGAGGTTTCAAATAATGTTTAAGGTTTGTTGCAGCTCACTAAGTGGTCTCATTCTTAAATATTGTATGAATATAATCTGGGTGTTTGCGCGCATTGAGTTATATTGCCTCAAGATACCTACACACAGTTTCTAACTGTGATACTTCCCTTACTGTGATGAACTTTTAACATAAAATTATACTGCTTAATGCGTTGATTATGACAGCACTTTAAATTTTTAAATTCAGCCAATAATTACGTGAAATAATAGAAACCAAATTTTTGATGCCCGCTACAGCAGTTACATTGACAACCTGCAACTAGGACAGCCGTTTAATAATGTAGGTGCCGTACAATACAGACTCCCTCGGTGAGTTGTGTCACATATGTTAGATAAGTTAATATAAATTACAATTCTTCATTACATTCCTATCTTTTCTCTCATTGTAGACATGTAGTCCATTCTACTTCTCACAAACCGGAAACCCACTTAGTCGTTCCTTATTCTTTGTCACCATATTTTTCTATCTGTTACCGATAGTATCTTACATATAATGATTAGTAATGGAAAGCCTCTGTATTTATCACAGTCCCTTTGCTTGCTTACCTTGTTTAAAGGGATTGTTACCGCTGTCTTCCTTTCCATTGGTATATTCGTATGTTCTTCTCTCCTTATAATCTGATGATGTATATTTCATCACGCAATTTTTTCTGCGTCCTTTATCAACTTCTGCTGATATCTGATACTTTCCTGCTGATTTGTGCCTCCTCACTTCTCTTTTCGCTATTTGCATCCCTATTTCTAGCTGAAGCCTATTTTTCCGGAAGTTGTTTCCTGGGTCTTCACAGTTCCGAAATTACTCCTAATTTACGACATTTCTTTCATCAACTATAAATTTCCGTTTTGCATCATTGGGAAATACTGTTTTCCATGGTTTACGAAATCTATTAAGACTAGTATCAGGATGACTGCTTTGAAAATAACGCAGCTCATGTCCTTCGCTGTCGTTGTTCAGATTGAATTTGTGCTCCGCCATTGCAGATGGGGTGATAAGCAATCTTCATTCCTCATGTACGATTTTCCCGACCAATTGATTGCCCATACCTGTCGCACAACTCTCACTTCACGCACTTGTAACAGCACACAAGTACACGCCTAGCGGTTTCATTTATTTCACACATCCTACTACATATATCTTAGCTGACATTGGACAACAGAATCTAAAGTTCCCCTTTCCGTTCGGCTTGTTATATGCAAATATTTTCCTTAGTTTCAAATACAAATAAATGTGACAAGCACATCGTAACAACTATTGAACTCACCCGTTTTGTTTACATTTTAAAAAGGGCCAGATGGAATGATACATTCCTCTGGCACAGGCTCTTCTGAAACCTTACTTCTAATAAAAAGTTTTGAAACAAAATGGTGTTTGGTGCATTTGGTGCAACAGTTCCCGATAAGCAGAATCGAGAAAATTGACTGGCGTCTATCTATGTAAATAAGTGCACGTAGGTTCACGATGTCAAATACTTGCGTATTAACTATGCAGTGCAACCACATACCATGATGTTGATAAAGCAGAGTGCATTTGCATTAAAGCAACTTTTATAAGCAGTACTGACGACTTAAAAATATCTTAACGATACAACAAACGTATATTAATCAGTTCTTTTTCAGCTCTCATGAAATATTTATATCTCCAAAGAGGATTATTTGATTTAGACGTATTTTATCGTTCTTTTTTTTGTTTTCTTTATTTGTCTCGTCATTTTTTTCATCTGCAGAATATGAAATGCGTGGCTGCGAGAATGTTGTGCACATATTGACAATACTACAGAGGCAGATGTTACCTCTGTCGTGTGCGCCTGGCTCCATCACTGCCAGTTCTCTTGTTTATCTTTCACGAAATGCTAAATTGTAATATGGCGCCTGCCATGCCGAAATCCTTACGGGATTAATAAATTACATTTCTTTATATTGAATGAAGTACCGTTCTACTTAAAACAAACATGAATTTGTAACGAAAAAGTTTTGAAAGAAGTATAGAATCTAAAAATAATTAAATATATCTGGCCAACTCAGAATACTTTGGAAAACGAGCAAACAAATATACACAATTTTAAAAAATCGGGCACCCACCAAATAAACATACTACCACTCTCAGATTCAGTGTAAGCGTGTGAGCCGCGTCGATTTTAACGAGTTTTCTCACAAGCAATACTGACGCTGCTTACAACTTGTCAGCAGTTTGGCCTTCCCTCTTGCATGTTAGACCTTTCTTCGATTTCGCCAATGGTAATGGTAAATACGCTGCTGGATCGATTAATGGTAGACTCAATAATATGCAGAAACAAAAAGATTTCATTATTTATTAATTTTAGATGTGTACATCTACATGATTACTCTGCAATTCACGATGAGTGCCTGAAAGAGGGTTAATCGTACCACCTTCAAACTGCTTTCCTATCGTTCCACACTCGAATGACGCGAGGGAAAAACGAGCACTTTAATCTTCCAGTGCGAGTTCGATTTCTCTTCTTTTATCATGATTATCAATTCACCCTAAGTAGATGGGCGCTAACAGAAGATTTTCGCATTCGTATGACAAAACTTGTTAATTGGAATTTTGATGAGAAGATCCTGTCGCAACGTAAAACGCCAATGTTTTAATGACTGTCACCCCAATTCAGGTACCATGTCCGTGACACTCTCTCCCCTGTTTCGCGACGAGACAAAACGAGCTGCCCTTCTTTGAACTTCATTCGATATCCTCCGTCAGTCCCAACTGATGCGAATCCCACGCCGCACAGCAGTACTCCAGAAGAGGGCGGACCAGCGTGGTGTAAGCAGTTTCTAAGTCTTCTGCCAATAAATCGCAGTCTTTGGTTAGCTTTACCCCAACATTATGTATATGATCGTTCTAATTTAAATTATTCGTGATTGTAACCCTGAGTATTCAGTTGAATTTACAGATTTGTGATTTACAGTGTAACCGAAATTTCGAGGATTTCTTTTAGAACTCATGTGGATGACTTCACACTTATTATTATTTAGAGTCAATTGCAATTTTTCGCACTATACATATATCTTGTTTCAATCATTTTGCAATTGATTTTGATCATCTGATGACTTTACAAGGCGGGAAATGGCTGCATCATCAGCAAACAGTGTAAGAGGGCTGCTCAGATTGTTTCCTGTGTCATTCATATAGGTCAGAAACAGCAGAGGGCCCATAACACTTCCTTGGGGAACATCAGATATAACTTCTGTTTCACTCTATGACTTTCCGTCTGTTACTACGATCTGTGACCTGTCTGACAGGAAATCACGAATCCAGTCACACAACCGAGACGATACTCCATAGCCATGCACTTTTATTAGAGAACGCGTTTGAGTAAAGGTGTCAAAGGCATTCCGGAAATCTACAAATATGGAATCAGTTTGACATCTCCTGTCGATAGCCTCATTACCTCATGAGAATAAAGGCCTAGTTGTGTTTCACAAGGACGACATTTTCTGTATCCGAGCTATTTGCCAATAAATCGTTTTCTTCGAAGTAAAACATAATGTTCGAGCCCAGGATATGTCCAAAATCGTACTGCAAATCGACTTTAGTGATATTGGTCAGTAATTCAGCGCTTATTTTTATTTGCTTTCTTGGGTATAGTTGGCTCCAGTCTTTACGTTCGGATATTTCAAAGACAGGGTGGTTGTATGTGATGGCTAAGTATGGAGATATTGTATCTGCAAACACTGAAAGGAACTTGAAGGAACCTGTTTGGTATACAGTCTGGACCGAAGGCCTTACCTGTATTGATTTAAGCTGCTTCGCCACAACGAGGATATCTGCTCCTAAGTTACTCATGTTGGCAGTTGGTCTAGATTCCGTTTCTGAAATATTTACTTCGTCTCCTTAGATAAAGGAGTTTCAGAACGCCGTGTTCAGTACATCTGCTTTAGCGGCACTGTCATCAGAGACATCACCTTTGCTATCGCACGGTGAAGGTATTTATTACTTTTTGCTGCTGGTTTACCTTATATATGACCAGAGTCTCTCTGAAATTTCTGTCAGAGTGCGAGACAAAGTTTCCTTACGGAAACTGTTAAAAATATCTCGCATTGAAGCTCCCGCTAAATTTCGAGCTTCTGTGAAACATGTCCAATCTTGAGGGTTTTGTTTTCTTTTAAATTTGCCACGCAGTTTTCGTTGCTTCTGCAACCGTGTTCTGAGCCGTTTTGTGTACCATGAGGGATCAGAATCATCTCTTATTAATTTTTGTAGTATATACACTGAAAAGAAACTGGTACACCTGCCCAATATCGCGAGCACACAGAAGTGCCGCAACACGACGTGGCATGGACTCGACTAATGTCTGAAATACTACTGAAACTTCCACGGTTGTCCATGAATCCATAAGTGTACGAGGGAGTGGAGATCTCTTGTGAACAGTACATTGCAAGCCATACAGGTATACTCAATAATGTTCATATCTGAGGAATCTGGTGGCCAGCGGAAGTGTTTAAACTCAGAAGAGTATTCCTAGAGCCAATCTGTAACAATTCCGGACGTGTGGAGAGTCGCATTGTCCTGGTGGAATTACCCAAGTCCGGCGGGATGCACAATGGAAATGAATGGCTGCAGGTGACCAGACAGGATGCTTACGTACGTGTCGCCTGCAGATTCGTATCTAGACGTATCAGGGTTCCCATATCACTCCAACTGCATATGCCCCACACCATTACAGAGCCTCCACCAGCTTGAACAGTCCCCTACTGACGTACACGATCCATGGATTCATGAGGTCGTCTCCATCCCTGTACACGTCCATCCGCTCGATACAATTTGAAACGAGCCTCGTCCGACCAAGCAACATGTTTCCAGTCATCAACAGTCCAATGCCGATGTTGACGGGACCAGGCGAGGCGTAAAGCTTTGTGTCGTGCAATCATCAAGGGCACACGAGTGGACCTTCGGCTCCGAAAGCCCATGTCGATGACGTTTCGTTGAATGGTTCGCACACTGACACTTGTTGATGACCCAGTACTGAAAACTGCAGCAATTTGTGGATGGGTTGCACTTCTGTCACGTTGAACGATTCTCTTCAGTCGTCGTTGATCAGTTTCTTGCAGGATCTTTTTCTGGTCACCGCAGTGTCGGAGATTTGATGTTTTACCGGATTCCTGATATTCACAATACACTCGTGAAATGGTCGTATGGGAAAATCCCCACTTCATCGCTCCCTCGGAGATGCTGTGTTCCATCGCTCGTGTGCCGTCTATAACACCACGTTCAAAGTCACTTAAATCTCGATAACCACTTGTTGTCTTACATAGGCGTTCCCGGCCGCAGCGCCGTATTCTGCCTGTTTACATGTCTCTGTATTTGAACCGGCCGGTGGGGCCGTGCGGTTCTAGGCGCTGCAGTCTGGAGCCGAACGACCGCTACGGTCGCAGGTTAGAATCCTGCCTCGGGCACGGATGTGTGTGATGTCCTTAAGTTAGTTAGGTTTAATTAGTTCTAAGTTCTAGGCGATTGATGACCTCAGAAATTGAGTCGCATAGTGCGCAGAGCCATTTGAACCATTTTTTTCTGTATTTGAATACGCATGCCTTCACCAGTTTCTTTGTCTCTTCAGTGTATATATCCCACATTCATATGCAGAGAAAGTTCCAAATAAGATCAGTAACTTTAAATATCTGACTATTATTTACATTCACTACACATATTTTCCAAATTTAGTTCTGTTAGGGGCTTATAAATTGGCACTGTCGGAGTTCTATACTTCGTTGTATTTGGCTTTTGCCGGCCGAAGTGGCCGTGCGGTTAAAGGCGCTGCAGTCTGGAACCGCAAGACCGCTACGGTCGCAGGTTCGAATCCTATTTGTGATGTCCTTAGGTTAGTTAGGTTTAACTAGTTCTAAGTTCTAGGGGACTAATGACCTCAGCAGTTGAGTCCCATAGTGCTCAGAGCCATTTGAACCATATTTGGCTTTTGTTTCGTGTATCTTCTTGCTTCTTCTAAATACCTTATGTCACTTCCCTGTACGGCTTTCGTTGGTTATCTCAAATGATTCACTTTTTCCTTACGTACTCGTCCTCTCTTGATGAAGTTTCGGCTCGCTCCTCCTTCTATTCTCATTCGGTTTTCGGCAAGGATACCAACCTGTCTTTATTTGGTACAAGCAGAAATAATACATTCTGAGCCGTTGTACTGCAAGCCGATGTTTTTAGTTATAGAGGTAGTTTAAAGAATTCTTCTAAATAATGTAAATGAGTCTGCAATTTCGCATTAACTTATAAATATTCAACAGATTATTCTCAGTGCTGAAATGCAGTCTGATTCTTTAACCATAATGAACTGATTGCTGTCCATTGTCTTCCTTTCCGCCTTTCGATGACAAGTGAAACTGAGGCGTTAGCTGTGGTATACACTGTGGTGACACAAGTCATGGGATAGCAACATATACATATACACTTGGCGGTAGTATCGCGTACACAAAGCATAAAAGGGCAGTACAATGGCGGAGCTGTCATCTGTACTCAGGTGATTCACGTGAAAAGGTTTTCAGCATGATTAGGCCCGCGCGAAGGGAATTAACGGACTTTGAATAGTAGTTGAAGCTAGACACATGGGACATTCCTTTTCGGAAATCGTTAGGGAATTCAGTATTCTGAGCTCCACGTGCCAAGAACGTGCGGAGAATACTAAATTTTAGACATTACTTCTCACCACGGGCTACGCAGTGGCCGACGGCCTTCACTTAACGACCGAGAGTAACGGCGTTATCCGTTAGGACAGCGCGGCGAAATGTGACGTTAATGGTCTACGGCAGCACCCTCTCCTGAGCTCATTACTATATTAGTTGGACCCTAGAGGACTGGAAAACCGTGGCCTGGTCATTTGAGTCCCGATTTCAGTTCGTCGGTTGGTAAGAGATGATGGTAGGGTTCAAGTGTGACGCAGGACCCACGAAGCCACGGTTATCAACAAGGCAAGTTATCAACAAGGCATTGTGCAAGCTGATGGTGGTTTCATAATGGCGTGGACTGTGTTTGTATGGAACGAACAGTGTCCCACATTGACTGCCACGGTGTAGTTGGGTTACTGACCACTAGGGGCCATTTACTTTTTTTCAATATCCTGCTTTAGTTTGCTCCAAGTAAACTAGTTAGTGCAAATAAAGTGAAAATATGGCATTTTAGTACCTTTTTTAAATTTTTTGTGTGAGTTACGTATGATTCACATGGCCCCATAGTAAAGGTACCAGGTGTGTCATTTGCCATGTCGCTAATAATTTTAGGTTTGTAGTCCTGTCAGTTTTTCATTATACAGCATTATTTGTGTACAGTTCCATTATTGCTTTCCTGAATTGTTGCTACAGTCTTTATTCAGTGTTGTTTGCTCCGTAACAAAGTGATATTGTGATATTGTGGCAGAAGAAAATGTCTCGTAGAAGTTTTGAAGATGAACAAAGGCATGTACAGCAGCTTTTAGATGAAGTTATGGACATAAGTGATGACGATTCTGTGTCTTTATTTGGTGGTAGCTCAGACGAATTTTTACCAGAGGAGGCCGGAAGCGAAACCGGAAATTCTGATGATGGAATCACATCTGTGAAGGTAGGAAGAAGAGTTTTATGTCCACATTCAGTCAAAAACCAAGTCTTCACAGCTGTAAAAACCAGGCAACAAAGCACCTCTAACCGTGTAAGTGCCATAACTACTGCAGTTGATTCAAGTTCAATTTAAGTAAGTATAATATTAGAAAGTTCTGAAGATGAAGATGACACACTTAGAACATATTCTTATGAGATTGTCTGGGGCCAGTTACGGGTAAAAATATGAAAAACTTTTCATTTATTCATTCCATTTCTGGTGTAAATGCTTCTGTTGCACTAACTCTCAAAGGCAAGACACCATACGATTTCTTCAAATATTGTGTAACTGATGAAGTTTTAGAATATGTGACTCAACAAACTAATTTGTAAGAAAAAAAGTCTTAGAAAGTCATTCAGTAACTGTTAATTCACGACTGAAAAAGTGGGCTGATGTCGCAATCGTTCTGGACTGCTTTTACGTATGTGGCATTTTTCCGATAACAACAAGTGCCCACTGGGAAACCGCTTATTCAAAATTCAACCTCTTATTGATAAATTACTGCAGATATTTCAAAGTTCAGTTGTGCCGGAGAAAGAAGTTTGCATTGACGAAACACTTGTGCCATTTCGAGGAGGACTAAAGTTTCATTCAGTGTATAAAGAATAAGCGCCATAAATCAGAATTAAATTGTTCAAACTTTGTCTAAAGGGCGGCTACACCTGGAATATGAAAGTTTACTGTAGGAAGAATCCGAATCCTGGTGTTCCTCTTGCCACTTCTGTTGTGATGAGCCTTATGAGTGGATTACTAAATGAGGGCAAAATCTTATATACAGACAATTTTTACACGAGTGTTCACCTAGCACACCAGCTTCTTGAACAATCAACACATTTAGTTGTTGTACAGGCAAAACTAAAGAGGGGGGAACACAAAGCAAAGGAAAGTACCACAGGTGTAGTAGTACTGAAATGGAAAGATAAGAGGGATGTTCTGATGCTGAGTACTGTTCGTGGAGATGAAGAAGCAGAAGTTCAAACCAGGAAGGGCACAAAGAGAAAACCAGCAATGATAATTGACTATAATGAATCAAAGTCTTTTATAGATCTTTCTGGCCAAATGAAGTAGTACGCGCATTGTCCAAGGCGGGGTGTGAAATGGTACAGGAAGCTTGTAGTTGAGTTGTTGACAGGGTCAGCACTGGTAAATGCTCATGTGATTTACCAATACATCAACAACAAGAAGATCTCAATCACAGAATTCAAAGAGGAAGTGACTTTGAGACTGCACCATACACAAGATGCCGACGAGCCTGAGACATCTCTCACCTGAGCCACCGCGTTACCTGCAGATTGTGCACTTGTGAACACGGGAGCAGCCAGACGTGCGTGTACAGTGTGCTTCGAAAAAATGAAGAATGAATTTGGACGAGAGCAAGCTGTCAAGAAATGCAAACAAACTGCATGGAAATGTAAGAATTGTGACACATATTTTTGCGTAGAGTGATTTTTCATAAAGCACAGTGCATACAGGTCTTAGAGAAACAAAGTGGAATGACCCAGATTTTTCAGTTTCATTGTTGTTGCAATTAGAGTTGAAAAATGTAAATAAAACTATATGTGATTTTCAATCTGCTGTGTAAGTAATATGTCAAACTAAATAATAAATAAATAATAAAAAGAAGAAAAGTCCAATACGGCTGAACCATGTGAGTTATATATAACTCACGAATTCATATGTCAATAATGACTCTTGAGCTCTTGAAAACCGTAGGCCACGAACATGATTTGTTACTGGGGCCATAACCTACTATAACACCGAGTTACAGCATGCTCCTGTGAGTTACAACTGCAGCACGAAGCTTTAAATGGAAAAATGTCCGTGAGTTGTATCTACTTCGCTTAGCCCGAAGAGAACACTTCCTGTGAGTTATATTTAACTCACGTGGCAGTCAATGTATTATATGGAATGAACTGGGTCCTCTGTTCCAAATGAACATATCATTGACTGGGAATGGTTACGTTCTGCTACTTGGAGACCATTTGCAGTCATTCATGGTCTTCACGTTCCCAAACGACGAGGGAATTTTTATGGACGACAAAGCGCTATGTCACCGGGCCATAATTACTAGCGACTGGTTTGAAGAACACTGAACGATTCGAGCGAATTATTTGGCCACCCAGATCACCCTACTACATGAACCCCACCAAACGTTTGTTGGAGGTAATAGAGAGATCAGTTCGTGCACAGAATCATGCACCGGCAACACTTTCGCAGTTACGGACGGCTATAGAGACAGCATGGCTCAATATTTGTGCAGGGGCTTCCAACGACTTGTTGAGACCATGACACGTTGAGCAGCTGTACTACCCCAGGCAAAAGGAGCTCCGGCCTGATGTTAGGAGGTATCCAATGACTTTTGTCACTTCAGTTTACATGTTCAGCAGTATCCCTAATCGGTCGCAAAATGCACCAACGTGAAAAATTCGAAAGCTATTGCGAATCGAGATACGAAATGGATTCATTCAGATCGACAGTGAATCTCAAATTGATTCCCAATTCTTAGATTTCGAAAAGGCTTTTGATACCGTTTCTCACAAGCGGCTTCTGATCAAGTTGCATGTCTATGGAGTACCATCTCATTTGTGCGCCTAGATTAGTGATTTCCTGTCGGAATGGTCACAGTTCGTAGAAATTGACAGAAAGTCATCGAGTAGAACAGAAGTAATATCCGGTGTTCCCCGACGAAGTGTTGTAGGTCGTCTACTGTTCTTAATTTATATAAACGGTTTAGGAGAGAATTCGAACAGCCCTCTTAGACTCCAGAATGAGATTTTCACTCTCCAGCGGAGTGTGCGCTGATATGAAACTTCCTGGCAGATTAAAACTGTGTGCCCGACCGAGACTCGAACTCGGGACCTTTGCCTTTCGCGGGCAAGTGCTCTACCATCTGAGCTACCGAAGCACGACTCACGCCCGGTCCTCACAGCTTCAATTCTGCCAGTATCTCGTCTCCTACCTTACAACCTTTACAGAAGCTCTCCTGCAGCCTACCTACATACGGAGAAATGATCATTGTGATAAAAAAAACTCAGAGCTCGCACGGAAATATTTAAGTGTTTGTTTTTCACTCGTGCCTTTTGAGAGTGGAACGGTAGAGGAATAATCTGAAGGTAGTTCATTGAATCCTCTACTTCTACTCTGTGAATAGCAGCGTACTCACGTAGATGGAGACGTAGGTCCCAACGGAATGAGGCAACTTTTCGTCGTGGGGTAAGTCATGAAACAGAGTAGGCTGCAGTTTTGCATTCGTACATGCTTTCTTAGAGATTTTTTGTTTAGAGAGAACTGCACACATATTTATTACCACATTTTTCTTGAAGTGTTTGCTTGCTGTAACATTCTAATTGTGCATATCAGTAAATTGTAGAGAATTCTCGCAATTATAGTGGCTTTCTCTGTCAACTTTTCTCCCTTGTGTTGCACAATTCTCTATAAGTTCTCTGATGAGAGACAGATGAAACTCTGTTAACGACATTTTCGCCCAGTTGAGAGCTTGAGAAATTAAAACACACAGGTTCAGAATCTCACTCTCCCTTCCACATTCTTCGGAGTCCGATGGACTGTCAATTACATCTGTTGTAGGACAAACAGACTGATGTGCTACACCTCATGTTGTATACCGTTCATGAGTGTTGCTTCACGATTAAGCGGGAGAGATCAGACAATTTTCAACACAGAAAAATTATTCTCACCGTCAACCTTCCGCCTCTTTGCCGATGCGACGATGTGTCATTTTCTTATAAAAACAGAAATGTACTACACCTGTATAGAAAAAGACAGTGAAGGGAACTATACAGTAATATCAATACAGAAAACAAGCCGTAAACTCAAAAAGAAGCTGGAAATATCAACAAGACGCCCCAATATCAAACACCCACAAATACTCCATCCAGTCAACAGACCTTTAAAGAATTGGTGGATGAACGAGACAACAATATAGGTACCTGATCACCACCGCGTCTACATACGTTCACAGCAATCAGCAGCCGGACAGGTAGCGTAAGAGGGGCGTTCATGACGTTCAAATGGTTCAAATGGCTCTAAGCACTATGAGACTTAACATCTGAGGTCATCAGTCCCCTAGACTTAGAACTACGTAAACCTAACTAACCTAAGGACATCGCACATATCCATGCCCGAGGCAGGATTCGAACCTGCGACTGTGGAGTTCATTAAGTAATACAACACATTTTTTGTCTGAAAGCTGCTTGGTTTTGTTCAAGATTCCAATAAATCTTTATTCCTCACTGTTTGCGCTGCAAACCTTATATTTCAACATGACCTCCGTTCAATGCGACGACCTACGTCACCTTACTGGGAAGGTTTGTATGCCCGCTACGTACCACCCTATGGGTCAATGTCGGAGTTATGGTCTTGCTGCATCAATAATCTCCCCTTCATCCACATGCGGCTTCCCATGGAGTGCATCCGTCATTGGGATAAATAGATGGAAGACGGAAGGTGCGAGATCGGGCTGTAGGGTGGAGTAGGCAGAACAGTCCAATGAAGTTTTCTGAGCTCCTATCGAGACCATAGACTTCGTGATGTCCTGCTGAAAGCGTATGGTTATATCGCTGGCTTGGTTACGGAGTATCTTCGCGAGCGGCTGCATTGCAGAGTCGAGCACGGGACACGTAGATGCTATGTGGGTAGGTCTTCATTGGAAAGGCATTATAATGGAAGTTCAAACGTTGCTGCAACTACTGCTATTGTGAAGCAATGAGATATAGAAGTGGATTCAGTGAACAGTGCGTAAAGAAGTAATTAAGTATAAACAATGCTGCCGACAACGTATTTGAGTATCCGCCCGTTTGCGTGTCACACCGTACATCAATCAACCGCGTCGTGTTCGGCCCCCCAGAATGAAACAAACGTGAATCGGTAAAATAGTTTACCATAAAGGAGAGCAATCAAGTGGCAGTGTCTTGTAGCGAACGTGAGAACATGCGTTCGGTCATCGCGTTTCCGCATCATCAACAATCAGCCGCGTCGCGACGGTTACGCGCACGCACGTGCAAGTGCGATTTGTGAACTGTAAATTAACTTTTATGAACAGTGTTATATTATTACAAGTGTCAAGAAGGACTGGTACCAGATATCTGTGTGTACGTGACGAGCGTAAGAACTTTCGTCCGACCATTCGGCTTCCGCATCATCAACAATCACCCGCGTCGTGTCGGTTACGCGTACGTTTGTCCAAGTGATAACTGTGGACAGCTAATCATCATCATTGCCTGTGTATCTATCACCGAAGGTTCGGCCAGAGTAAGGCTGTGAAATACGTGTGATGGCGTGAAGTACAACAGTGACAGGCATTAACATCGTCAAGAATACTGCACAATAATAAGGGAATGATAATTATGACTCTTACCAAATTAGCAAAAATGTTAATTGGAATCAACACTTACGACTTAGTGTGTAAACAGTGCAACCTGCGGTTTTTTCTTATAGTCTCAGGATATAATTGTTCATACCAGACGTAGGACAGTGTTGTATTTAGCGTTGAGTAGCTCCCCGAAAACCGCTTGCATATTTACACTCCTGGAAACTGAAATAAGAACACCGTGAATTCATTGTCCCAGGAAGGGGAAACTTTATTGACACATTCCTGGGGTCAGATACATCACATGATCACACTGACAGAACCACAGGCACATAGACACAGGCAACAGAGCATGCACAATGTCGGCACTAGTACAGTGTATATCCACCTTTCGCAGCAATGCAGGCTGCTATTCTCCCATGGAGACGATCGTAGAGATGCTGGATGTAGTCCTGTGGAACGGCTTGCCATGTCATTTCCACCTGGCGCCTCAGTTGGACCAGCGTTCGTGCTGGACGTGCAGACCGCGTGAGACGACGCTTCATCCAGTCCCAAACATGCTCAATGGGGGACAGATCCGGAGATCTTGCTGGCCAGGTTAGTTGACTTACACCTTCTAGAGCACGTTGGGTGGCACGGGATACATGCGGACGTGCATTGTCCTGTTGGAACAGCAAGTTCCCTTGCCGGTCTAGGAATGGTAGAACGATGGGTTCGATGACGGTTTGGATGTACCGTGCACTATTCAGTGTCCCCTCGACGATCACCAGTGGTGTACGGCCAGTGTAGGAGATCGTTCCCCACACCATGATGCCGGGTGTTGGCCCTGTGTGCCTCGGTCGTATGCAGTCCTGATTGTGGCGCTCACCTGCACGGCGCCAAACACGCATACGACCATCATTGGCACCAAGGCAGAAGCGACTCTCATTGCTGAAGACGACACGTCTCCATTCGTCCCTCCATTCACGCCTGTCGCGACACCACTGGAGGCGGGCTGCACGATGTTGGGGCGTGAGCGGAAGACGGCCTCACAGTGTGCGGGACCGTAGCCCAGCTTCATGGAGACGGTTGCGAATGGTCCTCGCCGATACCCCAGGAGCAACAGTGTCCCTAATTTGCTGGGAAGTGGCGGTGCGGTCCCCTACGGCACTGCGTAGGATCCTACGGTCTTGGCGTGCATCCGTGCGTCGCTGCGGTCCGGTCCCAGGTCGACGGGCACGTGCACCTTCCGCCGACCACTGGCGACAACATCGATGTACTGTGGAGACCTCACGCCCCACGTGTTGAGCAATTCGGCGGTACGTCCACCCGGCCTCCCGCATGCCCACTATACGCCCTCGCTCAAAGTCCGTCAACTGCACATACGGTTCACGTCCACGCTGTCGCAGCATGCTACCAGTGTTAAAGACTGCGATGGAGCTCCGTATGCCACGGCAAACTGGCAGACTCTGACGGCGGCGGTGCACAAATGCTGCGCAGCTAGCGCCATTTGACGGCCAACACCGCGGTTCCTGGTGTGTCCGCTGTGCCGTGCGTGTGATCATTGCAAGTATGGTGGGTCTGACACACCGGTGTCAATGTGTTCTTTTTTCCATTTCCAGGAGTGTATATAGATAATTTCAGGCAAGCCAGCACCGGTGTGGAGCAGAAATAATACGACAGCCGTGGGAGTACCAGGTACGTGGCGTGGACAGGGCGCACAGTCAAAGGGAGAACAGTTTAGGATCCCCCACCAGTTGTACCCCCAAATGTATCACATTGCGTTGTCATGGAATAGGAGAAATTCGGACGGTTTTTTGCGGCGACGAACGTGCTGAAGTCGTTTCTTCAATTTCCTGAGGGCAGCACAATACACTTCAGAGCTGATCGTTGCATCATCGGGAGGACATCAAACAGGATTACGCCTTCAGAGTCCCAGAAGATGGTCGCCATGACTTTACCAGCTGAGGGTGCAGCTTTGAACTTTTTCCTCGGAGGAGAGGTGTTGTGGCACCACTCGATGGATTGCCGTGTTGTTACCGATTCGAAGTGATGAACCCATGTTTCATTGCCCCTGATATTGATGTTTGATAAAAAATTGTTACCATAAGCTTCGTAACATGAAAGAAATTGCGCTCTTCATAGTCTTCTGTTAAGCGGCGAGAAAACCAGTGGGCATTCAACTTTGAATACCCCAGCTGGTGGGCAAGTTTGTCAGCACCACCAACACAGACGTCCAGTTGAGCAGCAAGGTGTTTGATTGTGATCTGTCAACCACCGCGAATACGTTCCAACATTGCAGGAGTCATAGCTTTGTGTGGCCGGCCTACATGCGCGATATCGGGCGGGTTTGCGCAACCTTGTTGTGGTGATGATAGACGCCTCTGTCAACAACTTACTGAGCTTTTGTTCCCTGCCAGATCTCCGTAGACAATCAGAGAACGTCTATGTGAATATCTGCGATACGCTCGCTTTCTGCCAAAGGAAACTAAGTGAATCTCTCTGCTTGGAACACACTTCCGTTACAGACGCCGTTTTGAAGGCTATATATAGCGCTGCCACATATTGAAACTTCCGAAACTATATGGGCTAAAACGGAAATACTCCATGATGTCCCACAACAAATACCGAATTTTTTAACCGAAATTGGACGAGAAAAAAATGTGTTGCATTACTTATTGAACGGCCGTCGTATAAGCACCACCGGAAAAAAATTAGGCGCCACCAGGAGACATCACACTAACACTAAGTAACGCCTCCAGCCTTGATAACTACCTTAATTTAGCGAGGAAGAAAGTGTACAAGTTTCTTCAGGTATGCTACATCCTGCTGAAGATACTCATACAAGACTAGATCACGTAGAGCTGTCAGTTTGTAGGACTGTTGATTATTACATTTCACCTACTGTTCCAAATGGCACTCTTTGTTTCCTATTCGATAAAAATCGCGTCAGTCGAGCTGCGGTCGAGTGACGGAGTAAACATCAAACGTAGCATACAGAAATGTGAACATCGTTTAGTTGGGAGTGTGGAAAAAATGGCAGCACCTACTCACCGAGAATGTTGAAATAAACATCCTGGTTCATGCTAACGGTATCTTGGATGAGTGGACGCAAGTCGAGGTGCGAAAAACGCCCTCAAGACATAATGGAGCCACCTCCAGCCTGAACTGCACCCTCCACATGCTGCGAGTTAAACGTCTCAAAACTGCAATTCCAGCTACTATCCAGTTTCTGTGTTGTGTAGCTTAATGTGTTTAATTTAATATGTTGCTGTGAACAATGGCTTTTTGCCAGCTACCCAACAACCAATGTTCACTGCATGCAGTATTCTTCGAAACTTTCGCTCTGAAAGTGATTGAGATCGACCTTGTAATATCTATAATCCATGTGATATATGTAGTATAAGATTAAACGTGACGCCCAGGTGATAGTGTGTGTGTCTCATTGGCTGAGAGGAGCAATCCGCAAATGGAAGCGAACCGAATCGAGACGCTGATTGGTCGACAGGATTTTTTCCGGCTAGCAGCTTCCGCGCGCTCACAGCCGACTAGAAAGGGCACTCTCCTCTGATACATGTGAAAGCTGCATTGTTCTTCTCATGTATGCCGCAGGCGTCTCGGGTCTGGACCTGCCTTCATGTCTATTGTCAGAATAACCCATAGCTCGTTGACACACACGATTAACGCCGCCTCGAAAACAGTTACTACTCGCCTGTTCACTAAAAAAACAGCCAAGTCGACCTCTTCGAAATTGTGTCGTCTACCACAAATAGGTAACGCTCCCTTTCTACATGTCTCATCTTCTGCGTGCATGGAAATTCACCCCATAAGATAACCTCTTTACCAACATAACGCCTCATCCCAACCCCTCCCCCCCCCCCCTCCAACGTTTCAGCCTTCATGCTCTCAACATATGCAGATGACCCATCCTATATCCCACCACACAGTCAATCAAGAATTCTTATTTTCTCTTATCTAATCTAACCGCTGAATTAGTGATCACTCCCATTTCGAAGTACTATCCAGCTTTTTCTTTTATTTCCGATGCTTTCTCTTGTTATTTTACAGAGATCGCTAAATTGCACCCACAGTCCCCCCCAATCTATACCTCCCTCACGATATGACACACACAGTCATCATCTCTACTCATCCCATAACATAAGCAATATATTCAAAGGCAACACATTGTAACCTGCATTAACTTTACAATACAATATATATACACATTTGACAGAAAAAATTGCACTTATCGTGTATATCTCTACAGCACCCGAAAAAAATTACCCTATTCCTACACCGCTTATAAGCCCCAATGCTCTCCATTCCTAGGGAAGCACCGTCAACCTGCTCTTTCTCTCTACAGACTCGACACTCAGCGCTAATATCCCCTTTTACATCAGCGGACCAAACACACTCTCAGAACTGTTCCACAAAATTGGGGATGGCTTCCCCCTCAGCACAAACGCGTTACTGTCTCTCCATCCTTGTGTGTTCGTTTTTCTACAAACATCCCCAGACTCATAGACGACAAGAACACATGTACTTTCTCTATAATATTACACCATTTTAGGTGTACTTCTCAATATCAGCCACTAGGCTACACCCTACCAATCACTTGTTCATCAAAATTCCCAAGATATATATTTCAGATTAATTCTCTACAAACTCTGAACTTTATCCATGTGCAGCAAGCTGTAAACCACTCACTAACTATAAACAAACATCCGAAAAATGATATTTCCAATCTCTAATTCTGTTACCAGTCATATGACATATTCCAGATATTCGCTATAATTTACAGGTCAACTAAGGTCCTTCCCAGGTCTAGAAAACAGACAAGCGTATATCCAACACATCACAATCGATCTTCACTCAACTAAATAAAGGCAGCAAATGTGCAGAAGGAGTCAACCGAACAATCTACATCCCATCGAATAACACTCCAACACAAATCGATCATCTTCTCAAATTCTGACTTGATCACCAAAGCAGCCCAACACATATTAACTATTACTTAGTTATTCGGTCGTCTAGAGGAATGCAAAGTTAACTCTTTACACATCACTACACTCCAACAGGTCTCTGCATTCGGACAGCTGCTCCAGTTATTTATTATTATTATTATTTATTGTCATTATCGTTTGTTATTATTTATAATTATTTATATCATACAAGTATGAACCATGGACCTTGCCGTTGGTGGGGAGGCTTGCGTGCCTCAGCGATACAGATAGCCGTACCGTAGGTGCAACCACAACGGAGGGGTATCTGTTGAGAGGCCAGACAAACGTGTTGTTCCTGAAGAGGGGCAGCAGCCTTTTCAGTAGTTGCAAGGGCAACAGTCTGGATGATTGACTGATCTGGCCTTGTAACAATAACCAAAACGGCCTTGCTGTGCTGGTACTGCGGACGGCTGAAAGCAAGGGGAAACTACAGCCGTAATTTCTCCCGAGGGCATGCAGCTTTACTGTATGATTACATGATGATGGCGTCCTCTTGGGTAAAATATTCCGGAGGTAAAATAGTCCCCCATTCGGATCTCCGGGCGGGGACTACTCAAGAGGATGTCGTTATCAGGAGAAAGAAAACTGGCGTTCTACGGATCGGAGCGTGGAATGTCAGATCCCTTAATCGGGCAGGTAGGTTAGAAAATTTAAAAAGGGAAATGGATAGGTTGAAGTTAGATATAGTGGGAATTAGTGAAGTTCGGTGGCAGGAGGAACAAGACTTCTGGTCAGGTGACTACAGGGTTATAAACACAAAATCAAATAGGGGTAATGCAGGAGTAGGTTTAATAATGAATAGGAAAATAGGAATGCGGGTAAGCTACTACAAACAGCATAGTGAACGCATTATTGTGGCCAAGATAGATACGAAGCCCACACCTACTACAGTAGTACAAGTTTATATGCCAACTAGCTCTGCAGATGACGAAGAAATTGAAGAAATGTATGATGAAATAAAAGAAATTATTCAGATTGTGAAGGGAGACGAAAATTTAATAGTCATGGGTGACTGGAATTCGAGTGTAGGAAAAGGGAGAGAAGGAAACATAGTAGGTGAATATGGATTGGGGGACAGAAATGAAAGAGGAAGCCGCCTGGTAGAATTTTGCACAGAGCACAACATAATCATAACTAACACTTGGTTTAAGAATCATGAAAGAAGGTTGTATACATGGAAGAACCCTGGAGATACTAAAAGGTATCAGATAGATTATATAATGGTAAGACAGAGATTTAGGAACCAGGTTTTAAATTGTAAGACATTTCCAGGGGCAGATGTGGGCTCTGACCACAATCTATTGGTTATGACCTGTAGATTAAAACTGAAGAAACTGCAAAAAGGTGGGAATTTAAGGAGATGGGACCTGGATAAACTAAAAGAACCAGAGGTTGTACAGAGATCCAGGGAGAGCATAAGGGAGCAATTGACAGGAATGGGGGAAATAAATACAGTAGAAGAAGAATGGGTGGCTTTGAGGGATGAAGTAGTGAAGGCAGCAGAGGATCAAGTAGGTAAAAAGACGAGGGCTAGTAGAAATCCTTGGGTAACAGAAGAAATATTGAATTTAATTGATGAAAGGAGAAAATATAAAAATGCAGTAAGTGAAACAGGCAAAAAGGAATACAAACGTCTCAAAAATGAGATCGACAGGAAGTGCAAAATGGCTAAGCAGGGATGGCTAGAGGACAAATGTAAGGATGTAGAGGCCTATCTCACTAGGGGTAAGATAGATACCGCCTACAGGAAAATTAAAGAGACCTTTGGAGATAAGAGAACGACTTGTATGAATATCAAGAGCTCAGATGGAAACCCAGTTCTAAGCAAAGAAGGGAAAGCAGAAAGGTGGAAGGAGTATATAGAGGGTCTATACAAGGGCAATGTACTTGAGGACAATATTATGGAAATGGAAGAGGATGTAGATGAAGATGAAATGGGAGATATGATACTGCGTGAAGAGTTTGACAGAGCACTGAAAGACCTGAGTCGAAACAAGGCCCCCGGAGTAGACAATATTCCATTGGAACTACTGACGGCCGTGGGAGAGCCAGTCCTGACAAAACTCTACCATCTGGTGAGCAAGATGTATGAAACAGGCGAAATACCCACAGACTTCAAGAAGAATATAATAATTCCAATCCCAAAGAAAGCAGGTGTTGACAGATGTGAAAATTACCGAACTATCAGCTTAATAAGTCACAGCTGCAAAATACTAACACGAATTCTTTACAGACGAATGGAAAAACTAGTAGAAGCCAACCTCGGGGAAGATCAGTTTGGATTCCGTAGAAACACTGGAACACGTGAGGCAATACTGACCTTACGACTTATCTTAGAAGAAAGATTAAGGAAAGGCAAACCTACGTTTCTAGCATTTGTAGACTTAGAGAAAGCTTTTGACAATGTTGACTGGAATACTCTCTTTCAAATTCTAAAGGTGGCAGGGGTGAAATACAGGGAGCGAAAGGCTATTTACAATTTGTACAGAAACCAGATGGTAGTTATAAGAGTCGAGGGACATGAAAGGGAAGCAGTGGTTGGGAAAGGAGTAAGACAGGGTTGTAGCCTCTCCCCGATGTTGTTCAATCTGTATATTGAGCAAGCAGTAAAGGAAACAAAAGAAAAATTCGGAGTAGGTATTAAAATTCATGGAGAAGAAATAAAAACTTTGAGGTTCGCCGATGACATTGTAATTCTGCCAGAGACAGCAAAGGACTTGGAAGAGCAGTTGAATGGAATGGACAGTGTCTTGAAAGGAGGATATAAGATGAACATCAACAAAAGCAAAACAAGGATAATGGAATGTAGTCTAATTAAGTAGGGTGATGCTTGGGGAATTAGATTAGGAAATGAGGCACTTAAAGTAGTAAAGGAGTTTTGCTATTTGGGGAGCAAAATAACTGATGATGGTCGAAGTAGACAGGATATAAAATGTAGGCTGGCAATGGCAAGGAAAGCGTTTCTGAAGAAGAGAAATTTGTTAACATCCAGTATTGATTTAAGTGTCAGGAAGTCATTTCTGAAAGTATTCGTATGGAGTGTAGCCATGTATGGAAGTGAAACATGGACGATAAATAGTTTGGACAAGAAGAGAATAGAAGCTTTCGAAATTTGGTGCTACAGAAGAATGCTGAAGATTAGATGGGTAGATCACATAACTAATGAGGAAGTATTGAATAGGATTGGGGAGAAGAGAAGTTTGTGGCACAACTTGACCAGAAGAAGGGATCGGTTGGTAGGACATGTTCTGAGGCATCAAGGGATCACCAATTTAGTATTGGAGGGTAGCGTGGAGGGTAAAAATCGTAGAGGGAGACAAAGAGATGAATACACTAAGCAGATTCAGAAAGATGTAGGTTGCAGTAGGTACTGGGAGATGAAAAAGCTTGCACAGGATAGAGTAGCATGGAGAGCTGCATCAAACCAGTCTCAGGACTGAAGACCACAACAACAACAAACAACAAGTGTGTTCGCCATGAGGTCCGGAGTCCAACTGGCTTAGTACTCATCACCAGCAGCAGAGGGCGTCATTCAAGATTTTGGCCGAACGTTTGAATTTTGGCGGAAGATAATGCAGTTGGGTCACCTAACAAAAAATGGCAGGAACTTCAAATGTATTTAGTTCTTATCGCAGTCACCAGAGGGCTCTGTCATCACGTCAGTTGATTACACAAGTACAGTTATTCAAGATGGCTGCACCCAGTGTAGCCACCATGTCATGCATGTCTAGTTCCTGTAGTCGCCACCAGAGGGCTCTGTAATGACGTCAGCTGATTACGTTGTGGGATGAGGGAAATGGTAGGAACCAATACAAACCCTTAATCAAGTCATGTGTTCGACTTCTGCCAATACGATTCAAGTATCCTTTCATGTCATTGTAGGAGACATAGGTTAAGCTCAGCAGCTCCCGGGCCTCAGCCTTGATCAGTCTGTCAGCGGGAGAATAAGAAGAACAACAATGAAACGCCAACAGCAGCAGCAGCAGTCGACCTCCAGGGCAGTCACTCAGAACAGGATCAAACAGAAAAGCAAGTATCATAGTTCACATTATTCTATATCGCGTGTTACTCATATTATTCCCTAAAGTTTTCATGTATCCGCTCATATGTAATGCTCCGTCATCAAGTTCAACAGAGTCGTTCACCACCAAGTCGAGCTCCACAGACACGTCCGGATCTGCATCATCAGCCTCGTCAGCTATCTCAGCGAGACCTACAGCAACGACACCTGTCTCACCTGATCCAGTGGCGACCATGTCAGCTCCTGTAGCCCACCTAGCCCGCATGCTGGAGCAGGACAAGGAGTTGCTGCTCTCTGTCCCAGTCAGCAACTTGTGTGATGAGAACATGCAACATGCACACGACATAATGGATGCAATCACAGGTGGTGTTCAACAGTAACTACATGAAGGTCAGTACTGGGTGCCAACATGTGACTCATCCCAGTCGAACATTCCTGTGATGATTCAGAGTTTAGATACTGTAGATAAAAAGAATACGTCAAGTGCAACTACGCTTTTCACGACGACAAACAATTTAACCCCCAGTGGCTCCAAACGTGTTAACATTTCTATAGAAGTGCATCATGTCTGGGGGATCCAATCTATAATGGAAATTGAAAATGTCTCCAAATGCGTTAAAATGCGAATTTCTGAGTTCGACTGGGATGAAATGTGCGGTGCAGAGTGCTACATCAACCAGCAAATGATCACCGAATATAATCCATCTCATTCCCCACCATGTATTCGTCTTACTCATGCTACAGTTTCTATTACTACTGTGTATGATGACTGCGCCTTATGCATTAAATCAGGCGTCAACTGCCGGTATATAAGACATCCATCAGTTATGAAATTATTCAATCTACACTCCACCATATGGCTTGCCCTCGAGAGACTGAGTTGTTGGGTGCCTAGCATAGAGGCAGCATACAGTGATGTCATAAACTCTCTGCGTCTGAGCAGTATACACATGGACGATTTTGAGCAGCACCTTCGTACGTATATCACCATTAAAGCTACAGACTTCCATTTGACATGTGTGTGTCAAAAACCAGAGCACTCTAAGTCCCCTATTGGACTGTGTGAGATATGTGCAGAATTTATTGCCAACCAAAAAGAATTATTTGGTAGATGTTGCACAGGTGCTAAGAAGGAACGTGCAGATTATGATAATAGCCCAGAAATACTACATCCAATGTACGATTTTTAAATATATAATTTATGTCTAAACTCAACTCGTGTTTTGTGTTTTGTTTCATACCACTTTCCCACTATAATCAAATTATTCCAATAATTTTCCTAAATGCTACTCAAATTATGATCATCTTACTTTTCATTCTTGTTTTCTCTGTGTAGTCAATATAGCTCAACCAATTAAGTGATCGAGCTATACTCCCTACACACAAATATTATTGTTATCCTACCAGGCGTATTTTTCCGCTCATTCATTCACTATCACGGTAGGTTGGGTGAAGCATCCTCGCCACAAGGACTTTGTTGTCGGTGAATGGTCATGCGAAGATTCAGGTGAAGAGCAGAAGAAGAAGAAGAAGAACCGAATTCTCACAATGAATTTGTAAAGATATGACATTGACCGACATGCCGCGCAGCACCGCTACTGAATGAATCTCTAACCGAGCAGGAGAAGATCGCTACACTCCACGTCTCCTGACTGAATAGAATCCACCAAGTCCTAACCCATCCAAGTGCACAAGATTTTTCTAGATATAACCAAGTCGATGTATAGTAACATATTTCAAACTGCCCTTATGTAATAGCATACAGTTAATAAGAACAAGAAACGACTCGTTTTTTATATCCAGTGGAGTTCCAGACGAATCAAGTTCGACACATTCTCACGTAAATCATTCAAGCTATCATCTCTAAAGTACAGTTATAGAGTCTAGGATCCACGCCTGGAAGGTATTCGTTAGAGAGAGAACATAAAAGCACGCACTCCTAAGACTGCAACGTTCTGCACCTAAAAACAGGCTATAATGTTAGATCACATAAGTTTGAGAGATACATCCCTCTTCCCGGTCCCCCTAGCTCAACTGTCTTACCGAATTGCAAAGCATCTGCTTTTCATGATACGAGCACAATATATAGCTTTGCCAAGACGTATAGCGTCCACTGATCACATCGAATCGCCATTCAGAAAGTATACAATACATGCATCAGGTCTATATAAAATGACAGTTAATAGGGTTGGGTAGATCGTACAAGGAGACAGATAAACGCAGCGCAGCAGTAGCGTCCAACACGTTAAAATTTTAAGTCATTCCGTCACTAAATCGGCAAACAGCACATCCGTCGGGTAAAAGTGTACATATGGATTGCAGCACCTCACCAACACCTACCGCTAACTTAGCTATGACACCCAAGCCCCCATTCTACATGCAAGATGCGACAAGGTGCCGATAGCATAAATCAAAGTTCGCTTAAAAGCAATGTGTTAAGTTTCATGAAATATGAGATCGAAGTCCTCTGGTGACCAACAGGTTTTTCGTGTGCAATGTTGGAAGCTGTGTTCGAATGCAGATCCACAATATACCATACCCAAGTTAGCGTTCGAGTGTGGATCTGCTGCGTACTATATATCCGGAGCTATGTTCGGGTGGCGGATCCATCACACACCGCATCCACGATATAGTTCGCGGGTGGACCAACCATGCGTTACGTCCAAACATGTACTCTATGTTCGAAGTTTAGTCCACCATCGGGTGGGACTGGGTCCTGGGAGCCTTCTGCGAATCGTGCATATACACAGACATACAGAAAAGAGAGCAAACGCTCCCTGAATCTGGGGGTCACTGGATACGGCCCAGTACAGTCCTATATTACACCACCCAGTCAGTGCATTTGAGTTAGGTGTCGTTAGCTGTGCTACATTTACAAGTAGTTTTAGATCATAGAACGAAACGTTATGTCGTGATCGCATGGGTAGCTGTTAGATAAAATGCAAAGAATTGCGAACAATGATTAGGGAATAGGTATAAATTGACAGACCAATTTTTTTCCAAGTCTTCTATCTGGGTGCATGAGTATACAGCTACGTGTTCTGTATATGCTTTAAAGCAGTCTTTACTTGCGATCGGATATATAGTACACAGCAGATTCACACTCGAACACTAACTCGGGTATGGTATATTGTGGATCTGCATTCGAACACAGCTCCCAACATTGCACACGAAAAATCTGTTGGTCACCAGAGCACTTCGATCTCATATTCATGAAACTTAACACATTGCTTTTAAGCGAACTTTGATTTATGCTATCGGCACCTCGTCGCATCCTGCATGTAGAATGGGGGCTTGGGTGTCATAGCTAAGTTAGCGGTAGATGTTGGTGAGGTGCTGCAATCCATATGTACACTTTTACCCGACGGATGTGCTGTTTGCCGAGTTAGTGACGGAATGACAAAATTTTAACGTGTTGGACGCTACTGCTGCGCTGTGTTTATCTGTCTTCTTGTACGATCTACCCAGCCCTATTAACTGTCATTTTATATAGACCTGATGCATGTATTGTATACTTTCTGAATGGCGATTCGATGTGATCAGTGGACGCTATACGTCTTGACAAAGCTATATATTGCGCTCGTATCATGAAACATTGCACACGGCGGATCCAACTTCAAACTCTACACCATGCATGGCATATTGCAGATCCACACCTGAACACCGTTCTGAATACTACACGCGGTGGATCCGCATTCGAATGCTAACCTTGCTCAGCTGCGGTGGTTGCATTCATAGTGTTGTGTGCATGTCGCACGTTCTCATCACACAAGTTGCTGAGTGGGACAGAGAGGAGGAACTCCTTGTCCTGCCCCCGCATGCGGGCTAGGTGGGCTACAGGAGCTGACATGGTCGCCACTGGATCAGGTGAGACAGGTGTCGTTGCTGTAGGTCTCGCTGAGATAGCTGACGAGGCTGATGATGCAGATCTGAGCGTGTCTGTGGAGCTCGACGTGGTGGTGAACGACTCTGTTGGACTTGATGACGGAGCATTAGATATGAACCGATACATGAAAACTTTAGGGAATAATATGAGTAACACGCGATATAGAATAATGTGAACTATGATACTTGCTTTTCCGTTTGATCTTTTTCTGAGTGACTGCCCTGGAGGTCGACTGCTGCTGCTGCTGTTGGCGTTTCATTGCTGTTCTTCTTATTCTCCCGCTGACAGACTGATCAAGGCTGAGGCCTGGGAGCTGCTGAGCTTAACCTATGTCTCCTACAATGACATGAAAGGATACTTGAATCGTATTGACAGAAGTCGAACACATGACCTGATTAACGGTTTGTATTGGTTCCTACTATATTGACAGAAGTCGAACACATGACCTGATTAACGGTTTGTATTGGTTCCTACTATTTCCCTCATCCCACAACGTAATCAGCTGACGTCATTACAGAGCCCTCTGGTGGCGACTACAGGAACTAGACATGCATGACATGGTGGATACACTGGGTGCAGCCATCTTGAATAACTGTACTGTGTAATCAACTGACGTGATGACAGAGCCCTCTGGTGACTGCGATAAGAACTAAATACATTTGAAGTTCCTGCCATTTTTTGTTAGGTGACCCAACTGCATTATCTTCCGCCAAAATTCAAACTTTCGGCCAAAATCTTGAATGACGCCCTCTGCTGGTGGTGATGAGTACTAAGCCAGTTGGACTCCGGACCTCATGGCGAACACACTTGTATGATATGAATAATTATAAATAATAACAAACGATAATGACAATAAATAATAATAATAATAAATAACTGGAGCAGCTGTCCGAATGCAGAGACCTGTTGGAGTGTAGTGATGTGTAAAGAGTTAACTTTGCATTCCTCTAGACGTCCGAATAACTAAGTAATAGTTAATATGTGTTGGGCTGCTTTGGTGATCAAGTCAGAATTTGAGAAGATGATCGATTTGTGTTGGAGTGTTATTCGATGGGATGTAGATTGTTCGGTTGACTCCTTCTGCACATTTGCTGCCTTTATTTAGTTGAGTGAAGATCGATTGTGATGTGTTGGATATACGCTTGTCTGTTTTCTAGACCTGGGAAGGACCTTAGTTGACCTGTAAATTATAGCGAATATCTGGAATATGTCATATGACTGGTAACAGAATTAGAGATTGGAAATATCATTTTTCGGATGTTTGTTTATAGTTAGTGAGTGGTTTACAGCTTGCTGCACATGGATAAAGTTCAGAGTTTGTAGAGAATTAATCTGAAATATATATCTTGGGAATTTTGATGAACAAGTGATTGGTAGGGTGTAGCCTAGTGGCTGATATTGAGAAGTACACCTAAAATGGTGTAATATTATAGAGAAAGTACATGTGTTCTTGTCGTCTATGAGTCTGGGGATGTTTGTAGAAAAACGAACACACAAGGATGGAGAGACAGTAACGCGTTTGTGCTGAGGGGGAAGCCATCCCCAATTTTGTGGAACAGTTCTGAGAGTGTGTTTGGTCCGCTGATGTAAAAGGGGATATTAGCGCTGAGTGTCGAGTCTGTAGAGAGAAAGAGCAGGTTGACGGTGCTTCCCTAGGAATGGAGAGCATTGGGGCTTATAAGCGGTGTAGGAATAGGGTAATTTTTTTCGGGTGCTGTAGAGATATACACGATAAGTGCAATTTTTTCTGTCAAATGTGTATATATATTGTATTGTAAAGTTAATGCAGGTTACAATGTGTTGCCTTTGAATATATTGCTTTGTAAAGTTAATATTGCTTATGTTATGGGATGAGTAGAGATGATGACTGTGTGTGTCGTATCGTGGGGGAGGTATAGATTGGGGGGACTGTGGGTGCAATTTAGCGATCTCTGTAAAATAACAAGAGAAAGCATCAGAAATAAAAGAAAAAGCTGGATAGTACTTCGAAATGGGAGTGATCACTAATTCAGTGGTTAGATTAGATAAGAGAAAATAAGAATTCTTGATTGACTGTGTGGTGGGATATAGGATGGGTCATCTGCATATGTTGAGAGCATGAAGGCTGAAACGTTGGGGGGGGGGGGGGGGGGATGTGGCGTTATGTTGGTAAAGAGGTTATGTTATGGGGTGAATTTCCATGCACGCAGAAGATGAGACATGTAGAAAGGGAGCGTTACCTATTTGTGATAGACGACACAATTTCGAAGAGGTCGACTTGGCTGTTTTTTTAGTGAACAGGCGAGTAGTAACTGTTTTCGAGACGATGTTAATCGTGTGTGTCAACGAGCTATGGGTTATTCTGACAATAGACATGAAGGCAGGTCCAGACCCGAGACGCCTGCGGTATACATGAGAGGAACAATGCAGCTTTCACATGTGTCAGAGGAGAGTGTCCTTTCTAGTCAGGTGCCATGAGCGCGCGGAAGCTGAACTTGGCTGGAGGCTCTGGACCCCCCTTCCGCCGACTGCACCCGCGCGTGGCCTGCCTTGGAGCGTAATCTTCGGTGCATAGGTGATATGAATTTCTTTGATGTTAGGCGCGAATGCGACTGTGAGGAGGTCATGTTTGGCGGAGGTCGAGCAGAGACTTTTGCTCGGTTTGGCAGCTGGGGGCAGGGTATTGGGTGAGGATGTTTGGGCACGTCTGTTGCACTATTTTGCGAGCAGGTCTGTAGACTGTGCTGTGCGTTATTTGGAGAGTTGAAGAGTACAGAGTTCGTCTGCGAATATTGTGTATTGCATTATTTAAGAGCAGTTCGCTATTGTGTGGTGAAATTAGGAGTTGTTTACATTTTTGTGGGCTGTGTCACATGACCACAGGCAGATCAGTGCTGGTGTTTTGTGACTGTGTGACAAATATACTCCATGCCTAAATAAAAGGGCTCAAAATAAATAGAGTGCAGTCCTTCTATACTTCCCCGAGCAGCACAGTGCAGTCTGAGCGTTTTTTGCGCTATTTTAAAGCAGAGGATCTTGGTTTATGTCAAGAAAAGGATGAAAGAGTAGTCTGGTGGAGCGACTGAGTGCTAGACCTAGTGGAGAACACGCTGTTTGTCGACGTCAAGGATAACTGTACTTGGGTAATGATCTGATGTCAGGGGGGTGTCCTGCGTCGATGGTTCTGTGTACTAAGTCAGTTGGACCGTGGAATGAGTGGCGAATACAGAGGGTGGTGGTGATGTCTCTCTGTAATTGTTTAAATAAAGGCTGGTGTATGATTTTGAAAAGTTGACGATTAGTGAGCAGGGTATTTTAGATGGATTATTATTCAGACAAATTAAAAGTTGTTCAGTTCTATGGGCGTAAATGTTTTGAATTATTTAGGTGTGCTTCATATATCTGTAGGCTGTGCAGTGACTTTTTTGGCGGTTTACAATTAGTAAGCGTGTGTGTAGAGCCTTATACATGAGTTATATAGGACTAGTTTGCAAGTCTGTATGCTGTGGGACATGTCAGAGCGTGTATTCTGTGATAAATATAATTAATCGGTAAATAAAGTGCTGGAAAATAAAATAAAGTCCTTCTTCTCTTGATCAGTCTAGTGCAGGCTGAGTCCTTTTACCACCAGCCCCTAGGAGGAGATGGCGGTCGGGTGACAGGTTAGTGGAGATGAGCTTTGTTTGCCACAATTTTCTTATGTTGGTAGCAAAACACAAAGTGACCGCCAAAATTCAGAGATCACTTATTTCTATAGAGAAAAGTCATATAAGTTAATGTATGTTAGTAAACGTTAATACAGCTCAGTGCATGAACATGGGTTGGTAAGGGAATGTGGGGGTCGGTTGACGATCATGGTAGAGACTTTAACTATTTGCTTCGAAGTCCAGGTGGGTGTGGCACTCACAAAAATTCATTCCAAGTCCATGTGGACGTGGCACTTTCCACAGCAATGAGGTTAATTAATTGATCAATTTAATTAAGTAGTTATGTGAACTTTGTGTTAGGTGAAATTGCAGAAGTATGTAGGTTGGGAAGAGCGATGGTTCACGCATACGCGCGTGTGTTTTCGGGACGAATTTGGATTAGGTAATAGCACTATGTTGATTGAATAATGAGACTCGTGTGATCTGTTAACTTAGAGACGGACTTCATGGCAAACAAAAGCGCTGGACCGCCTGTTGTGACGTAGTCATCGGCTGGTTCCAGCGTGTCCAGCAAAAACATGTTTACAGGGTCCAGCGGCTAGCGCAGGCCGACGCCTGCGGACCGGGGAGCTGTGATGTGGACCAGGGGAGTGCGCACCGGCTGGCACATGAACAAGTTGACCGGAGCCGACCAGGGGCAGCCTCCTCTGCTGGTGATGATTTGAACTAAGTCAGTTGGAGTCTAGACCTAGTGGCGAGTGCACTGGGTGGTCCCATCTCAAAGATGTGTACTAAGTCTGCTGGAGAACCAGTAATGGCGGTACTGCTTGAAACTTCAGTCCTTTCTCCCTGCAAAGTCAGAGGATGTGAATTATGTTAGTACAAGTGCAGTTTATTATTTGACACGATTTTGATAGGTTAGCAGTGAAAAACGATAAGTGACAGTCAAAGTTCATAGGATGTGGACTATTTTCTACATGTGATCGATTATGGTATTGGAATTTGATCTTGTGACAGATTTTTTTATGGATATAAGGCAAATGGCTTTCTTCCCGCTGATATAGGACATCTTGAATAAATAATAAATGATAATAATAATAAATAGAAGTACAGTTTTCGGGACATTATCATGTTGGAATTTGAATTTGCCGCAATTTTCTAGTGGAGGTAGGCCAATAATAATAATAAATAATAATAATAATAAATGATAATGAATGATAGTAAATGATAATGAATAAAAATAAAGACAAGTATGGTTTTTGCAACCATTATCATGTTGGAATTTGAATTTGGTGCCAATTTTTTCTGGACGGTTTGGTTAGTGGACATAGCACAATTGACCTATTTCCCCACCAAAATTCAAATTTCGAGCCAATTTTCTGGGGGTTAGGTTAGTGGAGGTAGCCCAATTGGCTTTCTTCCTGCCAAAATCAGCCATCTTGAATGACGTCACAGTGGCGCTCTCTGGTGGCAGGGCTATGAACTAACACAGTTTGACTCCGGACCTCGTAGTGAACACACATGCATCATATAAATAATAATAATAATAAGTAATAATAAATGATAATAAATGATAATGAATAATAATAAAGACAAGTACGGTTTTGCAGTCATTATAGTGTTGCAAATTTGAATTTTTTCTGGAGTGCTAGGTTAGTGGATGTAGTCCAATAGACCATTTTTCGCGTCAAAATTCAAATTTGCCGCCATTTTTCTGGAGGATTAGGTTAGTGGACGTAGCCCAATTGGCCTATTTTCCCGCCAAAATCTGCCATCTTGGATGACGTCATGCACTGTTGCCAGGCCTACACGCCGCCATCTTGGATGACGTCATTGCCGCCCTCTTGAATAAATTTGGCAACAATGGAATGTGGGGTGACACATAGGTTGTCCCACTACTGTCACCTCTTCACTGCTGTGACTTACTTCGGCAGTGGAGGATAACACGACCACCTGATACCAGATCTAAACTACCCTCTAAGACAAAATAAGAAGCACCATGAACAAATTATCCGAGTGAGACGGAAATCGGTTGATATGATGTACTTGTACAGACAAACAAATGATTACCATTTTAGAAAAACGAGCGTCTCCAGACACGTCTTTGGCCTGGAATCGCAATGGCTGGAGTAACACTGTCCTCAGTAATGAGTCCCATTTCTAACTGATCACCAATGAGCAGCGAAAGACGTGTGTGGAGATGACCTGAACAACAGTGGGATGTCAACGTGACTGTCGCCCGCTATATGGGTCAACAACCTGCAGTGATGGTCTGGTGTGCCATTTCATTTCATAGTAGGCGTCCCTTGGTTGCCATCCACGACAGCAAAGCAGTATGTCGACCATATTGTACTACATGTTTTGTTGCTCTTCACCCTTCATGACAAGCCATCTTGGCCTTACATTTCAGCAAGATAAAGCTCGCCCGCAGTTGGCGAGAGTTTCTCCTTCTTGTCTTTGTGCTTGCTAAACCCCACCTTGACCACCAAGGTCGCTAGATCTCTTATCAACTGAGAACATCTGGAGCATCATGGGCAGGGGCCTCCTACTGTCTCAGAATTTTCACGATCTAATACGCCAATTGGACAGAACTTAGCACGATATCCCTCAGAAAGACATCCAACAACTCTGTAGAATGCCAAGCCAAATAACCGATTGCTTAAGGGCCAGAAGTGAACCAACGCATTATTAACTTGCTTAATTTGTAAAGCTCTTTCTCTTGAATAAATCATCCAATTTTTCTTAAATTGTAGTCGTTGGTTTTCCTTACAGGTATATGACATTTATTGACTTCTGTCCCATTCAGATAACTCCTTCATGATTCATCGTCTTTTTTTCTGTTTTTTTCTTAGTATCAACAGCACTCAAAAGCTACCAGGGCGCTCTGTTAATGAAGTGTATGTTAAGACGTTGACAGCACCTGAGGAAAAATACTGCACTGTGTCTTCGCATATCCATAGAATTCGGTGAATTAAGAACATACTAGGAACAAATAACATCGAAAGTTTTGCAGAAAACATCAGCGATTGAAGAAAACGTTAGCGTTCCATGGTTAACATTACACAAATTGAGCAATTCCTGTATATTTTGCCCCCTAACAGACTCAATACGCTAGCACTCCATAAGGAAGCTCTCATCCACAAGGCATTAATTCTACATTGGTCTGCAAAACTTAAGGACAAAAGTAACTTCCGCATTATGTGTCACTGCCAAGTAACATAGCTCGATGAAATTTGGGCCGTATATAGAAAGAACTGCTACAGACAGTGCAGAATGTAACTGACAGAAATGGGCAATGAGACAAACAGAAATGACATTTTTATTCAAATAAAATAATTAAGCTGAAGTCACTGCAAATCATGATTATCCTCTGTACATTACAACCAGTAGGACATGTTTCTTAATAATGTCCTCTCGTTCCAAGAGTTCTTCCACCTGCACTGTTCGATGCAGACATAAACGAAATCAGAGCTGACTGCATCCCTGAAAAGACACACGTCAGGAAGGAGTACAGTGTCACAATAGCATTGACCAGTCCGTGTGCCTTGTTTAAAAGTTTGGAGGTCAGTGTGCCCTGGGTGGTTTCTTGACCAGAATCTGACCCATTAATTCAGTATGATGCTCTATCAATCCAGTAACCCCCAATTCGATGTTTAACACATCCAGAAATTCCCCACACATGGCCTTGATCTTAACTTTAATAAATTCATCTAAATCAAGTAAGTGATCCTCTAATGAATCTGACTCCTCACATCTCCTACTTTCACACTGCGTTCATCACACACCATCACCATCATGCCTCCATACCCATGATGGCAAACCGGGAAAATGGAAAAATTCTTCATGGCCTATAGTTAAAATGAAATTGCTGCCTCTACCAGTCGGGAATCAGAACAACTTTTGAATTAAAATCAGCCCCCACAATACAGTCAGTGGCTAAATTTTCAATAGCATTCATCGCCACCTCCCAAGAAAATTCACCAATCTTGCTCTGTAAACATCCCTTCATGATTAAATTCGACCAATCAGTTGTCAAATATTGTCCAGTATCTCCTATGATTTCCCCACACTTACAGATTCACTTATGCTCCAAAAGCTATTTATGATCGACTGCCTAGGTTGTACTGCTAAAATCCAGCAAAGTGCAAATTGGTTCACTATTCAGTACTGTGCATACAGGTGCCCAGTGTGGAATCTGTTTATTCTTTATGGCACTAACCATTTTGCTTTCCCCTTGCAGTAATTGTCACAGTTTGTGTTCCGGACTTTCCTTCCTCTGGATTCACTTCTTACATGTTCCTGCTTGCTACACTCACAGATTATCTCTACCCATCTTTGTGAACCACTGTTTCCATGGTGTGCCTTTCTACTGAAACCTCACTCCTTCTGTCTCCACTTTAACTCATTTCTGACCCAAGCTCTTCCTTTCATCTGGTGACTACCCCTGTGTGTATCTACCTGTGGCGTGCATGTGTCTTACTACTTCATGTAACTGAGCCATTGTCATAGAAACTTCAGAAAGAAACCAAGTACTGCCTACTCTCATCAACGTATGTCAGTTCCAAGGTCACCATGCTTCTTTTAACTCATTCTATACGCTTTATTAGTAACTTGTGAGTCCCCTGTTCACATCCATAGTGACAATAATTATTAGTTCTTCCAAGGCCATGGGCGAAAATAACCTGCAAATTCTAGTCCTAAACTGTTTTCATGTACAGCTTTCTTGTATGGCATGCAAAACTTCATCATACAAAGTATCTTTCACATTAGCAACCAACAAACTCCAAGCATCAAAATCACTCTTTTACATGGTCTGAACTTTATTTTGACACTTCATCATAAAATATAAAAAAAACACTAAATGATCAACTGAATTCAACTAAAAATAAGAATATTCATTTAAAATTTCCTGTAACAGATTCTACAGTTTCACAGAGTATAAAGCATCATTTTCTCTACCTCACTGCTGTGCTCTCTCAAATTAACTTCATCATCAAAGACCCATGCTCTTCTATTACTGCTCTGGAACTATTCTACATCAGCATCTCCATCTATACTGTGCAAACCACTGTGAGGTGTACAGCAGAGGGTACATTCCATTGCATCAGTCATTAGGGTTTCTTCCTGTTCCATTCACATGTGGAGTGCAGGAAGAATGATTGTTTGAACATCTCTGTGCATGCAATAATTATTCTAATCTTATCGTCACTATCCTTATGTGAGTGATATTTAGGGGATTGTAGTATATTCCTAGAGTAACCATTTAAATCCAGTTCTTGAAACTTTGTTAATAGACTTTCTCCGGATAGTTTATGTCTATCTTCTTGTTCAGTTCCTTCAATCTGCCCTTCTGTGTATACATTTGATATCCCCTGTTAGTCCTATCAGGCATCGGTCCCACTCACTTGATCAATATTATAGAACCAGCCACATGAATGATTTGTAAACAATATCCTTTGTAGACTGATTACACTTCCCCAGTATTGTACATATAAATTGAAGTCTACCACCTGCTTTATCCACAACTAAGCCTATGTACCCAGTTCCATTGAATATACCAACAAAGTGTTGCACCCAGGTATTTGAATCAGTTGACCAATTCCATCAGTGACTCATTTATATTTGTTTTGTGAAGTGCAAAATTTTGTATTTCTGAACATTTAAACCAATTTGCAAATCTCTGCCAAGCTCTGAAAGCTTATCAAGATATGACTGAATATTTATGCCGCTTCTTTTAGTTAATACTTCATTATAGATAACTGCATTGTCATCAAAAAGCACGATTTTGCTATTAATATTGTGTACAAGGTCATTCCAACACACTTCCCTGGGGGAGGGGGGCACACCTGAAGTTACTTCTACATCTGATGATGACTCTCCATCAAAGATAACATGCTGCATCCTCCTTATCAAAAAATCTTGAATCCAGTCACAAATTTTACTTGACATCCCATATGAGCATACTTTTGACAAGAAGCACAGGTGTGGTACTGAGTCAAATGCTTTTTTGAAATAAAGAAATACAGCATTTACCTGGTTGTCTTACTCCAAAGCTTTCAGTATGTCATGTGAGAAAAGTGCGATTTGGGTTTCACGTGATCGATGTTTTCGAAATCCTCATTGATGGGCTTTGAGGAGGTAGTTCTGTTCAAGACACCTCATTACATTTGAGCTCAGAATATGTTCTAAGATTCTACAACAGATCGATGCGAAGGACATCGTACAGTAGTTTTGTGGATCACTTCTGCTACCCTTCTTGTAGATACATGTGACCTGTGTCTTTTTCCAAGAACTTGGTGAGGTTTTTTGTTTGTGGCATCTACATTAGATTATATGATAAGAGGGTCTAACTCAGCCACAAATGCAGTATAGAAGCTGGCAGGGATTCCATCAGTCATGCAGCTTTGTTCAATTTTAACAATTTCAGCTACTTCTCAACACCACTGACACTAATACTTATTTCATTCATCTTTTCAGTGACAAGAGGGTTAAACTGGGGCAATTCTCTTGGTTTTTCTTTGTAAAGGAATATTTGAAAATGGAGTTAAGCATTCCAGATTTTGCTTTGCTATCCTCAGTTTTAATTCCTGTCTCATTCACTATGGACTGGACACTAACTTAGGTGCCACTAACAGCCTTTACATATTACCAGAATTTCTTTGGGTTCTGTGAGAGATCGCTCAATAGTACTCAACTACAGTAGTCACTGAAGGCATTACACATTGCTCTCATGACAGTCAAACACATTTCATTTAGCATCTCTTTATCTATAGCCCTACACTTTGTTTTACACCTGTTATTCAGTAATCTCTGTTTCTTTAGATTTTTCTTTACAGTGACTGTATACCAAGGAGATTCCCTCCCATTATGAACTGTTCTACTGGGTACATATCTAATCGGTGCATGCTCAACTACTCTTTTAATCCTGAGCCAGAGTTCCTCTACATGTTCCTGTCCTGGGCTGAAAGTTTCAAGTTCATCATTGAGAAATGTTACTACTGATTTTTTATCTAGTTTACTGAACATATATATCTTTCTGCTTGTTTTATTTGTCCTCTGTACTTTGATAATCACTGTTGCCACAACGGTGTCATGGTCACTGATACCAGTTTTGATGTGGACAGCCTCAAAGAGAACAGGTCTTTATGTTGCCATTAAATCAAATATTTTTCCATCATGAGTAGGGTTCTTAACTATTTGTTCCAGGTAGTTTCAGACAAGGCATCTAGTAAAGTTTCACAGGATGTCTTATCATGCCCACCATTTACAAAATTAATTGTTGCATGATTAAAGTCTCTGCCAATACTTCCAGTATGACTGGGAAACTTTCATACAAGTCAAATGAGGTTTTTGGTTACATCAGGAGATGAGTTTGGTGGGCAATAGAAGGAGCCAGTTATTATTTTACTCCCTCCCCCTGATACTGAGTCTTACCCAAACAATCTCACATGCAGCTTCAATTTTAGTTTCTTGTCTACTGGGACAAATACATCACCTCCATTTCCCATTTGCCTGTCCTTTCGATATACACTTAAATTTTCCCCAAAAATCTCACGCCCATCAATTTCAGGTTTCAACCATCATTCTGTACCCAGTATTATGTGAGCTTCATTGCTTTTCATGAGTGCTTCAAACTTTGGAGCTTTGTTGCGAATGCTTCAGCAGTTTAAGAGTGCGTAGTTTCACGGTGATATGTACTAATAAAGGTTTCTCGGGCTTCCAGCCCTGTCAAGTGGTTTAAAATCCATGAGCTTTCAGCTGAGTACTCCTCAGCCATTGTCGACTCAAAATGACTGAGGAGTACATGACCAAAAGCTCATGGATTTTAAACTACTTGACGCGGCTGGAAGCCTAAGAAACCTTCATTACTTCAACAGTTAACCATCAAGATTTAAATACTCTTACCTGTGGGAGGCATTTCTTTCAATCTTACACTGATACTTCCTGATTTCCTTCAGTTATCATTATCTGGATTGAATGGAGAGGCACCTAGCCTAAAAAACTCTTGGGTGTACCCCACACACAGTCAGCTATCTGAATAGCAGCCTCTGATGTATAGTGCACACCTAACCCATTTCGGGTGACCCAACAGTTCTCAACTCTTTGGCACAAGTCTAGAAAGTCATATCCTAACTAGTCACAGAACCTTTGAAGTCCCTGGTTCAGTCCTACCACTCGACTCAGAACCAAAGGGTCACAAAAATTCTTGGAACAATGCTGCAAATTGTGAGCTTCATTGAAGCTTCGAACAAAACTGGTTATGTAATTACAATGATGATTATGGACTTCTTAAAAAGATAAGCAGTGATAAACAACAATTTGTCCTTTTTGTAAATGTGAAATGAAATGACTGAAAATATTACTATTCAACAACAGAAAGTCAGACCATCAGAAATTCCATGCACAATGCTGGTCTTCTCAGCCAATTTGTATTTTTTGTAAATGTGAAGTGAAATGACTGAAAATATTACTATTCAACAACAGAAAGTCAGACCATCAGAAATTCCATACACAACGCTGGTCTTCTCAGCCATCTCTGCCGGTCATCAGGATGATGACTTCTCAGAGCCCAGATGACAGGCATCATTTGTTCCAACATGTGCCAGTCTGCAGCTGGTTGCATCCTGTTCCCTCAATGGTTGCTGAAATAGCCTCTACAACATGTTGAATGAGGCCCCCAGGCATACACACTAAGTGCTCCTGATATCCTTTCCTGCCCTTTGCTGCCATTTCTCTAAGGGGTACCATCATTTGCACTACATTTGAACTGTTGATGGAAATGCCGTGTGACTAGGGCCTCCCGTCAGGTAGACTGTTCGCCTGGTGCAAGTCTTTCGAGTTGACGCCACTTCGGCGACTTACGTGTCGATGGAGATGAAATGACACTGGACAGAACAGGTTTCCCCAAAAACAGATTAAGTGAGTCTCACCACCTGTTCAAGTTTCAGTGAAAGAGCCTCAAAATTGTTGGTTCTTGAATAGTATTACTACATGATGTGAAACTCTGAGTCTATTCTTTGTCCATTCCTGCTGGATCATTCATTTGGTCCAGGTAGTGATTAAAATGTGCCAGCAACCTCCACATTTGATTAGGCATCCAAGCATTCTCACTCTGTACGACCCTTATCATTTCATCAAACGCTGCACTAATTTCAGCACCAATCAAACTTCACCCATTCAATTCAGTAATTTTTTGCACCACTGACAAATAACTATTTTGACATAATTGTTCAACTGGCTCATAGGGAGTGCCTTCAGTCTCTAACTTTTGTTGTTGTAGTTCATAAATTAACTTTCTTTGTCTCTGATAAATTAGATCCCTTAAATCATCAGGAATTTTGAAAAATAGCAGTAGTGTAAGTAAACTGAAAAATAACTTAATGCAGCAAAAGGCCTCCATCCTCACTCAATCAATTGATCTTGCTCTGCTACCAAAATGAAATTCAATGAAATTGGAGACATTCAGCAGCAAACAGACATGGAGAAAAAGAGACAGGACAAACTCATGAAAGAAATTAAGGAAATTCAAAGGAGGGCTGATGAGCTAGTTGAAAACGTAAATCAAGTCAGTAAAAAAGTTAAGGTTATAAAAGCAGAGGTTGAAGACATTAGTTACGAAAATGTAGTTTATTTATTTTATTTTATTTATTTATTTAGCATCTGTGTCATTGTGCAAACGATATTGGACTTGTCATACACAGAAATTAACAATATAGAATATACAAAATGAAATTCTCTACAATTGGATTTGTCATACACAGAAATTAAACTACAGAATGTACAAAATGAAACTGTCTATAATAAATGGCAGCAAACTTACAGTTTCTTTCCACATAAATGGTTTATAGTAATTTATTTCTCAGTAACAATATATAACTAGTACTATAGATGGTAAAGTATAATAAAAGCTGAAACAAACAAAGATAAAAAAATTTGGAGGTTAGTTTGTAAAGTCATTTTCTTGGTCTTCAAGATATTCATATACTGAGTAGCAACATTTATCAATTAAAAAATTTCTAAGTTTCAATTTAAAATTTGTATTGTCCTTTAAATCTTTAATGTACTGAGGCAGTGCATTATAGAGCTTAATGCCCATGTGGCTTACATGCTTCTGAGTTCATGTTCTTCTTACTTGTTCTATGTGGAGATCATTCTTGTTCCTTGTGTTATAGTTGTGATAGTCTGCATTTGTGTGGAGATTGCTTAGATTCGCTTTGTTTAAGAGTACACATTTAAGTATATAGACTGATGGCAGAGTAAGTATTCCTAACTTTTTGAAAAGAGGTCTGCAGTGAGCTTGGTCAGATTGTGGGTAATTATTTGAACAGCCGTGTTTGTAAAATAAAAATGTCTTTCAAATTAGATTTTGAGCTGGCCCAGAACACTATTCCAAATGAGGCAACAGAATTAAAGTATCCAAAGTATGCCACATTCTGATGCCTTCTAGAGTGCAAACATTTGCAATAACTCTCAGTGCAAAGCAGGCTGAGTTAAGTCTGTGTGTAAGAAATTTTACATGGTGTATCCAATTCATAGCTTCATATATATGCATTCCTAACACTTTTGCAAAATGCACTCTCTCTGTTAGTCTGTCATCCAGTTCTAGATTAATGTCTTCACCCTGAATCATTTTACCAAACTGTATGTAATTTGTTTTCTTTGCATTGAGTGTAAGTTTATTTGCACTGAACCAAGTCTCAATACTTTTTAGGATTTTGTCAGTAGTTGACTGTAACGAGTTTTTAAAGTCGCTCACTATCAGACTTGTGTCATCTGCACGTAGTACAATTTTGGCTGTATCATATTGTAACTGTAAATAATTGACATATAATAGAAAGAGTTGTGGTCCTAAGATGCTGCCCTGGGGTACTCCTAAAGGAACTTCTTTTGCTTCTGGAACTAACCTTATTTTTTGATTTGAATTTACAGTGGTGATCTCTACAATCTGAGATCTGTTTTTGAGATATGACTCAAACCACATTTTAACTCTTCCTCTAGTACCTACTGCTTCCAGCTTATCAAGGAGGATTTCATGGCAGACCGTATCAAAAGCTTTAAATAGATCCAAATTGATTCCTACTACACTTTTATTTTTCTCCAAATTTTTAATTATTTCTTGGGTGTAGTCTATGACTGCAGTTTCTTTGCTTCATTTTGCACAAAAACCATGTTGATTACTATTCCAAATTTTATTATTGTCTAGGTAACTAGTGACTCTCAATTTCATCAGTTTCTCTAATATTTTGGAATAAGCAGGAAGAAGTGATATAGGATGGTAGTTTTCTATTTTATGTCTGTCACCATTTTTAAATAGTGGCCTCACTTTTGAGATCTTCAGTTGCTGAGGAAACACACCTTCACTAAGGGATAAATTTGCAATATGTGCTAAAGGTTTTGCAATCTGCACTGCAGTCCTTATTATGATTGAAACTGGTGGGGACAGGATAAAATGATGGAATTGATTGACTGAGTTCAGAAAAACATTCAGACATTCATTTATTTACAAACTTGAGTCAAGGTCAATATAAAAGTGCAATTTTATTTGAACAATTAATCTGTCCTAATAACTGAAATCGAACAGAAGACACCAAAGCATTTTAAACACTCTGACTCAATAAAATTCTAAAGCCTTTAGTATCATAAGAAATTAAGCATAATCATAATGACCAGTGAAACTGTTAGGTACCTCCAGTTTATATTCAATCTTAAAAATGAAATGTTTACAAAAAGCCTCTCTAATCGAAATCCTTAAAATGGCAACCACTAGTTTGCTTCAAAATCCAATAAAATTTCAATGTAACTGTATTTTAGAAAAACTCCTATTCATTTTAACAATTTACAAACAGATTGGTACCAAATCTGAATTTACAGAGAAACATGAGGACAATGGTAACTTCCCAGGCATAGTCCACTGGATCACATGCACTCATTCTTTCATAAGATGTACTACAGCCTACGAAAATCAGCTTTCTCCAGTTCATACAAATATATAAGGAAATGTCTCAGACTAGGCTGATACAACTACAGGAAACCGTGGCTTCTTAACAGAGCCAGACAATATAGCAGTACTATCCACATGTCTGAAAGGCTTGCTGTGCACTACGATGTACACTCATACAAAGTCTTTCACTACAGAACAACATTAAAATGAAGTCACCAGTCACATTCATACAAGCAGTATAAAGTAATCAGACAACTGCCTATTAACAGCGCACATTGATACAAGGTCAGTTCCTATATGATACGAACACAATGTATGGCCAAATTCATGAACACAGTTTAAATAGAATCTTTCAGTACACAATTTCTGAGCGTGCAAAGTAGCAGATTAGGAGAACACGTAACAAAATCTGCGATTTCTAGCCAGCTGAAGTGTGCGATACCATCTTTCGAAGTTTACACAAAGTTAGGTAATTGAATGAACATATATTGTAGCAACATTAGTGGACTGTACTGATGAAAGTCAGTCACCTGAAATGTATTTGAGATTAAATATAATTAATATGTCATGATATTTAATCATTAACTGAAATATGTAAAAATCACTGAAACGGATGTTGAAACTGGTCCTTCCACTCAGAAAAGTGACAGTAATTTTCAGTCAGCTAATCATAGAAACACAGGAATCATGTTAGTATCAAAATAAAATCTGTATTTATAAAGTTATTAAGTTTATAATTCAAACATTATTGTTGAAAGATATTTCATGTAATTTGGCCATAATAATCATAATATTTTGGCATGTTAATTAATTTACAAATTTTGTAAAAAATAGTGGAACCAAATTCTGTAACCTGTTTTAGAAAAATAGTCAAATTTTAATTGTAAACGTTAAAAAAATTTGTTTAAAACACTGCACATTCTCACATTTCGATGTTAAAACATATATAAGAACTAGTGGCAGTAGTGCAGTATGCCTAGTATCCTCGCAGATTTTGTAGGGTCCATGTTATGACATCTATTTGGCGCAATAAACAAGCTTTTTTAAGAGCATTTAAGTGTTTCAGTCACCTAATTTTGATTTAATTAATCTGGCTAGTAGATTAGTAGATCCTAACACACAAAGAGACCAGACATTCTTACAGGTCGATATTAATGCAGCAAAGAGATACTCACCCCTTTTCAACATAAACAATAATCAATAAGTTAAGTAAACAGATTCATAGCTATAAAACCTGGTTATGCTTTAATTTGGTGGAAGAGCTGGGATAAAATAGATGCATTTTAATCTTGTAGATTAAACTTGGATGCGTTGAAAATTGTCAGGACAGTCTTGTTAACCATTTATAAATTTCAGGTACCAACACACCACAAAAACAAAATTCTAAATTTAAAAACTCTAAGTTGAAGTTATTAACAGCACTAAAAAATGACATGGACCAAAAGTGACATTGAAGGCCAGAAAAAGAAGAAGAAACATCAATTAAGTTGCAGCGATAGTGGAAAATTATCTTTCTGTAAAGTGTTGTTTGTCAAAGAAGTTTATGAAACATTATGTAGTTGCTTGTTCTCTGTTTTTACTTTTGGGCGCTTTGTGTAACCAGTGATGTATTTTATGCATTCTCTCTGTAGTTGCACTTCATAAATGTTGGAATAAACCTTGTCAAATACCCAACATTTAGTGGTGACCCTGATGTGATCGTGCTGCCTAATGAGATAAACAACCGTATCAGCTACAGCTTAACTTAAATCTCCCATGCTGTGACATACATGTGTAACAACCATGCCACGTACTTCTCACATAACTTACAGAGTAGCCTAAACTATACTCATGTCAGAACATGCAGCCAGAAGTGAGATGCCAGCAATACCAGCAGTCAGCTGCATATCTGTGACTCTCCCTGCCTTTTGGCAACAAAGCCCAGTGCTTTGGTTTGCTCTACTCTGCAAGCCACCCAATGGTGTGTGGCGGAGGGCACTTTAGGTGCCACTGTCATTACCTCCCTTTTCTGTTACAGTTGCGTATGGTTCGCAGGAAGAACGACTGCCAGAAAGCCTCCGTGCATGCTCAAATTTCTGTAATTTTACATTCATGATCTCCTCAGGAGGTATAAGTAGGGGGAAGCAATATATTTGATACCTCATCCAGAAATGCACCCTCTCGAAACCTGGACAGCAAGCTACAATGGGATGAAGAGCGCCTCTCTTGCAGAGTCTGCCACTTGAGTTTGCTAAACATCTCCATAATGCTATCACGCTTACCAAATAACTCTGTGATGAAATATGCCACTCTTCTTTGGATCTTCTCTATCTCCTCTGTCAACCCAACCTGGTACGGATCCCACACTGATGAGCAATACTCAAGTATAGGTCGAACAAGTGTTTTGTAAGCCACCTCCTTTGTTGATGGACTACATTTTCTAAGGACTCTCCCAATGAATCTCAACCTGGCACTTGCCTTACCAACAATTAATTTTATTTGATCATTCCACTTCAAATCGTTCCGTACTCATACTCCCAGATATTTTACAGAAGTAACTGCTACTAGTGTTTGTTCCGCTATCATATAATCATACAATAAAGGATTCTTCTTTCTATGTATTCGCAATACGTTACATTTGTCTATGTTAAGGGTCAGTTGCCACTCCCTGCACCAAGTGTCTATCTGCTGCAGATCTTCCTGCATTTTACTGCAATTTTCTAATGCTGCAACTTCTCTGTATACTACAGTATCATCCGCAAAAAGCCGCATGGAACTTCCAACACTATCTACTAGGTCATTTATATATATTGTGAAAAGCAATGGTCCCATAACACTCCCCTGTGGCATGCCAGAGGTTACTTTAACGTCTGTAGATGTCTCTTCATTGAGAACAACATGCTGTGTTCTGTTTGCTATAAACTCTTCAATCCAGCCACACAGCTGGTCTGATATTCCGTAGGCTCTTACTTTGTTTATCAGACAACAGTGCGGAACTGTACTGAACGCCTTCTGGAAGTCAAGGAAAATGTAATCTACCAGGGAGCCTGTATCTAATATTTTCTGGGTCTCATGAACAAATAAAGCGAGTTGGGTCTCACACGATCGCTGTTTCCAGAAACCATGTTGATTCCTACAGAGTAGATTCTGGGTTTCCGGAAATGACATGATACGCGAGCAAAAAACACGTTCTAAAATTCTACAACAGATCAATGTCAGAGATATAGGCCTATAATTTTGCGCATCTGCTCGACGACCCTTCTTGAAAACTGGAACTACCTGTGCTCTTTTCCAATCATTCGGAACCTTCCATTCTTCTAGAGACTTGCGGTACACGGATGTTAGAAGGGGGGCAAGTTCTTTCGTGTACTCTGTGTAGAATTGAATTGGTATCCCCTCAGGTCCAGTGGACTTTACTCTGTTGATTGATTTCAGTTGCTTTTCTATTCCTCGGACACAGTGTGTGCAGGAGATTTAGATGCGCTCACACAGATGGCTGACCATATAGTGGAAATGTATCAGTCTGCAAATATGGCAGCTATCACACAACAACCAGACAGTCCTGCCACAGTAACATTTCCATCGCTATAGGCCCAACTGGCAGAGCTTACAGCACAGGTCACAATTCTGCATCCAAGTAGCAACTGAAGTTGGCAGCGTAACACAACACGCCGCTCACCATCAACCATGAGAATACATTGGTACCATGGATGATTCGGTATGGAGGCCAGGAAGTGTAACACGCAATGTGAAATCATAAGCAATGAAAAGGATTCTGCGATGACAGAAACTGACTCAACAGATAACAGCCATCACCTTTTTGTCACCAAGTAGTACACAAAGCAGCCATTCTTGGTAGATGCCAGAGTAGATGTATCAGTTTACCTGGTTGTGGGCAGTATGGAATGTGGGTCTCACAGGAGGCATGCAAGGGATAAGTCCCTGCAGTCATATTATTCATCTGTGTCCTTGAGGCTCAGAAGGATAGAGCATCTGCCATGTAAGCAGGAGATCCCGGGTTCGAGTCCCGGTCGGGGCACACATTTTCAGCTGTCCCCATCGAGGTATATCAACAACACCTGTTGGCTGCTGAGGGTTTCAATTGCACTCCGTCTTCAGGCCACAAGTGGCCCATTGGGACCATCCGACCACCATGTCATCCTCATCTGAGGGTGCGGATAGGAGGGGCATGTGGTCAGCACACCACTCTCCCAGTCGTTATCATGGTTTTCTTTGACCGGAGCTGCTACTATTCGGTCAAGTAGCTCCTCAATTGGCATCAAAAGGCTGAGTGCACCCCGAAAAATGGCAACAGCACATGGCGGCTGGATGGTCACCTATCTAAGTGCTGGCCATGCCCAACAGCGCTTAACTTCGGTGATCTCATGGGAACTGGTGTATCCACTGCAGCAAATTGTATTGTGGGGTGGGTGTAGCCGATACAATATAAGAAGGGTATTTGTATTGCAGAAAAGAATAATAAGAACTATGGCAAAAGTAAGACCCAGGACTTCATGCAAAACCTGTTTATTAATTTTAATATTATGACTATCTATGCAGTATACATGTTTCAATCAATATTATTAGTGAAAAAAGACAAAAAAGTGACAAACAGGAAAATAGAAATCCATGATTACGATACAAGACACAAATCAGACTTTCTTATGGTGAGCAGAAGATTGAATCAACAACAGATACCCCATTCATTAAGGGAGCAATATTTTATAATTCTCTGCCAAACAACCTGAAACAGCTTTTTCTGGAAGAATTTTTAAAAATGAGTTAAAAAAATGGGTTATATTGAAGTGCCCATACAGTATGGTGCTGACATGATTTGACCTCAGGAATGCTATGTTAAATATACTTAAATGATCTTTTACTTAACAGCATGTAATCTATATATATTATGTATCAATAATCTACATTTAATTACTGTAACATTCCCAATGCATGTTAAATACATGTTTTGAGCTGTAAGATAAATAAATAAAGAAGATCAGAGAAAGGCATCTCATGGTATGGAAATAGAAGCAGATGCAAAATCTCGATCAAAACTTTACAGTTTATCAAGTAATGAAGTTGTAGTGGGAGAGGAGGAAAACAATTATGATTTTGATGAATTAGGTTTATATAAGCTAGTAACTGAAGATGTAGCAGATATAGACTGAGAATTGACTGTTTTTAATGCTGACGCTGTTGAACTAGACAATCATGTACGTAGTGGAGAAGAAATTATTTTAGATATTATTAGTAAGAAGAGTGAAGGATGTGTTATAGATAATTATGATGAGATCAATGAGGAAGATGCAACTGATGCTTGTAATGAGGAAAATGAAGATGTTGAAGAGAAAACAGAAAGTGAGAGAGATTTGCAAAAAGAATTACATGGCATGGTTTATGTAGAAGCCAAAGACAAAGTTTTAGAAGAAGATAGTTATGGGGACAGTAATGATTATACCTAGAGAGGCCAGAATTATGATATGGATGAACATGAGAGTGAGATTTTACAGTTGGTAATAGTAAAGCAAGTGAATTGTTATAAGGATGAGAGGGAACCCAAAAAATGCATAAATAATGAAGTCTTACAAGTAGTTTGAGACCATTATGCTAATGAAAGTAGTGATAGTAAAATAACAGATACACTGTGAAAGGTATGTGAAAGTTTGCATTGAGAGCGGTGAGAAGAGAAGGGAATAATTCACAGCACTTGTACTATGCAATCAAGAACAGAAACACACATAAATAAAGAGAAAATAAAAGATACAAGGTTAAAAGAAAGTGATAGGGAGTTTTCATATGAGACAGAAAATATAGATGTTAATGATACACAAAGTAGTCCGTATATTTATATTGTAACTGGTAAGTGGGAAGGTAATCGTCTGATTGATACCAGGAGTCAAATTTCACAGTTGCATAAGTTCCAAAAGAAGACAGCATCAAATCTGTTGAGGCTTCTATTCGTCGTCCACCACAAGCTGAGGCAGAGAAGATTAGACAAGAAACGGCACAGCCTCGGAAACAAAATATAAGCAAGGAGCACCGTCATGCTATTGTGGAGCTGAAGAACAGCTCTCATTTAGTAATAACATGAGCAGACAAGGGAAATGTGACCATTGTGTTGCACACAGAAGATTATAATAAACGAATAGAAGATCTGGGAGAACCCATTTGTAAGAAGCTTAAGGCAGATCTGATGGCCAACATAATCAAATTGATGCAAGCACTGCCAAAGCAAACTAGAATGAATTTTGATACAGCAAGAAGACTCATTCCACAAATGCCACAGTCACCAAGGACATATGGTGTACCAAAGGTCCATAAAGAGGCCTTTCCTTTGCGACCAATTTTGAGTACCACTAATTCACCGACATACAGTCTAGCAAAGGAACTGGCTTCAAAGCTCTGACATTTGGTGAGCCACAGAAATTTGTACGTTAAGGACTCCACCCATTTTGTAGAAATTCTAAAAGGGAAGTGTATCTCAGCCACAGACCCGATGGTTAGCTTCACAAATGCATCAGCACAAGACACCATGAACATCTTAGAGGAAGACATGGTGCCCAATATCTGTGAGCTAGTGTGCCACTGTTTAATGACCACCTACTTCAGGTGTAAAGGGGAAATATATGAACAGTCAGATGGTATAGCTATGGCCTGTCCTCTCTCGCCTACTGCAGCAGACATCTTTATAGAAGCATTTGAAGAAACAATGCTCCAGTCCACACCATTATGCCCAGAATGTTGGCTGTGATATGTCGATGATACCTTCATTATCTGGCCACACAGGGAGGAAGAGCTGTTGAAATTTCTGCCAACAGTTGATCCAGCAGCACAGCAGAATCCAATTCACTATGAAGATAGAAAAGAACCCTTGCTGCCTTTCCTCGACATGGAAGTTTACAGAAAGCCTGATGATAAACCAGGCCATAGAGTATGTAGCAAGCCAATCAGTACTGGCAGATATCTACATGTCTCCTCTTATCATCGCCATATGCAGAAGAAATCTGCCCTGCACACTTTAACTAAGAGGGCTCACATGAACAGCGATAAGGAACATCTGAAGCGTGAACTACAAAACCTCAAGTCCATTTTTGGTACTAATAGTTATGGGATGAAACTAATAGATACAACTATGGTGATAAAGAATGAAGGAAATAGAGGAGAGCAGAAGGAAGCACAAAACGTTACTCTATTACCATATGTTCAAGATGTGACTGAATGGGTGGACAAAATTCTGCGCCGAGCAGACATCAGCTGATTTTCTGAAGCAGCAACACAATAAAAGATGTTCTTCGCACAAAAAAAAAGATGCAGTTGTCAAACTACACGCTACTAGAGTTTACAAAATCAGTTGCGAATGTGAATAGGTGTATGTAGGCAAGACAGGATGACCCATCAGCACACGGATATCTGAACATGAAAGATATATCCAACTAAGACACACCAAGTCAGTGGTGGCAGAAACACCAGGATGAGTGTGGCAAACAGTTTGATTTTGGTGAAGCTCACGAAATAGTCTCTTACTTTCAGGAGGAAGATTAAAGAGGCAATAGAAATAGCCAAGTGACCCACCAACATGAACAAACAAGACAGGTATCGATTTCTGACATCTTGGCTGCCAGCAATAACAGCATTAAGGGATGACATCTCAAGCGAACCAATGCACAAAGGTGCATGGAAGACCACAGCAGCCTCAGGTACATAGAGTACTGGCATGCATCAGCCGGCACTAAAAAGCAGGAAAACAGTGCCACGTCATAATTGCCACCAGGTTTTTCCATTCACCGATTTCCACCAATCACAAGCAGTAATACAAACACCAATCAAAACATCAGGATTCCACCAATGAAAAGAAATGATAAGAATACCAATAAAGAACTTCTAACATCCCTCTCCTTCATCCTTAACAGCCTATCAGAATTAGATAATAGCCACTTCTGCAGGTATATAAGAAACAAAGTTTTCTCATTCAGCAGTAAGAGAAAACCATCCTGATGAAAGTTACTTTCGATAGTGACTGAAACATTGGTAGTTTTACATATTAACAGTGTGGTCACAAATCCAGGAAAATGTTATTGTTTGAAATGTTACTGTCATTAGAATTTATAACATACCACTTACCCAGAAATGCTTTATGACGCATGATCTGAGTGAGGAAATTATTTTAGGCTTGAATTGGATAGTAAAGGCTAAAGCATGGGACAACTAAGGAATTAAGTTTCTTCTCAAACCAAATTGATCATTGTAATTGGGAATAGCAGCAATCAAACTGAGGAGGTTGTAACATTCTCCTTGGATCATTAACACTTAACTTAAATTTCTTTTGCCTGTGATTAACAGATGATTGAAAACAAAAGTTTCAAGCTTCACAAAATTTATTGACAATCAAACTACATACTCCACACGTAAACAAAATACTGAATGACTGACCATTTTGCAGCATCGCTGTGTCACTTTATATAGAATTTTAACAATAAATTTCAAAATAACCCATTATTAATTCTACATCTACATCTACATTGATACTCCGCAAGCCACCCAACGGTGTGTGGCGGAGGGCACTTTACGTGCCACTGTCATTACCTCCCTTTCCTGTTCCAGTCGCGTATGGTTCGCAGGAAGAACGACTGTCTGAAAGCCTCCTTGCGCGCTCTAATCTCTCTAATTTTACATTCGTGATCTCCTCGGGAGGTATAAGTAGGGGGAAGCAATATATTCGATACCTCATCCAGAAACGCACCCTCTCGAAACCTGGCGAGCAAGCTACAACGCGATGCAGAGCGCCTCTCTTGCAGAGTCTGCCACTTGAGTTTATTAAACATCTCCGTAACGCTATCACGGTTACCAAATAACCCGGTGACAAAACGCGCCGCTCTTCTTTGGATCTTCTCTATCTCCTCCGTCAACCTGACCTGGTACGGATCCCACACTGATGAGCAATACTCAAGTATAGGTCGAACGAGTGTTTTGTAAGCCACCTCCTTTGTTGATGGACTACATTTTCTAAGCACTCTCCCAATGAATCTCAACCTGGTACCCGCCTTACCAACAATTAATTTTATATGATCATTCCACTTCAAATCGTTCCGTACGCACACTCCCAGATATTTTACAGAAGTAACTGCTACCAGTGTTTGTCCCGCTATCATATAATCATACAATAAAGGATCCTTCTTTCTATGTATTCGCAATACATTACATTTGTCTATGTTAAGGGTCAGTTGCCACTCCCTGCACCAAGTGCCTATCCGCTGCAGATCTTCCTGTATTTCGCTACAATTTTCTAATGCAGCAACTTCTCTGTATACTACAGCATCATCCGCGAAAAGCTGCATGGAACTTCCGACACTATCTACTAGGTCATTTATATATATTGTGAAAAGCAATGGTCCCATAACACTCCCCTGTGGCACGCCAGAGGTTACTTTAACGTCTGTAGACGTCTCTCCATTGATAACAACATGCTACGTTCTGTTTGCTAAAAACTCTTCAATCCAGCCACACAGCTGGTCTGATATTCCGTAGGCTCTTACTTTGTTTATCAGGCGACAGTGCGGAACTGTATCGAACGCCTTCCGGAAGTCAAGAAAAATAGCATCTACCTGGGAGCCTGTATCTAATATTTTCTGGGTCTCATGAACAAATAAGGCGAGTTGGGTCTCACACGATCGCTGTTTCCGGAATCCATGTTGATTCCTACATAGTAGATTCTGGGTTTCCAGAAATAACATGATACGCGAGCAAAAAACATGTTCTAAAATTCTACAACAGATCGACGTCAGAGATATAGGTCTATAGTTTTGCGCATCTGCTCGACGACCCTTCTTGAAGACTGGGACTATCTGTGCTCTTTTCCAATCATTTGGAACCCTCCGTTCCTCTAGAGACTTGCGGTACACGGCTGTTAGAAGGGGGGCAAGTTCTTTCGCGTACTCTGTGTAGAATCGAATTGGTATCCCGTCAGGTCCAGTGGACTTTCCTCTATTGAGTGATTCCAGTTGCTTTTCTATTCCTTGGACCCTTATTTCGATGTCAGCCATTTTTTCGTTTGTGCGAGGATTTAGAGAAGGAACTGCAGTGCGGTCTTCCTCTGTGAAACAGCTTTGGAAAAAGGTGTTTAGTATTTCAGCTTTACGCGTGTCATCCTCTGTTTCAATGCCATCATCATCCCGTAGTGTCTAGATATGCTGTTTCGAGCCACTTACTGATTTAACGTAAGACCATTTTGTGCATTTTTGATGTTACAATTAAAATTTACAAAATGTAAAGAAACTGATGTTACAGCCGAATAAGGTATAAAATACAATATCAAATGACATAATTTTTTGTAGTAATATCTGTACTTTTCCATAAGAAAATCAATCTGATATTTAATTACAATAATGTCTCTTGCATTATTTTAGTTACTTAATTAATTACAGTTTAGATTTGGTTGCTAACATTCAATGGCAGTACAGAACTCGTGCTTTATCTGATTACATACATAAAATGCACAAATAAGGCCTCAAATTCTGGCAATCGAAAAGTTGTGTAATGTAAACAATTGGGGGGTTAATTAGAAATGTAATTACAAAGAATATTAATTACTGAGGAAGACATGAAAATAGATAACAAATGAAAATAATTGCTTGGTAATAACTTTTAAGCTGTTTCTCAAGATAATGAGGTTTTCTGTGTTAACTCATTAATCAAGTGCAATTGTGGTTATTAGAGGTGTTAGTTATTTATGCCAACATTTCCACAGCCTCTTAACATTTGTTGTTATACATATATTAGTTCAATTTCTCAATTAGGTATTTGATTTAGCATTCATACATAATTTTGTTAATGACAACAATCTATTGACATAGTATGAAGGCTTTCACGACCGGATGACATATCTTCTGGTAAACCTTCCGGGATGTAAGGTCGTGGTCCATGAAGGAGCTGAAGAGTTTCATGGACCACGACCTTACATCCCGGAAGGTTTACCAGAATCTATTGACAATTATGACAATATGCATCCTTCCAGAATATTCTGTATGTTTTCACAAAAATATTTGGTGTTTTAGCAAATTGGATAGGTCGATACCTATAAAGATACACATACAAGGCCTTAGGAAGCACGGTATCGTCCGATAACTACCCAGATGCATATAAAAAAAGGTTGTATCAGACACTTCATATTAATCTTGGGGGAGGCTGTATCGTTATAAGGTGAAGTATTTCACAGCGCATTGATCATATTCAGTCAAAAGGTACACCAGAGTGGAAGTGGGATGCAACAGAGCCAGATACAGGCAGGCATTGTGATGCAGAACCAGCTGGGCATGGTATAGCAACAGTTGATGCTGTGACACACTAGCAGAAGGACAGAACCCTTTCCTCACTCGCTGTTATGGAAGTGTTTACAGTACATGCCATACATCCTAAATGAATGTAGTCTGGAGCGTATAAGTGCTCAGCCATTTGTGTACTAAATTATTCTCACCTCAGTATCCTACACCATGTACCTGTGACACCCGGAGTGACATCTCAGAATGTCACATAGTATCTGCTGTTTGACTACGAGATGGGTCAGCCTGCCCTGAGTCATAAGATCAGTCACCACTGGAGCAGAGAGCTGCCCACTCACTGGGGGGAGGTCACGGCCACCTCCAAGGTATCACCAGCGGTGCCGCCATGCTGTCACCATGGTTGCAGCCAGAGAAGTTGCTGAGAGTAGCATTCAAGTGATGCCATGGTCGCTCCCAATCTTTGTGCTGCCAGCCAAGTGTAGAATAAAGAAGTTAATTAAACAAATCTACTGCCATGCTGACATCTTATCTCACTCTCCAAGGGTGACAATCCAAGGACCATCTAACACTGGTCTCAGATTATTGACATTGTCTTCTTAGAGCAATATCTCAACCTATAGCCTATGGTATGGTGAGTCTAAATATTTTTATTGGATTTTGGTCATGGAGAAAAGGTTTGACACAGTGGACTTGTATTGTAGTAGAAGAAATGGAAGTCACAATTAGTTAGTAGCTGTTAGATGTGCACCATGTAGCCTTGAAGGCCACTCAGCATAATTTACAGAATCAGTTCCAGTAAAATGTTATACACGTAGTCATTGGGTGCATATGGCTAGGCAATGCCAGGGTTCGAGTTTGGCTCATGATTACACTTAGGAATTAATTTAATGTATTTTGTTGCCTTGTCTGGTGACTGTTAATTCTCAAAATGAGACTTGTCAAGAATAAAGCTTCGACAGAACAAGAGACGCAAGGTGTGTCAGAACTGGAAGCAGTAAACATAATGTTACAAAATGTAGCACAATTAACAGTGGATAATACAAAACTGCATGGGTTGGTAGAATTATGATCACAACATGGTGTAGATTTGTCTGTCACAATTTAATTGCTCCTTTTTCTGTTAAGGCAACCAAGGATGTGCAGACCTTTGTGGGAGATCTTGGAAATCTGGCTGAGATGGAAGAATGGTCCAATAAGGAATTATTGAGTGTTGCAAAAATAGAGGCTAAAGGGGGAAGCTAAAACTTATGTAAAGTATACAGAAGCTCTTAATGGAGGCACAACAATGAAAGAATTTAAGGAAGGGATAACGCAGAAATATGCAAAATGAAATAGTACCAGAAACTATATGGAACAATTAGGGGTAATAACTAAGAGAAATATGGAAACTGTGGAACAGTTTGCATGACTAAAGCTTCCATTCAGTCCCTTGTTGACTAGTCTGGTGTGGCAGCTGAAGATAGCAAAATGAAAGCTAGAGTTTTAAGTTTCACATTCAAGAAATCATTCATACAGGAGAATCATACAAACATACCATCATTTGACCATTGGACAGTCTCCGTATGGATGACATAATATTAAGCATCCCTGCCATAGAGAAACAATTGAAGGATTTGAAAGAAAATAATCACCAGGTCTGGTGGAATTCCATTTCAGTTTCACAGGGAGTACTCTACAGCAATGGCCCCTTACCTAGCTTGCATTTATCCAGGGACTAGAAAAAAGTGCAAATGACTCATGTATATATGAAGGGTAAAAGAAAGGACCCACAAAATTACAGACCAATATCCCTAACTTCTGTTTGCTGTAGAATCCTATAACATATTCTCAGTCTGAATATAACAAACCTTCTTCAGACTGAGAAGCTTATGTCCACAAATCAGAATGGGTTTGGAAACCATCGCTCATGCAAAATTCGCCTTGCACTTTTCTCACTTGATATACTGTGAACTATGAATACAGGGCAACAGGCAGATTCCATATTTCTAGATTTACAGAAAGCATTTGAACAGTGCCCCATTGCTGGATGTTAACAAAGGTATGAGCATATGGAATAAGTTCAGAGATGCAAGAGTGGTTCAAACATTTCTTAAGTAAAAGAACCACCCAGTATGTTCTCTTCAATGGTGAATGTTCATGAGAGACAAAGGTATCACCAGGAGTGCCCCAGGGAAGTGTGACAGGACTGCTTTTCTTCTCTATGTACATTAAATATTTGGTAGACAGGGTGGGCTGTTTGCTGATGATCTATGGTGCACAGTAAGGTGTCGAAATTAAGTGACTGAAGGAAGATACAAGACAACTTAGACAAAATTTCTAGTTGGTGTGATGAATGGCAGCTAGCTCTAAATGTAGAAAAACGCAAGGTAATGCAGATGAGTAGGCAGAACAAACCTGTAATGTTCGGTTACAGTGTTATAAGTGTCCTACTTGACACAGTCAAGGTGTTTAACTATATGGACATAGCATTTCAAAGCGACATGAAATAGAACAAGCATGTGAGAACTGTGATAGGGAAGATGAGTGGTCAACTTCGCTTTATTGGGAGAATTTTAAGAAAGAGTGGTTCACCTGTAAAGGAGACTGCATACAGGACACTGGTGTGGCCTATTTTTCAGTGATGCTCACGTGTTTAGGATCTGTACCAGATCAGATTGAAGGAAGACACTGAAGCAATTCAGAGGCATGCTGCTATATTTGTTATCGGTAGGTTCAAACGAGTAAGCGTTGTGGAGATGCTTCAGGAACTTAAATGGTAATCCCTGGGGGGAAAACAACATTCTTCTTGGGGAACACTATTGAGAAAATTTAGAGAACTAGCTATTGAAGCTGACTGCAGAACAATTCTGTTTCCTCCAACATACATTGCACATATGGACCACAAAGATTACATGTGAGAAATTAGGACTCATACATAGGCATATAGGCAGTCATTTTTCCCTCGCTTTATTTGTGAGTGGAACAGGAAAAGAGATGACTAGTAGTTGTACAGGGTACCCTCCACCATGCACCATACAGTGACTTGCAGAGTACCTATGTAGATGTAAATGTAGCTGTAGGATAAGGAAAATTAATGGATGTACCTTTGAGTTAAGACAGGATGCTGCAGACAATGAAATTATTTTGCAGGAAGCTGAGCAGAGGGTCCTCGTTGCTTTTTTAAGGGGGTTGCGTGTGGATACATAAAGATTTGTATGGACTGGGGGTCCAATCGATTTGCACACACAGCAGTGTGGTTAGCTACACAAGAATGTGAGGAGATTGATTTGTCAGCTGGAATGTAGGGTAAAATGTTTCAGGTGTGGATGAATAGGGCATGTAAGGAGGTAGTGTCGCCAGCCTCAGGATGACGTGAATAAAGTAAGAGGAAGTAGAGAACCAGGGAAGAATAAGGTGTTAAATGCCAACAGGATCCCCAGGCCCACCTACAGTCATGCCCAGTAAGACTGGTTGCTATGAAATCATATGCAGAAGTGGACTGTGCGATAAGAGGAATAGTAGGTAAAAGGTTGCAGGATATTACTGGACACAGGTGAGCATGTATCGATGCACCAGTCATGATCTGGTGAAACTAAAGTAGTGGGACTCATCATGGTACAGACTGCATCGAGTGGGGGGATAAAGATGTCACATCATTAGGATCAGTGGACATAGACTTTTGCCTGGATAGGTTTCCATTTAAACAATGTGTACAGATGGTGCCACACACGAGTGAGGGCTACAACATAATTTTAGGAGTAGATTTCTTATATCAGCATTGTGTCATAATTGACCTTCAGCAACATAGAGTGGGACTTGACAGGAAAATGTTTCAGTTAGATGAAACCATTGTCAGTGAAGCGATGTCGCGAGGGGAGTCTGTCGCAAAAGACAAACCGCTTAAACTGCAAATGACCACACTAAGACTTGATTCACACAGTTGCGTACCTAAGGGTACTGGGAAACCCCTTTGGGTCAGTGCTGGTAGGTATTTTGTGTGTGGTAGAATCATTATAACAGAATGGAATATTAGATCAGGCAAGTTGCTTAGTTAAAAGAGGTATTGTACATGTACAAGAAATAAAGACTGAATTGAAGATATCTGTTTCTATAGATAATTTTAGCACGGAGGACATAGTATTAATAAAGGGGCTGTTAACTGCTAATATGTATATCCTGGAAGAAGAAGAATGGAACATGAGAGTTGTCAGCTACGCACAATCACTGGATGCCTTTGAAACTGCTTTACAAGGAAAAGTGAAGCACCTAGAGGGAAGCAGAAAGGAACAGATGGAAAAATTACTTTTGGAATTTAAGGATTTATTTTTTCCAAAAGGGCCATTGCCAGCTACACATTTATGCAGCATTGCACATCGACAGGAAATGAATCACCAGTCTACTGCAAACCATACAGCATACCTTGGTACTTGCAGCCAATTTTGGAGGAATTTTGGAATAATTGAAGAAAGTAATAGTGCCTGTGGGTGGGTAGGGGGGAGGGGAGCAGGAGTAGTTTTCATGCCAAAAAACATCAATGGATGGGACACAAAAATATAGGTTTTTTTGTGTTTACAGGCATCTAAATGCAAAGCCCATAATGGATGTCTACCCTTTGCCAAACGTCAAAGAAATCTTGGATCATTTAGGGCAATGCAAATACTTTTCAACAATGGATTTGAAGAGCGGTTGCCACCAGATAGAGGTTGCACCACCGGATCGACACAAAACAGCAGTTTTGGCACTCTGGGGACACTACCAATCCAGAAGAATGTCATTCGGATTAAAAAATTCACCTGCAACATTTCAGAGATTGTTGCCTGGAGTACTCAGAGATCTGAAACTATGGCAATGCTTAGTTTCTCGATGATGTAATTGTCTATTGGAATGATATAAAACTGCATATGTAGTGAACACAGCGATTAAGGGAAGTATTCCTAAGGTTAAAAACAGCGAAGTTAATGCTGGTGTGGAAAAATGTAATTTTGTGATGGAAGAGGTAGCACACCTAGGTCATACCATAAGTAAAGATGGGGTTAAGACAAATCCAAGATTAATTAGAACTGTACATGAATTTCCTGTACCAGAATCTGAAAAGGAGTTGCAATCGTTCTCTGGGTCGTGCGAACTATCACCACCAGTTAATAAAATGATTAGCGGATATTGCCAGACCATTGACACAGTTGTTAAAAAGGGTACTAAATTTGTGTAGTCAGAAGAGTTCCAGCATGCTTTTACGGAGGTAAAAGAAGCTTTAATTTTGAGTCTGATATTGGTATTTCCAGATTTTAATAGAGAATTTGTTTTATCATGCCATGCGTCAAACCAGACAACTAAACTCTGCAGAAAGGAATTATTCCACAACAGAGGAAGAGATGTTAAGCCTTATTTATGGAATCACATATTTCAAATGTTATCTGTACAGTAAAAAGTTCAGAATAATAACAGATAATGTGGTATTAAATGGCTGTTGGGGTTAAAGGATCCTTCTATATTTCAATTCTTTTATCTTGGCGGTTCGCGCATGCCTGCCCAGAAGCTGGAGATTGCTGCGTTGCCAGTTGTACGCACCAAGAGAAGCAGCGCCATAGTATAGTTCGCAAACTTACGTTTAGGGGGGAGTGCGCAGTTTATGAAGTAAAGCCACCACGGCCGCATTAACCCTTTCACTGCTGCAGAGACATGCTCCCCGCATTCCGCGATGTGCGCGATTTTAGCACCATTCAGATTTCTGGGGACTGATGTTTTGGGTCTAATCAATAAAACACCTGCAGGGAATAAGCATTTACTGACAGTCATAGATCATTTTTCAAGCTATGAGAATGTGGAAATGGTCATGATGCCAAACCAACATGCAGCAACAGCGGCATAATCACTTGTGAAAAATTGGATACTGAAGTTTCAAGTGCCTGAAACAATAGTAACAGACAAGGGAACGAACTTCATGTCAGATCTACACAAGGAATAGTGTAAGTCATTGAATGTGAAAAAGTTAAGGACAAGTCCTCTCCACCCACAAGCCAATGGAATAACTGAAAGAGTGCATAAGGCAATCAGGAAGATGCTTGCATGTTATGTTGCCTCACATCACAACAACTAGGATGCCTATTTATCTCCACTTACTACTCAAAGCAGAATGCAAATACGGGATTATAGCTATATGGTCATAAAATGCCATTACTCTTCAACATATTGAAAATGAAGAAATGGAGGTTTGGAGGTGTGCTACTGAATTTACCAGCGTGTTTAGGGAAATTTGGACTAGAGTATGGAGGGCAAATACACGAGCACTGAAGAAACAGGAAGAAGCAGTGGGCCATATGGCAAGAATGCCACAATATAAGTGCAGTAGCCACCAGAAAGACCGAGGGAGGCGCGCATCAGCACGACGTGTCACGGACAGTAGTTGCCGCAAGTAAAGTCCCGTCCACCAGAGGGCACGCGAGAATTCGGCCGCGACCTCTGCCGGTGGAACAACAACAACTCAGGCAGCACGGGCCGTGCCCAGTCACTTCACATCGGGCATGCCAATCAGACAGTTCCCTGTCTACACTATGTGAAGCGCGACGGAAAACGTGAATCGTGTTACTACAATAAGGTTGGTCAGAGGCTGACGCTATCAACTTCATGCATGCTAAAGAGAAAGATAAAGAAGTTTTTTGCAAAGTATCAGGAGCCATACCAAGCTGTAGAGACTACAGCACCAATAAATGTCAAGATTCAGCTGCTGGTAAGAATGAAAATTTTGCACGCAGAGTAACTGAAACATTTCCAAGGGAGTCTGGAAGTTATTTGAAGGATAGGAGATATGGACTGGAAAGGGAGAGTGAGGAAAAATGTATCAGAAGATAAACAAGAGATTGTGAATGAAACAGTAATGAAGAACCCATACGGATTAAGGCCTATGAAATAGCCATTTAATATATTTTTTTAGATTAGGTATAGATTTAGTGTAGTTAGTATAATAAGATGCAGAGCAGCAATGAATTTAATGGGAAGGAAAGGGACAGGTATTCTTGCCTGTAAGTGAGATACAGAGAAGGCGAAATGATGTGGTTTGTAGCCAGGATACTGATCTTCATCAGGGTGGATGTGTTATGGAACCCTGCATCTGGAAGGGGGAGTGCCATTCGCCAATCAGAAAGATGAAATGATCATCAGTCATCGATGGGTGATACAGGTGTATTCAATGCATGGGATATGCAAAATGAGGTGAGAAGATTGGGAGAAGCATTCAACAAATTCCATTAGAAAACAGAAAGACATGGAATACTCAAAGGAAGTGCTGGAGTATGTGAGAGAGTACACAGGACATACAAGAAATTAAGGAGTGAGATGACTCAGGTAACAGGACTTATTCCACATATGCAAAGGAAGATACGTGAAAACGGACATAATGAAAGTTGTTCCCATATTATATTATACTATATTTAATTAATGATTGCGGGCTCATTAAAAGCTATTATCTCATGATTAGGATCAATCCCTCTTTCCTCCTAGGCAGTGATCATTCATTAACATTTATGTCATAAGAAAAAGGATTATTAATAAAAGTTATGTTAAATGACAATTATGTGTTATTCCTTGAACCGATGTAACATCTCTGAAATGACATTAATATATAATTTGTGTTAAATACTGAACTGAGATAGGAAGTAAATTGAAATTAGTGAACATTTGATACAGACAATAGAAGCAGAAGCGCTTAAGGTTTCTCTTCTCTAAAATGGCAAAATAGTTACGAACTTTAACTCAATAGTCAACATTAGCATTTCATACTTATTTTGACAACGCGCTGTTAAGCAAAGGAACATTGAGTCTCTGTACGAGTAATAAAATTAAATCTAAAAACATAATTAATAACGGCGAACTCCGCATTAACAAACTGTATTGCGTGTCGTCATCGGGCAATAACTGCGCAACCCTGGAGACTTGTGTGGTGAAATTAAAAGTCGGGCATATAAAACAAACTTAAAAATCCATTCAAGCTACAGTGGAGTTGGCACAACACGACATGGGCAGTTATAGATGGCGCGTATCCAAGGTGGGGCCCGAAAAGGTAAATAAAATTACATAAAATTGACTATTGCAGTGTGAAGTGTGATTATTAGTATTAATGGACTGTGAACAATTAATTGTCTGGATTGAACTGTCTGTTTCATGCACATGATTACGTGCGTGGAACATGACGATTAATGCCGGAAAGCATAACTTCGGATCGACAACTACGAGAGACAGATCGACAGAGGTACGAACCCATGATACGCAAGAGAGCGTACAGAGGAGGTAAGAGACATTATTGACATAGGGTGAAATCCGGATTTACCTGAAATCACTGGTTGAAGTAAATATTGGACAGTACCCATTATGTTTTAAAATAACCAATATTAGTGGTGGATAAATGAGGCAAGTTCAGAACTTTGTATTTTCTATTGCAGTGTATTATTTTTGTGGTGTTATAGACGATATGTTAATAGATTTGGTTAGGAGATTCCAAGTGTGATTATTATGCCTAAGAAAGTTTATATGTTAAGGTCTAGAACAGGAGCAAATATTGATACTGCAATCATGGAAGGAATAAGTACTGATAATGATAATCATGTTGAGAATTTAGATAATAATGCAGTTGATTATTTGTTAGCAGTAAATGGGACAATGATGACCGAACATAACCCAGTAGATAAGCACAAAGCATCAGGCAGTGATGTGGTAGAGACTGTAGGAAGAATGGAGGAATCTATTGAACCGAGTGGCAAATTTGATAGATCATGCAGTAACATAAGCCTAGAGATGTTATTTGACTTTTTGGTACAGTCGAAAGATTCAGATCAGAAATTCGAAGAAGATATCCTTGAAGCTAATAGACAACGGGATCTTAGAGAACAGGAAGATAATAAACAGTGTGAGCTCAGAGAACAGAAATTCAAGAAGGATATTCTTGAAGCTAATAAAAATATCCTTACGAAAGCTATTCATGCCTTAGAAGGTAGAATTAAGCAAAGAGATGAATTTTTTGTTTCAAAATTAGAACAGTTAACTATAGGACTAAAAGAATCTGACGAGAGAAGCGATATTTTACAGGATTCTGTAACCACTTTAGAGAGTGAAGTCAAGGAAATGCGTGTTGATCAGTCGAAGGTGGTCGAACAGGTCAATCAAATAGCCGAGCGAGTAGAAAATCTACAGATAAAGGGACAATAGTATATTGACGAATACCTTAGTAAGCAATCAAGTAAAATTGAAAATGAGTTTTCTGCTTGGTTAGATAATACAGCTGGGGAAGTTATCGAGTCTGCGTGTCAACAGGCAAAACAAAACTCAACGCAAGGTGACAGCGGTGACGACTTAGAACAACTGAAGGCTGAATTTACAGCTATTAGACGAATGTCACTTATAGAGGATGGGTCAGCACAACCTAGAACGTATAATAGGTATTCTGAACACGGCTCTATTAAAGATTCTCCAGTAAAAAAGAAAAATAGAGACGAGTGTTATAATCATAGTTCTAATAATATTCATGAGTCATATAGAGATGATCGTGAGTTTGATCGCAGGGGATATGTTACATCTACGAAAGTACACCACAATATCTTTAAAGCGAGACAGTTCCAAACATTTACTAATGATAAGAATTCAGTTCATCCTATGGTATTTATAAAAAGCTTTCATAACGTATTTCCCAGATTGTGGGAAGAGCGTGATAAAATACAATTTATTATTTCCAAAACCAGTGGTGAGGTATCACTTTGGGCATCAGAAGTAGCTGAAGACTGTGATTCATGTAAAGAGTTTGAAAGGTTATTTGTGTCTAAGTATTGGTCACAGAGTCGTCAAAATAGACTGCATAATCAAATATATAGTCCTGAATATTATAACGTAATGAAAGAAACTCTCCATAAATACTTTGAGAAGTATATCAATAAAACTCGATATGTAGACAATCCCATCAGTCAGAGGGAAGTTACCCGAATACTAAAGAGTAAACTACCCATTCATTTAAGAGAGAAATTAATAAATGTAGACGATGATGATATCGAATAACTTTTGTCCATAATCGACTCGTTAGATGTGATTCAGGAAGATGCGAAGAGCATGGGATGTAAATCATATGGACTGAACGGTTGTAATTCTCAACATAATTGTTGTGAAGGGTGGAATACTCCGAAGAAGTCTAACGGGAATGGTAATGGGCAATATTATAACCATAATCAGTGCGATTATAATAATGACCGTAACAATGGTAACTCTTATGGATATAGACCCGATAAATCCAATAACCAACGGGAGAATAACGATCTTAGTAATAGGATTTTGGATAAGGGAAATAAGAAATATAATGGTCAGATTCAAAATAGGAATAATAATGTGGATAATGGTTCGCAGAAGAGAAAATATGACGATCGATTGGGACAGCAATTCACAACACAAGATAGGCAGGTGCCATGGAATAACAGACAAAATACTCAGTGGGCAGCTCCCACTAATGTAATAACCAATGCAGGACAATATGTACCAGTACCATCAGTAGATTGTTCGATTAACGGTAATCATGAATGGAGAAACAATAATGCTGACGTGCAGGTAGCAGTGTTGGATGAAGTTAGCAGTCACTAAAATAACGACCCAACAAACTAGAGCCAGCTGCTCTTCGCCTTCCAAGTGCAGCTGGCGAGGATGAGGAAGGAAATAAAGATCTGATGGTTTACGTGTTAAGATATAATGATGGGATAGATGTCAAGGAAGAGTTATTAGAGAATCCAGGGAAATGGAATGATAAACCTAAAGAGTTGGCACAAGCTTTGGTAAATATTAAGTTTCTTAGTGAAGATACTAGTATTCTGTTAGATACTGGCACGTCATTTAGCGTGATCAATGTTGGCTTGTTCAAATTTTTAAATAATAAACAAAAATTACCAGTTCTTCCATTATCTAACTGTGTGTTATCGGGAGCATTAGGGACACATTCTGTACCCATAAAGGGCCAAATGCAGGTAGAAATTATAGCTCAGGGAAAAAGACTTAATAGCACCTTCCTGATAGTGCCTAAATTGTCCTATTCATGTATCTGGGGCTGGGATTTTATGCGAGAGCAAGAAATAAAACTCAACCTTGCTAAAGGTGTGTGTTGTCTAAATAATAATGGGCACACATTAAAGTTGGTTAATAAATGGGAATTACTAAACAAATTCTGTAATAGAATTAAGATTACGATGGCTAATGCTTTTGTAATACCACTAGCGGTATAGGAACAAGTAAACTCTTTAAGTGTGAAAGGAGCGCTAGGAATACAACAGTTGATACAAAGTAAAGTATCGGAATCTGAATATTTAACTCAAGAACAAAGAAGCGAATTAGCTGAATTGTTAAGTACCAATTCAAGTGTGTTCGACCACTTAAGAATTATGAAAATGAAATGGATATCTATCCATATCAAATGTTTTGCAAAGCCTCGTATTCGGTTCCCTGGGCGAAAAAGGAGAAAGTGGTCAAGGAAATCCGGAAAATGTTAGACAGGGACATTAACAAAATAATAAAACCTGTTCGCACCAGACCTGAAAATATTGAAGAAATCATACAAGGCTTCCATGGTGTGAAGTATCTCACATCATTAGATTTGAGATACTCATACTGGCAGATAAAATTAGCTGAGAATTCTAGAAAGTATACTGCTTTTATTTTTGCAGGAAAATAACAATGTACGTGGATGATCTTTTGATATCAACATCCATGTGGGAAGAACATATGGATGTGCTGAGTAAAGTGTTAGTGAGATTTCATGAATATGGTGTGACAGTAAACTTAGATAAGTCTAAATTTGGTAGAGATAAAATTAAATTCTTAGGGCATATAATATCTCTTGAAGGAATAGTTCCTAACCCTAAGAAACTGGATGCTATTAGACATTTTCTTTATCCACAGATGAAGAAACAGCTTAAAGCCTATTTAGGGTTAGCATCTTTCTTCAGACGATTTTTACCTAATAATTTGTTAAATAATGATTCACTTTTAGGACTATTAAGGAAAAATGCACTGTGGGAGTGGGATAAGGAGTGCAGTAAAGCATTTGACAAAATAAGGGAATCTTTATTGAATTCTGATATCTTAAGCCACCCTGATATGAACAAAGAATTTTGCATCGTGACGGACGCGTCGGTGACAGGGATCGGCTCTATGTTGTTTCAGACCGAAGAACCTGGAAACATAAAAGATATCAATGTTATATCCTTTGCAAGTCAAACTCTATCCAATTGTGAAAGGGCCTATACAACGACCGAATGGGAAATATTAGCTGTGGTCTGGGCACTTAAGAAATTTAGATATTTTGTTTATGGTCGAAAGATTGTGGTTTACTGCGATCGTAAGGCATTGACTTTTCTTATGACCTGTAATATTCTACATACGCAGTTGATAAGATGGGCTTTAATTTTGCAGGATTACCAAATACAGATACAGTACATTAAAGGTAAAGAAAATATAGTCGCTGATGTGTTGTCAAGGTTACCACAGGGAATGGATGATGAAAATCAAATAGTAGAACCAGAGAGAAGTTTTCGAGTGATGAAAATTCAAGTAGTGCCCTTCCAAAAAGTAGTAGAAAGTATGTGTAAAATATGTCTGTGTTACAACAGTTAGATCCATACTGGAAAGACATAACAAATAAAATCCGGAGTAGTGTAGACGACCCTCAAACACGTAATTATAAGATCCATGAAGGAATATTGTATCATAGAGCAATAATGGGAGAAAATAAATGGAAAGTTTGTATACCTAAGGATTCGGTAAATACATTTGCATGGTATACGCATTTTTCGTGGGGGCATTTTAGTGCAAACAAATGTACCGAGAAATTAAAGCGACACTGTTTTATACCAAATATGAAAAGGTAATTATCTGAGATATTAAGAAAATGTCCACTGTGTCAGAAAGTGAAACCTATTATGTATAGTAATAAATTATGGTTACAACCTATCATACCATCAAAACCACTAGAATTAGTATCATGTGATGTAATTGGTTCATTACCCACGACTAAAGGTCGATTTAAATATGTGATTGCATTTTATAATGTGTTTTCTAAGTATGTGAAAATGTACCCCTTAAGATGAACAAGTGCAGGACCTATGTTAAATAAATTATTAAAGGATTATATCTCTAAAATAGGTCAACCTACTGCCTTGTTAACTGATAATGCGTCTTATTATACCAGTAAGAAATGGAAGGATTGCATGGACAAACTAAGTATTAAACATATATTTATTTCCCGCTATCATGCGGAGGCATCTCCAGTCGAAAGATTATTTAGAGATTTTAATAGGTACATAAGAACATACATAGATACAAATCATTATAAATGGATAGAATATTTATCTACATTTGAGAAAAATCATAACAAACTTCCTCATTCATCAACCAAAAGTATTCCATTGGAAGTACTGTTAGGCAAGCAAGCTTCAGTAGAATGGATTAAACATTTACCCAGGCTGGAGGAACCAAAAATATACCAAAGTCAATTATTGGACAAGGTTCATCAGGAGTTGCAAAAAGTGGCTTTAATGAGAAAAAGGAAATACGACAAGAATCTCGTAAAAACAGTTACTTATAAGATTAATGAGAAGGTACTTTTAAGAAGACATGTTAAGTCCTCATCTTCTAAAAGACTGAATAAAAAATGGCAACATATATATACTGGACCTTACCAGGTACTGGATATTCCACAACCTGGTAGCTATCTATTAGGGGAAGTAAAAAATGGGGGGCTACCTAAAGGGTTGTTCCCTCATAAAGACATTAAACAATATTATGAATAACAAAGAGAGACAATAAACACAGAATATTTTAGTAATTGTTTAGTGATATTAAGAATATGAATGAGTAGAAATAGATTTAAGTATTTTTTTTTTGTTAAATGTTCATATTGTTAGTATAGTTTTCTTTAGTTTTAAGAAAAATTATGCCTTCATATGTAGAGTCAATATCAAGAGGCTTGCATTTGTAAAATAACATAGTGAGTACTGAGACAGTATTTATAGAATTATCATGAAGACAATTGTCTGGTAGTAAAATGTCAGTAATTTCTCTTGAGAGGGTTGATCCATTAATGAAGGCAGATAATAAAGAGAAGAAAAAAAAAAACAAGGTGCAACGATTGTGTCAGGAACTGAAAATAGACAGAATCTTGATACATTCCAAGTCATAACTGTAGTTATGTCTTAAATAAAACAAACAATTTATAGTGCAAATAATATGAACGGATAATTAGTGGAGCAAACATAAATGAATAACTATTAGAACAGTAGGTTAGTGATCATGTAGTAATCAAAGTATTACAAGACATATAAAGTGAAGTACGGAAAAGAGATCAGACATGATAATTATTTTGTTACAGTGCTACAAGATGTGTTGTGATCGTTGTGTTTTTATTTTATGTACCGTGATATCCGGATGTAACTGATCAACTGTGCTCGAGAGTCATTGAGATGGCAGTATGATGTCATGGCATAGCTGCTTAAACCACCCAATGGGGCGAGACGTCGTGGTACCGCAGCTTAAATAACCGATGGGGCGAGTCGTCGTGGCGCCGCTGCCTAAACAACCTGAGGGGGCGAGATTATGTAGAATTGTTGTAGAAGGCTTCACACAACATTAGAAAACCATGCCTAATTCAACCTGGAGCTAGTACCAGCATGAGAGTAATGTCGTTCGCATGTTATAAGAAGAGGCGACGACCGAGTGCTCATGCAACAGTCATTCTGCAATTCAACCAGTTCGCAAGCTATATGAAGAAGTGACTGGATATCAAGAACACCAGATGCTACAAAACCGACGAGATGCACAATAGACAAGTCGTTTGCTTGATATTAGAGGCGACGGCATAATAATCATGCAATAGTTACTGTTGTAACACTTGCTGGTCCGCAAACCATAAGAAGAGGCGGCCAGCCGTTACAAAAAAACAAAATAGACATGTCGTTCGCAAGTCGTATGAAGAGGCAACGACTGGAGTATCATTGAAATCTGGTGTTGCAACAATCGCTGGTTCGCAAGCCATAAGAAGAGGCAGCCAGCACAGAATAACGACAATTGGTAGTCGAGTCGCGTAATTATTGAAGAGGCGACTCGAAAATGACAAGAATAACGTCGTGATTATGCAGTCCCACTGTGCAACCGCACAGCTGGCTGCATGATGGCAGATATCCGAAGAAGACGAGATGACTTCGTGTGAGACTACGAGCAACTCTACAGAATTCAGAAAAGAAAATTGTACTGGAATAATTAAGAATTATCATAGACTGACTTATTTAGTAGTTGTCGTTCCTAAAATGAAATGATATTGTAATGTACTTTTTTTGGAACAATTTGAAATTATTTAAGGATAGAGATTAACTGGAATATTTAAGACATGCTAACTTAATCAGTAAAAGAAAAATGAACTTTGTACAAATCATGTAAAAAAGAATATTGTATCATATCCATTTTGTGCACTGTTGTGCTAAAAAGAAAAACCTAAGAGGCTTGGTCCTCACAGTTCCCTAATGCCTCAAATACCTATCACCATTAACATGTCCCCAAATAAATAAGTTATAGGTGGACAGTAAGAAACCATTATAGTTTTGAGCTAAAATGCTGCTGCCTTTAAAGTGAATTCAAGCCAGCAGCATTTGGGGGGGCTTGTATAACGGATCTTTTATGTTGGGATACATTCATTTTATTTTTTGTTAGATGTTTTCGTTAAATAGCTGAATAAATTGTAATTAGGAATAATTTAATTAAGCAGAGTAGAAAAGATAAAGTCAAAGAGATGTTCATTGAACGGACATTGTCGTAATGTAATGTCATTGCGTTGTTCGGTTGTTAAAACAAGTAGTGTGCATTCCGTTCTGCTGTTCGGTCGTGCGCGTATCTGAAAGGAATTATTTCGGGGACTAGAATAAACTTTCACATAATCGTTACGATTCGATGTTCTGACGAAAGGGGTTAACCTCAGTGTTAATTTGAATTTTGGGCGACAGGATTAAATTGACAGATACGTGAAAACGGACATAACGAAAGTTATTCACATATTATCCTTGAACGTGACTTTTTATTTAATTAACAATTGCGGGCTCATTAAAAGCTATTATCTCATTTTTTAAATCATAATTAAGTTTAAACGGAAGTAAAGAGAGATGGAGGAGGATTTGAGGAAATTTTTTTAGAAATATTTTGGTGTTTTTAATGAGAAACTAAAAGGGTGAAGAATGATCAGTGTAAACTAAAGCTATGATCACATGAACCATCTTTCATTAAACTTTATTGAATACCAATGTATAGGAGAGAGGCTGTAGAAAGAGAATTACAAAAAAATGGAAAGTTCACAACTTATAGAGAGAAGTTGCAGTAAATACAACAACCACTTATTGTACCATAAAATGATATTGAGGGATAATCCTTCTATTAAATTCCGGACATTTAAATAAAATATTAGAGACCGAAACTGACCATCCTGAAAATATTGACAAGCTATTGCACAAATTTAATGATGAAACTTATATGACTAGTCTTTACCTTACCTCAAATTCTCACCAGATATCACTGGAACCCAATTCTAGAAAATACACTGCTTTTCTGTATAGTGACAGATCTTATCAATACTGTGTTGTATCATTTGGATTAAACACTTCTGTGGCTGAGTTTATTAGAGGTTTAGATTTAGTTTTGGGAAAGGAATTAATTACAAGATTGTACTAGATGTTTTAGTTACTGTAAAAAGTTGGGAAGAACGCTTGGAATCATTGAGAGATTTGGGGAGGAAAGTTAAGGGAAGGAGGTATTTGTTAAATACGAAAAGTGTAAATTCACCATAAAACACTGGCTTCAGTCCGGAACTGCGCTGCTGCTGTGGTCGCAGTTTCCAATCCTGCCCCAGCCATGGATGTGTATGCTGTCCTTAGGTTAGTTAGGTTTCCAATTGAACCATTTTTGTTGTTGTTGTTGTTGTTGTTGTTGTTGTTGTTGTTGTTGTGGTTGTTTTTCAGATATGGCAACAGTTTAGAGAGACCAAAACTGTATCCTGAAGACCAGGACAGGGGCAACCATGAGTGACTTCAGAAAAAGGACTGTTATTTGGCTGTAAAGGCATGACATACTGCCCCAGTACTGCACGGCAACTGGCATGAGCTCACAGTGTTCATGGAACGTGTTGTATGGAGGCAAACAGTGTGCAGAAGGCTTCATCGGAGCGGCCTTTATTGTTGGAGACATACTGTAAGTCTACCTCTGAGGCATCTTCACAGAAAACAACGTCTAGAGTGGAGTAATCAACATGCCACTTGGACAGTGGAACAGTGGGCAAATGTTTTCACAGATGAGTCCCAATATAGTCTGGAAAGTGATTCTCCATGGATTTGCATCTGGAGGGAACATGGAACACGGTTTCTGAATACAAACGTTGTGGGAAGAGACTGAGATTGAGGAGGACCCCTAAAGGTCTGAGCAGGAATAATATTTACCACGCGAACCCCTCTTCATGAAATTGTACAGGTGAATTTACAAGCTTTAACTGGTGTCAGGAATTGTGAAAAGGTCTTGGGACCTCATTTGCAGTTGTGCTGTGAGTCCAGATGTCATATTGATGGATGCTTAGCCTCATAGAGCAAGGGTGGTTCATGTTTCTTGGAAATGGAAGATACTGCACGCATAGCGTGGCCTGCTCGCTCTCCCCATTTGAATCCCATAGAGCATGTCTGGGATGCACTAGGAAGGCAGCTTGCATTGTGCAGCTGTACAGGAAAAATGAGCATTACTGCCTCAACATGAGCCAGATGACATCATTCACAGCATGCCCAGTCATTGTCAGGCCTATATTGCTGCCAGAGGTGGTCACACACCATACTGAGCACATTAATGTGTTGTTAGAATATTTGTGCAAATGCGTTAAGTTGGGAAAACTGAAGAACATTTTTGTCTACTGTTATGCATGTTGCAGTTGTTCGTGTTCTGTATTCTTTACATTGTTTCTACTTTACTATCAGCTGTTTATACTATTTTGTGGCAAAACAAACACAACCTTGCAGAATTTCCTTTTATTGCTTTAATTTTGGACACCAGTTGGTACTGATGGCAGTCCTGTTTCATCTGACTGAGGCACATTAAAATGTGGAGTGCCACAAGGCTCCATGTTGGGACCTTTACTATTTCTTATCTTCTTCAACAACTTCCCACTTTGTACAAACACTGAAAGCAAATTTACTCTTTTTGCTGGTGACACTACTATTTGAAAGCCAAACAACCCATGGCCTTGAAAACAAACATAATGCTGTACTTGTAGACATCTTACACTGGATTAATCCATTAATGCCCATGGTATATCATTTGTTGCAGACATTTTTTTAATTTTGTATTGTTACTACTAGATGGAATGGTGTAGGCTGCTTACAGTTGTTTTCATGTACAGTCAGTGGGTGTGGCTCCACAACAATGGTAGTGTTCAGTGACGCAGAATTCCATTATTGCACAGTTAGCCATTTCCTCGCAGTGCTACTCTGAGCCAGCAAGATAAGTGTGACAGGTAAGAATTTTATCCTATTTTAATGAAATTACATTAAAGAGTAATCAGTTACCTTTTTTAAATTTGTTTTTAGTTAATTTGCCTTTCTTTCCTTCTGTACGTACGAACTTTGTTGTAGAACCTCTTATTTACGTGTGGTAATAAAAATTCATTTACACAGAATTAAGTACATTTAAAATTACGTGAATTCATATTAACTGATTAAGAATATTTAGTTGAGAATTAAATCCTTTACATAATTCGGCCTTGGCACACATTTTCTAAATGCAGTGGTTTTTTTTTTTTTTTTTTTTTTTTTTTTTTTAATATTTACTGAATTCTTTCCCGGTGTTAGCTATGGAACACAAGACTGTCTCTATTAGCAGAAAATGGTTAAATATTGCCAAGCCGACGATGGATTATCATTGATAAAACACACTTCACTATACTTTAAGTTATTTGAAAGAACCAAAATTGTTAAATTTCAACGTTAACTATCCGCCTATGAATGCACAAATGTGAAACTAGTAATAAATTCCGTCAGTCTCAGGATCGCTGTAAAAGAAAAACATTTTCTTAATTCACTGCTAATTTTTATCTGCTCCCGTTTTACGGGTTTGGTTAATTTTTCTTAGCGGAACAATTTTTTAAATGTGCCGCCGCTGCAAATCGTTCGGTCGCGGCACAGCCCAGCAACATTGCTAAAAATGCTGAAAATTCTTTAAAGAAATATTATAGATGACATGGGCAAGCTAATTTACATTAGTAATACACACTTTTGTTAAATTATAATGTATTTAGACCACAACAATAATTCAACTTACATTAGTTTGTAATTTCTCCTCTAATGGCGGCTAAATCTTGATACAGACAAAAAGAAGTCTACCCATTCATAAAATGCTACATCACAGGTTCCTCTCACTTTCAGCTCTCCAGGGAGACGACAAAGAATACACACTACGTGATGCTTTTTATACTACTTCTGACCATTAACATCTCTTTGTAATCTTACAACATTATTCTCCTCTGTGGCTGAATTTTACATTTTTGTTATCGCAGATATTGACACATTTCGCAATTACATTACGAGTATAGAAATATTACAATCATAAGTACATCGAGAATATTACTACAGAAAATATTACAATAATAACGGATGTCCTTTACACAAAATTAAATAATATTTTTTGTTAAATAATCACAGTATATACAAATTGCTCCTTAGCGGCGTATATAGTACAATCAAATTTTAGTTTATTAATAGTGTGAGTGTTGTCAGGGAACGCTACACTATACTGAAACTGTTTGTATTGGTATAAAGTTTGGTTTATGCTTTAAGTATTAGATCAAATAACAATTGAGAATGATGTTTCTGCTTGTAAAATCTTTATCTAGGCTTGTGTAATAGAGTAATAGTTTGTCTTTTGATATATGGTTCAAATGGCTCTGAGCACTATGAGACTCAACTGCTGAGGTCATTAGTCCCCTAGAACTTAGAACTAGTTAAACCTAACTAACCTAAGGACATCACAAACATCCATGCCCGAGGCAGGATTCGAACCTGCGACCGTAGCGGTCTTGCGGTTCCAGACTGCAGCGCCTTTAACCGCACGGCCACTTCGGCCGGCTTTTGATATATCATACAATGGGAAACTATAACTATCTTTAAACATAATTCAAGAAACATTTCTTTTTTTTTACTTTTAAAGGAGAATAATAGATGCAGTTGTTTCCTGAGGCCATTTTGCTAGATTCTTATGTTGTATTTTTTTTTTTTTTTATTGACAGGTCAAATAAATACTATTATAATCCTGACAATCACCACGATGCGAAAGAGATTTTAATACTAATTGAGAATCTCAGTGATGAAGATAGTATTTGCAGTGAAACAGAATGAGCTGATGAGCTAGATTTAGTCCTTCTTCCACCATGTGATGGAAATGATTCCAACTGTGGTGATGTTCCTAGTGATGATGACTCCTTACCTTCAGTGACATTGGTAAAGCATTCTTTCACATCCAATGGAAGGACAAACCACTTCAGAAGGAAACAGAAAAAATGTCCAGAATGAGATTTGCACTCTGCAGCAGAGTGTGCACTGATATGAAACTTCCGGACCGAGATTCGAACTCAGGACCTTTGCCTTTCGCAGGCAAGTGCTCTACCAACTGAGCTACCCAAGCACGACCCAAGTCCTGTCCTCACAGCTTTACTTCTGCCAGTATCTCATCTCCTAACTTCCAAACTTTACAGAAGTAAAATCACACCAAACCCTACTACACCCTGAATAATCAGCTGAGCAGTTTACAAAAGTTGGTGGAGACATACAGGGTTGTACTGCTTTGTGTGTATTTGATCTAAATCTACTACATATAGAGGGTCATCTTTATAAATAACATCTTTATGTCCAAACTTTTGGCAACTGAAGCATCATATAGTGTTTGGAATACACAGTCTAACTATAAGATGGATAAACACAGCTATATCATCTCCAGCGTTATAGAGAAACAAACGCTACAGCCCTCCCCCAGTCCAAATGAAACATTTAATTTCTATTAATTTTTTTTTTTTTTTGACATCACAAGTGCCCATTTCCTCTAGAACTCTTTGGAGTCAACTTCCATTAAAAGCAGGCAACTTCCCCTTTGCTAAAATTAAGTATGTTATGCACTTCAGGCAGGATTGTCGCCTACTATTTTTACTCTGGACTTAAGACGCTTGTAATGAGACCCTTTTGACCAGTAGTACTGTTTCAAGCCTTTGTTAGTATTGAAAAGGATGAGATTTTCAGAGCACCTCTCTTCTTTCTTGATTACTACAAATGAATTGTTGGTTTGGGAATACCACAAAAAACATTTATTTTCTTAGGACTTCCCATCTGAGCTTTCCCTGTTGATCAAGTACTGGAATAAATGGTTGATACAGACAGAGTCCTGCATAGCGGAAAAAGCCTAACATGACTAGTGTTTGGCAACTGCCCCACAGGTTACCTACTAATTGTTTTGTGTCAAAAGCAATCCACCTCATGAGCAAATAGCATACACTGATGCGGAGATGTCATCTGGATGAGGAAGTCAAATCTCCCTTTTTGCAAAACACAATCAAACCATTATACCCAGAGTTTACAGAACTAGAGGACTGACAACACTGCCCAGCCCCCAGCTTGGAAACCCCAAGTTCATCATGCCTTTATGTAGCCATTGCTAGCTTAACCCCCTGCATTGAAAATCCTTGGAATTCTCCTTTGCTGTGGTGTGGGGTTCATTTGGCCTCTCTGCTGATGCCTGCCCAGCAAGGAAGAGCCTGATAAGAGACAACTCACCACCGGCACGCCCTCGGTTTCAATGGCGCCCTCGGTTTCAATGGGCAGCACAAACAGTGCTGCTTTATGCTGAAGTCTCCTATGATACCGAAACCCCTAAATATGATAATGAGAACAATAAAAACTTGCACATAGGAATACAGCAGTATTGCTGCTTTAAACCTCTGCAACCACCACTGGATACTGCTATGATGCACTGTTTCCTCCCCATAAACAGGGAGCAGATTCCTGTGAATCAATTGGCAGAGTCATCGCTGGTCTTGAACAGGAACTCCATCACCGACCGTTGTCGCAACCTGACATTTACTTCACAGTCCATTATGGCTCACCTGTTCATAAAAGAAAATACTTTTATACACCAACTTACAGCTAAATGTTCCAAGTATGTTCACAAAAAAATTTCATTCTCCTCCTGTAAAAAATAAAACAATTATAGATGACTGTGTAACACTTTTTGAACGCCCTTTGTATGTATTATTCCAAGCAGGACTTGCACTGTTTATGTGCAGTTTCATTTGTGCTAAGGATTTCCACCATCAAAAAAGTTTAAAGAAACTTGTTGAGCACCTAACATATATAGTTGTGATTGTAGTAAATAGTTCATGAAATTTCTAAGTAGATGACAACAATTGTGAACAACTGTACATCCATTAAGACATAACTTGGCTGCTAAATTAGTCGAGTGCTAACTTCACAATAATCTAGACCAAGTGAGGTGGCTCAGTGGTTAGCACATGGACTCGCATTTGTGAGGGCAATGGTTTAAACCCATATCCAACCATCCTGGTTTCGGTTTTCCATGATTTCCCTAAATCATTTCCGGCAAATACCAGAATGGTTCCTTTGAAAGGACATGGCCGACTTCCTTCCCACCCTTCCCTAATCTTATGGGACCAATGACCTCGCTGTTTGGTACCCTTTCCCGAATCACCCAACCAACCAACAATAATCTTGGCCTACCTATGTTTCATCTAAACATCTACTTAATGCATTACTACTTTGCCTAATGAAATTTAGGAAGAAGTGTAAATATAGCAGTTCATTCTATACCAGGGTTTTCAAACTGTTGTTGTGACTGACTTCTGCAAACGAATGTATCCGAATGACCAAATGTAGTGGGAAGACACCAAATGTAGTGGGTGGGTGCCAGGAGGTGCGGTATTAAAACTCGGCAAGAACTTTCCAAATGATGTATTTGTTTCCACTACAGTGCCCCATTCACCTCGGTTCACGTCACAGGGTCCCCCACAATGCTGAGGCCACCGCCCCAGCGACCCAGTGCAACGCGCTGCTGTGTGCTGGCCTTGTAGGACCGCATCATCAGGGCTGCGCCTGCAGCCGGCTCAGCGGTCTTCTTCCCCATTGACTCAGTGCTGCTCCGCTCCACCGTGGGCCACCGAGTGGCCCACTCCTTCCTTCCTCCCTGGCATAGCTGGCATCGCAGCGTCAAACAAGCACCCATGATCGGGCGTCCGAATCTGTGGCCCTCGCCTCAGGAAGTCTCCAGAATGTGCCGCGAGCCAAGACGACTGCCTGGGGTAGCGAGCCGAAGAGTGGCCCGTCACTGGCTGGCTGCGGACCCCGCGTCGGCCTCAGAGGGTCGAACCAACGACCCACCGTGGACTGGGATGCTGGCGCCCCATCTGCTGTTGCGTGTAGCCAGTGGAGTGATACGCCCCGCCATCCAGGAGAGCTGCCACACTTGAATGAATCTCGTTAGAAAATGGCACCTATTTATACTTGGCTGAACAGCTCTGTTTTGCATAACACTTAGGATGGCCAGTGGCCCTCTTCTGCCTGTGATTTGTGCCATGGAAACTGCTGTGTGCGCCCTCTCTGGCAGTTCTATGCCCCTGTGGCTTCTATTTGCCTTTCCAACTACTGGTATGCATAACTAACTGCAATCCGGCCTGCACCTGGCTGTAACTCATGCTCCGAATATCACAAAAATCCTAATCCTAAATGGTGGTGCCGCTACACTGTTTTTGACAGCTCCCAGGAGTGTCTTCACCTTACACTTGGTGAGCTGCAATGGTTTCATAAAAATAATGATTTGGTGGTTTTGCTTTCTGATTAACAGAACAATGTGTGTGCCAGTAGCGATGTCTAGTGGGCCGGCAAATAAGTGTTGTTACTTTGGCAGCATGATAGATGACAGTCAAATTCTACTATGTGACTCATTTGTTTTTAATCAGTAACAGTCAGTTCTGTGTCAGTTTGGACAAAGTTTTAAAAGTAAGTACAAAATGTGATACTGCAAACATATTGTGCAGTTGTAAGGAAATGAATAGATGAAAATGCAGAATCTATGACAATATATACTTGAATTTCAGTTTTGCTTTAACTACTGTTCCAAATGAAGACTGACTACAGTGTGTCATGCGTCCTAATAAAATGGAACAACAGTGGAGTCAAATCATGGTAGTTTGGTAAATTAACAATAAGAATACTTTTCCCACAAGTTAAAAGAAATATTTCACTAAATGAGTCACAATTTCTAAAAAGGCTCTTCTTTCATCTTACAAAGTTGCTTACTGATTAGCAGAGAGCAAGAAACTTTACACCATAATGGAAGACCTTATTTTACCATCTGCGACGGCCATGGTCTCTATTATGATAGGTGAGTCAGTGGCCAATCAACTGGAAGTGTACCTTTGTCAGGCAACACTATTAGTTGTTGAATACTCAATATGGGTGACAATATTAATGATAAGTTGTTTGAAAATTTTAAAATTAATGGTTTGTTTCATTTTGTTTTGAGGCACAAAAACAACTGGGTCATACGCGCCCAAGTCAAAACTATAGAACACAAATACAGAGAGAAGTTAAGAAATGACTAAATGTAAATCCCCATTGGCAGACAGATGGAGAAAGGGCTACAAAAGACACCAGACAGAAATGAAGGTCCAAAACAAAGAATTAAATGGTCTTCACCATATTGCTTTGATGAATAAAAAGTAAAACGCAGTCAACAGCCCATGCGTCATTTGCTAAAACAGCCGATAATTCAGACAGCAAACCGAAGTGGGATGGTTAAAAATGGACATTCCATCAGGAAGTGTAGGACAATTAAAACTTGGGCGCAATATGTACAAAGTGGTGGGGAAATGCCCCTTATCAAATAACAATGGCTAAAAAGGCAGTGCCCAATATGTAACCGAGTTAAAATGACCTGCTCCTGACGGGAGGGCCGAGAGCAGGTCATCCAAGCCACTGGCAGAGGCTTAAAAATCCTGGGCTTATTCCCATGAAGGGAGGATCAATAACAATGCCAAAGTGATATCATCTCCTGACAGACGGCAACACAGAGGTCACTGGAGGGAATATAGGAACTAATGGCCTGAGGTACGAGGACTGCAGCCTTGGCAGCAGCGTCGTTTTCTGGCAGACTGACACGACCAGGAACCCACAGAAACTTCACACTGGCTCCACCAAGAGTAAGCAAGTGTCTGTTTTCCTGGACTCATTGCACTAAGGGATGGGCGGTATACAGCGCACATAGACTTTGAAGGGTGCTGAGAGAGTCGGAGCAGAGGACACAATTGAAAAGTCTGTGTCACCAGAGGTACACCATGGCCTGATAGGGGGCGAAGAGCTCAGCTGTAAATACTGAACAGTGTGCCAGAAGCCGATATCTAAAGACATGGACACCAACGATGAAGGCATACCCAACACTACGGTCAGTCCGAGAGTCATCAGTATACACAAAGGTGCTATCGCAAAATTCCATGTGAAGATCATGAAACTGAAGGCGATAGAGTGAGGCTCGAGTAGCGTCCCTAGGAAGCAAATGAAGGACAAGGTTAACATGGGCCACTTCACAAAGCCAAGGTGGTGAAGGGTTCACATTCACTGGGAAAGTTGCAGGTAGTGCAAAGCTACAACTGCCGAAGCAAGCACCAAAAGCGGACTCTAGGAGTAACAGAAAAGAAGGATGTGCCCCATACTGGCAATCAAAGGAATCACCGAAGAAGGAGGCATAGGACAGATGGCCATGCATGGCAGACAAATGGTAGGCATACCTGCTGAGGAGAAAGTCACAGCGGTAGGACAGTGGAAGTTCAGCGGTTTCAGCATACAGGCACTCAATCGGGCTAGTGTAGAAGGCACTAGTGGCCAAACGGATGCCATGGTGGTGGATAGTGTTGAGATGGCATAAGACGGATGGACATGCAGAGACATAAACAAAGCATCCATAGTCGAGTTTCGAACGGACAAGAGTCCGATACAAACAGGGGAGGGTGGTTCGATCGGCATCCCCAGGAACTACCATTGAGGACACGTAGGACATTGAGGGACCGCATACAACAGGCCATCAGGTAAGACACATGGGAGGACCAAGAGTGTTTCCTATTGAGCATGAGCCCCAGGAATTTTGTAGTTTTAACAAACAGAAGAGCAATATGCGCAACATGTAAGGATGACGGGAGAAACTATGTGCACTGCCAGAAATTCATACAGACGGTTTTGTCAGTGGAACAACGAAAGCTATTGTCAATGCCCCAGGAGTAAAGATGATCAAGACATCACTGAAGACATCACTCAGTGACACAGGTCCAAGGAGAACTGCAACAGATGGCAAAATTGTCAACAAAATGAGAGCCGGAGATGCCCAGCGGGAGACAGGCCACTATAGGGTTCATGGCGATAGCAAAGAGGACAACACTTGGGACGGAATCCTGAGGTACACCATTTTCCTGGATACAGGTGTCTGACAAGGCAGAACCCACACACACCCTGAAAACTCAAACTTGTAAAAATGCCTGAAGGAAACAGGGCAGACAGCCATGGAAGCCCCACGTGAAAAGAGTACGGAGGATACCAGTGCTCCAGAAGGTATCATAGGCCTTCTCCAAATCAAAAAACACAGCCCCAGTTTGGGATTTCCGCAGAAAACCATTCATTACATGGGTGAACAAAGTAACGAAATGGCAACTGCAGAACGCCACAACCAAAATCCACACTGCACAGTCGTTAGTAAACTGTGAGACTCGAGCCACCATACCAGCCGGCCATGAATCATGTTCCAAATGCAGCTGGTGAGAGAGATGGGAAGGTAGCTAGAAGGAAGGTTTTTGTCCTTACTTGGCTTAGGTACGGGTATGGGTATGGGTATGACGATGTCTTCACAACACAACAGAAGAAGGGGTGCAACTGTGAAAAGAACTAGTGAATGAAATCCAGCTAGCTTTTCTGCTATCCCGAAGAACGCGATGACACTTTGTATGCATCCGTTTATAATGAATACAGTTTTCCATCATAGGATGGTTAAAAATGCGGAGAGCATGGCTCTGTGTGCGAATTGCGTCGCGGCATGCCTCAGTCCACCAAGGGATTGGGACATGGCTTGGTAAAGAGTAAGTGCGAGGTGCGAGGAACGGAATGTTCTGCAGCAATAAGCATAACGTTTGTGAGATTTTCCACCTGGTCATCACAACTGGGGAAATCTTATTCCTCAATGGTCACCAGGGAAGAGTAAATCTGCCAGTCAGCCTTAGTAAGCTGCCATTTGGGTGTGCACGTTGGTGGGGTGGGAGTCAGCAAATGGACAGCACATGGGAAATGGTCACTCTAGTAGGTGTCAGAAATAGCGGACCACTCAAAGATGATGGGCAAGCTGGACGGTACTGAAGGATAGGTCCAAATGGGAATAGGTGTGCGAAGAGTCGGAAAGGAATGTAGATGCTCCAGTGTTAAGGCATAAGAGATTGCGTTGATTAAGATAATCAGCCAAGAGAGCACCTCTCTGACAGGTTGTGGGAAAACCCCAAAGGGGATGATGCGCATTAAAATCAATGAGTAGCAGAAATGGGGGAAGTAGCTGCCCAATAAGCTGAAGGAAATCTGCTGTGGTGACATCGAATGACAGAGGGACATAAATGGTACAGAGGGAAAAAGTCAGTTGAGGAAGGAAAAGGCAAACTGCAACAGCTTGAAGATGTGTAGTCAGGGAGATGGGTTGACTGTGAATGTCATCCCGCATGAGCAGCATAATGTCCCCATGAGGTGGAATGCTGACCTCAGGGGGGAGGTCAAAACAAACTGGGAAGAAGTGTGAACGCTCAAAGGGGTCATGAGTAAGGAGTACTTTTGCTTCCTGAAGGCACAGTACAAGGGGATGCTGTGATGCTAAAAGCAGCTGTAAATCCTCTTTGTGGGCCTGAAAGCCATGAACGTTCCATAGGAGGAGAGTAATGATGAGGAAGAGAGGAAGGGATGTCACCTCGGCGGTTGCCGAGTGACAGCCTGTGAAGAATTACTACTACAGGGCACAGAATCAGGCGGATGCTGCCCCATGGGGTCCACAGGAGGATCGACTTGCTTGTGCTGTTGGTCTGTGGAGTCTAACGCAGAAAAACGGTTGGTGGTGCACATCAGCAACATGGAGGCTGGCCGGGCTAAGGTATCACGTGGCAACACCGCCAAAGAGAATCTTTGAGTTGGGGAAGGAGAACACCATTTGCCTTTGGTGGAGTTCTCCGAGCCTTTCCGGTTAGCACAGGAAGACTCAGGTGTTGTTGGGCTGGAGGCACACAGAAAGTCTTCAAGGGAGTACTCTTTCCGTCCTTTCCATCTTACCATTTGTGTAGCTGGTGGCTTTGCCCCTTGAGGCAAGAGTTTGATGGCTTGTTGCACGGGGGTGGGGTCCTTGCAAAGCTACCTTGACATTGGGCGATTTCACAACCTCAGAGCTCAATATGAGGTCACATGTCTGCTTGGCCATGTCCTGCATAGAGCGAGGGGTAACCAGAACCAGTGCCAGGGCGCAAGGTTTGCGACTAGCCAGTAACTCGCGAGTGACTGGCTAAGGCAGTATTCCCTTTACCCGCATTTCTTGGACAGCCTGACGAAACAATCCCGAGAGGAGGTCGCATGGCCACCATTGCAGTTGATACAGCGGGGGCAAGGAGGCGGACAATCGCCCTTGTGTGCACCCCTACCACATGTTACACATTTGGCCGAGCGTCGACAAGACATTCTAGTGTGGTTGAAATGATGACACTGGTAGCAGCGCATCGGGTTCGGGATGATGATTATGATGATGATGATGATGATGATGATGATGATGCAATGATGAGGATAACTCAAGTGCCCAGTGCCCGGGCAGAGAAAACCCCCAACCCAGCCGGGAATTGAACACAGGACCCCGTGATCCAGAGGCAGCAACGCTAGCCACTAGACCACGAGCTGCAGGTCGGGTTCAGAAAGTACGGTCGGACTATGATAATTTCATAACCTGCTTTGATCTTGGACGGAAGCATCACTCTAACAAAGGTGAGAAAAAGAGTTTCGGTGGGCACTAAGGAGGAATCATCTTTTTCATCAGCCAATGGATGGCAATGACACTCTGCTCAGAGAAGTAAGATGGGATTTTGGCCTCGGTCAGACCATCAAACAGCACAGTGTAAATAACACCACGGGAGAATTCAGAGTTCTAAGGGCCTCAACATGAACAGGGTAGCCATGGAGAAGCAAGGCAGCAAGCAGTTGTTGTGCTTGAGAATCAGAATTAGTCTCCAAAAGCAAAGTGCCATTCCATAAATGAGAGCAGGATTTCACAGGGTCAGCAATTGCATCAACACTTTTCTGAATAATATATGGATTTACTCTGGCAAAGGACTGACTGTCTTCAGTATGGGGGAGATCACAAGGAACTGTTGTGCAGCTGGAAGGGTCTTTGAATCATTAGCCTCATTCTGTTTACGTTTTGTAGATGCTGATTGTGAAGTTGATTGGCTCATTGCGAGAAAACACCCCACGATTGCCAGCATCTCCGATGGTGCACTCCTTCCTACCAGGGCCCCCTTCACATGGGGCACACCCACCTTAGGTTACCATTCATACCTCAGGTCACACCTCCCAAACACCTGACAGAGGGACCAATTGGCAATTTGAGAAGGTAGCAGCTCAGGCTATCACCCCTCCCTGGGCCTGGCCTGTACCATGGGGTATGCAAACCCTACCTGTCAACCCTGGGCTGGGAATTATGCATTACCCAGTCACCTGTTACATGTCAGATGCATGGACTGGACTTCAGGAGCACACAGGGAGGAAGAAGAAAAAGAGGAACCTCAAACGCCGAAGTGGAGGAACAAGAGTAGAAGGGAAACAAAGAAAGGAAAAGAGAACGAAAAACATTGGTGAGACTGTTCTTATGTCAGCAACAGACAATGCGGAACATTCCCAATAACACGCCAGACATGTTTCCCAAGGGAGGGGAAAAAGAATAGCAAGAGGACAGCATGCAGCACAGAAGGGAAAAGATGCTGCAAAGGCTGGAGCCCATTGGTAGCCAAGCACAAACCTGCCAATGAGTGGTGGACCCCTGAGGGACAAAAGTAATGGTTATTTCTTTATTCAATTGGATGAAGCTACAGACAAATAGAATGATGTGTATCTAATTTGTTTCAGGCAGTTTATATGCTACAAAAAATTTCATGAATATCTTCTTTTCTGCAGTAAAATAATTCCTGGAGCAAAAGCAACAGACCTATTTGAAATACTCTTTTGTAGAAGAAAGTAACATTAATTGGGAAAATTGTGTAGGCATGTGTACAGACAGATATCGTAGTAAGGCTGGCTGGTACACTGTATTCCAAATTCTGATCTTTAAACACTCCTTATGCTATTTAGAGCCACTGCTTTCTTCACTGAGAAGCATTGTGATCAGAAAGCATGACTCCTGGCCTTCATGATTTCTTCCAATCAGTAATCAAAATGTTAAGTCTTATTGAAAGTAGTACACTTAACTTGAGATATTTTGAAATTCATAGACTTTGATATTATTTTGAAGCTGGTGTATCTTTGGGGAGAGGAGAAAAAAAACAATAATAATAATTCATTGAATCTTCAAAGTAATGACGCCAAAATTCTGAACTGTCAGACAAAATTTCAGCCTTCGGAAAGAAACTACTACTGTGGAAGAAAAAGTTGCAAGCTAAAGATATACATTACATTTTTCCTGGTCTTCCCACAGTTTTAGATGACAATCACTTTCAGTCAAGCAAATACTTGAAGTCTGTATTTGTAAACCATTTAACTGAATTCACTGATTACTTTCTGAATTACTTTCCACACTAAATTAATCAACACAGCTGTATCAAAGATCTTTTAAGTACAGAACTTCCATCAACATTTACCACTCGAGAACAAAGAGCAATTTATTAATATTTCTTCATACTCCACACTGAAATCAAAGTTCGTTTCCTGACCACTGCTTGGCATGTAGAGATTGGTGAAGAGGGGTAGGTAATAATGCCCTACGAGTTTTGATACTTTTTGCAACATCTTACGTGAGGTAGGTGTTTCACCATTAGCAGTCATCAACATTATATATAGGTCACAAATGAATGTGGAAAAAAGACATGCGAGTCCCAATTTCCAATCTTGTAGCAAGATTTGAAGAAGCAAGCTCTTCATCCCAGTTGATTTCATTGCAAGAATAAGATGTAATTACATTAAAAGTCAATTAAATTGTTTTTATGTCCCACACTTTATAAAGAAATAACTATTCTCATTTCTTTTTTTCCTTAATTTTATTTACCCCACACTTTGAGTCAGATCTCATTGTGAAAGGAGAAACTGCAGGTGTTTATGTTCAGTCAAGGAAGCTGTGGACCTAAAAAGTTTGAAAACCACAGCTCTAGGCCATACAGGTTAAACAACTGTCAAATATCAAAAGTAATACCTAAACTATTATATTATACTGTGAAGAGAGACCATAAGAACACTGAAGTAAACTATTAAAAGATCTCTAGGAGTGCCCCTACATCGATCAATGAATAGCAGGTCCGATTCCATGAGGAAGCAGTTGTGCCCAGCAGCTATATTTTTTTCTGGTGATAAATGTGTTTTCCACATTATTACATGAAGTAGTTGAAAGTTTATTAATTTTAACACAAATCTTGTAAATTATAATGTATCTTTTATGTTAGACTTATGAGAGAAGTTATTTTAAAGTGGAAAGATTTCTGAGCCTTTTGACATACCGCTTCTGGTGCAGTAACGTGGATCACCACTCTTGTCTGTTCCAATTCCTTCAACTGTGCCTAGTATGCAACACGGTTTTTAATGAAAAGTGAGTAACTTAGGTATTTTGAGCAAATTGTTTTGTATTTTTAAACTACAGGGTGACATTTATTGAACTATGTGAAAAAAAAACTTAAATTAGTTACAAACTGTAGTGTGCACACACTTTATTCAACATGTAAACGTCACTACAGATATTCGGATTTCGGTTACGACATGTTTGATATGTGGCAAAGATGAATAGCGGAATTCTCCTCGACACACTGGATTGTCGGAACATCGATGCTGTCGATGACCGCCTGAATGGCTGTTTTCAGCTAAGCAATGGTTTTGGGGCTATTGCTGTACACCTTGTCTTGAAATATAGCCCCACAAAAAGGAGTTGCATATCTTCAGATCTGGAGAATATGGCGACCAACCAAGGCCAATGCCAGTAGCCTCTGGGTATCCCAGAGCTAGAATGCAGTCACCTGCTTTGCTGAAGTCGAGCTCTGTCCTGCAAGAACCACATCTTGCTGGCAGGGTTCACTTTGGATAAAGGGGATGAAATCATCTTCCAAAACCTTCACGTACCAATTGGTAGTCACAGTGCCAACAAGGAATATTGCACTTATTATTCCGTGTCTGGACATTGCATACCACACAGTCACCTGTTGAGGGTGAAGAGACTTCTTGATCGCGAAATGCCTTTTCCCAGTCCCTCAAATGCACCATTTTACTTATTGACGAACCCATCCAAATGGAAGTGGGCTACATTGCTAAACCAAATCAAACAGCGCATACTAATTCCCATCATGCCCCGCAGCCAACTGTGCAGTTTGAAAGTCCTAATACAAACTGTTCAAAAGTTATGACTGTTTTATTTCATATAGTTCAATAATTGTCTCCCTAACCGTTCAGTTGTAAAGTGTGCAGCAATTATCAGTGCCACTGACAGTTCACCCAACTACCATCTAGTGTAACTGTAAAACATTAATCACTGTTTTTAGTCACAAACACCTTACTTGTTTTACGTACACATTTTTTTAAACATAAAAGAAGGTGATAAAACGTACAAAGTGTAAAATAATGTTAATAGATGTGTCAACGCATCAAAAATATTGTAACTGGTTCTTCATATGTCTTTAAGCACTAAAGATGGCCACACCCAACTGATTGCTGTACCCTTTACTACTTGAGGCACCAATGAATACGTTACATAAAGTCCAAGTGCACTGAAAACAGCATACACTAAGGTAAATTCCATCATAAAGCAAGAACAACGTAACAACAGTAATGCAAAATAACACAGTATCATGATGCTCTAATGTACAAAACTTCTTTTATTCTGGCACAGTCAAAGATGTGAGAAGCTGTCTATGATGACCGTAATGACATTCATTAGCACTAGCATTTTGGCAAAACTGTAACAGCATACAAAGTGCTATATCTTACAGTGATGTCTAGGATAGCAAAAGTACAGACTAACAATAAGAATCTGTCCATATCATAATTAACAATATTTGTTTTTAATTTTATATTTTCATTATACACAAACTAAGAACTTCTACAGATCATTTTTCAATTGATATATTATAGAATCAATGATTTTACAAAATGTGACTGTCAATGACCAGACAGACATACAGAATCCTTCACTTGCATGAAACAAAAAATAGTGTTTCAATTGAAATGAGACAACAGAGCAAGGTAAGTTCTGAATCATGAAATTAGCTTTGAAACTAAGACTATAATAATATAACAACATGATACAATTGTGACATACACTACAGCAGATTAATATTGCACAGATATAACTTCCCAATGCTCAAGCTATTAAATACTCCAAGCAAAACTGTCTTCTCAAGGATAAACTATTTACATGCTGATCACATGCACTTCCAGTTTTATTACACATCAGAATTTACTGCAGCAGAGTAACAAGAATGTACCTCCCATAACGTGGTACAAAAGATAAATTGTCTCTTTTTAGACTACATGCATATCATGTTTAAGTTTGCTAAATTTTCTAAAAATGCATTAAAAATGAAAAACTATAATACACTATGTGAAACGAGATATTTACTGTATACACTGGTCTCTATGTTACCAAATCAAAGAGAAGAGTTTCCATTTCCTACTTTCATTAGGAACATGATATTCTAGAGAATTACAATTCAGTATTGAATTAAAACAAAAAATACCCTTTTTTATGTACAAGAAACAGAGGGTATATCTCTGGATCACAAAACAAATATCAATGAAGTTGTCAAGTCCAAAACTGCTTTGGAAAAATATTCAGTTTCTCAGGCAGTGATGATAGCACCTGGGAAAACAAATACCAAATATTTATTTTAATTAAGTTTGATTCAAAGACACCAATAGCTCTTTGGCATAGGAGATTGGTACACAGGTGTTAATGTTTTCACACAGTTCCTTTACATATGACTAAAGTATAGTTCCTAGAAAAGATTTATATTGCTCCCAACAATATACTGCCCTATCAACATCAGAATACAGATGTAATCGACTAGAAAACTTTTCTGCTTCCTCACATCAGTACTGATATGACAAAAGTGGTATAAATATAATACTCGGAGAAAGCTAAGAATCACAAGATATCCTCTCTGAAGAAATTTGGAACATCACGATTTCATATCAAACGTGGTTCTTCATTCGGAGAATGAGTTGCGGTAATCACATCCTTGGATGAAACATCAACTCTGAAACATAAAATAGAAAGCTTGAAATGCAATCATATCATGCAATTCAGTAAAAGTAAGAGAGAAGGGGAGGAGGAGACAGTACAGATGGACTTCTGAGGGGGGGGAGGGGGGGGGAGGATTATCTCAATAAAAGGAAATCTATGAGACAAAGAGTGCAGAGATAATAGAAAGCACTGAACAACCAAATTTCATTCTTTTCTCACAAATTGGACTAAAAGCAAGGCAGTTCAGGTATTTGATCTTGAATCTTGAATCACATACTGTCACTGACTATTATAGAAAGAATAGGGATAATTTGCCACATTACAAAGACTTTGATGAATAATAACCCATTTTTAAAACTAAATATCTGACACACTTATTTGAAAGGAATGGTATAAATCACACAGAAACAACAATTTATTGAGTATCAGGGCAGTAGACTACCACAATCACATGTGGGGATAATGTCTAAGGTGATAAATTACACCAGAATGACATTCCCATCCTGGTGAGATGGTGATCCTGCAACAAGTTAAACATTTTAAAGTCTAAATGCTTCCACACAGGGCTTAGGTCTCTGTGCCTTCATCTGAGAAAAAATTGAGGTCAACATGTTTGATTGCTTTCCTACTTTCAACTAGACACTTGGTGCAGCAATTAGAGCTATTACTTATCAAGCAGAATATTCTTAGTTCAAATCCCTACACTTATTTTTTTTTTCAGGTGGATGTTTAGAAGTATTTACTAAAACTTAAGATTAACATCTGGGGAATATTTAGAAGAAAGGGGACAGAGTTCTCATGAAATCATGCCAAGCATCGGTATCTGAGGAAGACTGTGCAATACTTCTGCTCCCACCATTATGTATCTCACTTGAGAATCAAGAGAAAAGGATAAAGAAAAAAAAGGGCACATCTAGAGTAGTATCAACAGTCATCTCTCTTTTGCTTAATATCCAATGCAAAGAAAATTCTAATACTGGCCAAGCATTGCACAATGTCTTGCAAATTATACAGAGAGATGTAGATCCACTACTGTGACATACATGACATACCACTGTTTCCTGATGGGGAAACAAATGAAATGATCATACGGTACTATTGGCCAGGAGACCATCTCTGAGGTTATTCCTGGCAGTAGATGACACACACCAGTGCCTAGAGTTTGTTATTGAAAAGCGCACAGCCACATATGGCTGGGCAGCTGTGTAAGCTGTATCAGTCCTTGGACCCATTACTATTGACAGCCAGGATGGTGGTAGCTTTTAACCATTACCACAGTTCACATTGATGGGCTGCTTAAATACATCAGTCATCTCTCTTGTCTTCCATCTGATAGTCAATTACTACTCAGCAAGTATATGAAAGAACTGTATAAGCCTGCTACAAACATTTTAGCGTTACCTCAGCATTGTATAACATTTGTTCTTCGGAAGCCTACGCTTACATAAATATAAAGATTTAGCCAAAATGTTCGGTACTCTGGCTTTCATGTTTTATGGGTCTCATTCTTTCTCTAAACAGGAAGCCTAACATAACTATAATTAGCAGGTTATAAGAACAATTATCATTTAAATTTCAAAAATTGACCAAAAGTAAAGTAAATTTTTTATAGATGAATAGCATTAGAATATAACAATACAGATAAAACAGAAATTACAGTTTTAATTCTGATGTTTAAATAGTAGTTTCCTTATTATATATTATAAACATATTACAAAATACAACTATAAGTACAACAGCAAATGAAAATTCAAGCAAATATTACCTTGTCCCTTCTCATTTATTTCAGTTTGAGCCAAGACCTGATAACTCATCATCATCTCCACCTATTGCTTTCCAAAATGCCATTACAACCTGTAAAATAATAAAGTACTTTTTATAATTCCATAAATTACAAATGTTGGACACCAGATATAATATATATGTTGAGGGGCCTATTCTTCACTGAAAGAACAATAACAAAAGGAACTAAAATTGGAAAACAGTACATTATTCTGGAAGCTGGTGAGAAATATTTAAACCCAAAAACTGATCCAACACTAACCATATGAGTAACGTTTCATAATACTATTGATTCCAGAAAATATCTGTGGCAGAAATGGTGACATTTTCAAATCACTGGCCGTCAAATCCAATGATTACTTCCTCACATTGGGAGCTAACTTTGCACCCACCAAGAGACAACCAAACACAGATACATTATATTTACTCATAAAGACACTGTATGCACCACTAACAGATATTAATTTTAAAAATGCAGCCCCTAAGGAGATTACAGAATGTTTAGGTCACTGAAACATAGCGATTCTGCTAGCTCTCACTGTTTTTCTAGCAGAATATTAAAATCTTGTGCTGACTTGATAGGATTACCCTTAAACTATCTTTGTAATCAATCAATGACTCAAGGCATATTTTCAGACAGACTTCAGTAAGTTGTTATAACACCCATCAACAAAACTAGAGATACGCAAACTACCTCTAATTACAGATCTATGTCACTGCTTCCAAGCTTCTCAAAGGTGCTTGAGAAATTAACCTATGACAGAATATTGACACATTTAATTGACCAGAACTTGTTAATTGCCTCTTGGCTTGCCCTTCATAAAGGATTCTTCACAGGTACAAACCTCACAAAAGTGCAAGCAGAGCTAAAAAAGAAAAATTATTCTGTCAATACATTCTATAATCTTACGAAAGCCTGTGTTTGTTTGGATAAAATTATACTTAGTAAACTAGAGTCTCAAAATTACTCATATTATGCCATTTTAAACCAGAGATAATGGCCACACACTAATTGGAACACACACTGCCAAATTCCTTGTCCAGCTGAATAACACAAATGGATCAAAACACAGATAAAATAATTAAAAGTTCACTTCAGCATGTTTTGGGATAGAAGCATCTCTCCTAGTGTTGACCTAAAGACAAGAGTGTTGGCTTCATTTGCAGATATTCACTTCCTGTAGTATTATGGAATTATTTACTCGGACAGTGCACCTAAAGTAAATTAAGTGTTCATTCAGCAGAAGCAAGCAGTAAGAATATTGTGTAAAGAGATAACTGCACATCTTGCAAACAAGGCTTCAATGAGCCACAGCCAGCTCCTTTCCCACTTCAAAGTGCCTAAAAGCTTTGCTACAATGCTGGAGCTCTTGCACCCATTGGAAATGGAATACACAACAAAAATGATAATGACAGACTCAAGTGAATGCCAGATTTGAATCTCAGACTGGCATCAAGTTTTAATGCATTGTGGATACACAAAAGAGGAAACACAATATGATGAAACAAACATTTATTTCCAATAAACACACCTGTTCAGCACAAGCTCTTCTTTGGTCACTTGGAAGTTTAGAGACTCGCTCCTTCATTGTACACAGTTGTTCAAATAAAGAAGAGAAACCTGCTACACCACCACTATCACCAAGTAACTCATCTGCAACAGAAACATAAAGCTACAGAGAATATTTTAGCCACAAACAGTGACAAAGAAAAATACCCCACAGATGACTATTTACCTATTCGTTCCTCTGTACATGTAGCTGCAAAGAAAGAACTGTTATCAAGAGTAGACCCCTGGTCTGCATCCTCATCACTGTTGCCATTTGTGGGTGTTGTGGGAGCATTACCCACTAACATTGATTGGACTGTTCGAGATAGCTGCTGGGGCTTACCTGCAAAACAACTGCACTTTAGTAAAGAACAATTGAAGAAAGGTGTGTAAGTCTTCACTGTCAGTATTGTTATAGCAGAAAAATAAAAACCTCTAAACATGAACAGGAGAAATTAACAACTATTTAATAATGTGACATCCAACAGGAATAAGAAATAACTTATAACATGATAACTATTATTACTGTGTGTTGTTTCTAGCACTGAAGAATTATTTACACATTTATTCCATAAATTTCTAACAAATTATTAGTTTTAGAAGTAAGCAATTTAATTCAAATAATAGCCAATGTTACAAAATGCACACTCAATGTGAGAGATATAGGAGATAGGCAAAATAATGTGAACAGTGGTAGTAATGGGATGGTTGCGTTTGACGGTCAACAACACAGGTAAGACACATGTCGTGTTGGACTGTGCATGTTCAGTACGGACTAGACATCTGTTCAGGTTGTTTATGAGTAGTGCACACTTCGTATTTGCATTCAGAGGTCAAGGTTGATGTGTAACAAAAGACCTAACAGAGTTCCAAAGAGGACACATTGTGGGAGCCCGATTAGCTGGAGCGTCAGTAACCAATGCAGCCAACTCATTGAATGTTCAAGAGTAACTGTTCCAACAGTCATCATAGCCTACACAAAACATGGAAAGACATCATCATGTAAATGTAATAGTGGGCACAAATGAAAACTAAATGACTGAGAGTGTCGTACATTAACACGAATTGTGTCAAAACAACACAAAACTACAGCGGCTAAAGTGACTGCATAGCTCAATAGCCTTCTTCGAGACACCATATCTATTGACACCTGTCACCGAGGACTCCATAAAGTGAATATTCATGGACAAGCTGCTACATCGAAATCATTTATTGATGACAACCAATACAAAGAAGTGTAAAACATGGTGTCAGGAGCATAAATCCTTAACAGCTGATCAGTGTAAACACGTCATATGGTCCAACGAGTCAATGTTTTTGTTATTTCCACATCGGACCTGGTTTAGATCTAGAGAAAGCCGAAAGAAGCCTACCATTCTGACCTCTCGATTCCAACAGTTAAGCATGGAGATGGAAGTGTGATGGTGTGGGCCTCCACATCACGGTATTCTGCTGGTCACATCATTACTTTCAAAGGCCGTTTTACAGCCAAAGATTATGTGAACATTTTAGGTGATCAGGTGCATCCCATGATTCAAATATTGTTACCAACAATGATGCCATATTTCAGGACAATAATACACCAATCCACACAGTCAAAACAGTACAATCATGGTATGAGGAGCATGCAACTGAACTGCAGTGTCTTCACAGCCAGAACAGTCCCTAGACTTGAACATTATCGAATCCTTGTGGGTGGCATTGGAGCACAGACTCCGGAGCAGATTTCCATCTCCCTCGTCACTACAGGAGTTAGAAGAGGTTGTGACTGAAGAGTGGCGTTAACGTTCCACTGGAGACTATACAATCACTATACACCTGTATTCCCAGAAGAATCGCAGCTGTATTACAGGCAGATGTGGGTCCAACCCCTTATTAGTAAACTACTTGCAAGTAAGTACAGGAGTCCACATTGTTTTTCCTATCCCCTGTAATTACTCATAAAAGAAACACAAATAACAATCAGAAAAATACATTAATAATTATAAAAATATACAGCTACATATCGACATAATCATCATTCTATTACAGACAATTTCAACTGCCTGAACAACTTGTCCGAAAAACACACAAAATACACAGATGTCAGCAGCTCCTTAATTTCCTCTTATTACTGAAAAGTGACACATTTCTAAAAGTGCAATAGGAGTTTGTCATCACCTAGTATAAGGTTATAATTAAAGTAGCAATCATCAAACATTTCCAATGTAATTTTTTTTATACTGATTACGATAAAATATAGTATGTATTGTCGCATTCAAAACAAATTATTTATATCAAAACCACGACTGCACACTGCATTATTGGGGTGTATCATTAAAGACTCATACTCCGCAGGCACTTTACAGAGTGTGAGAAAGTGTATTTATTATAGCTGTATGATTGACCTCCTTTCATGTGTCATCACAAATGGAGAGAAGAAAGGAAAGCCTGCATATCCTTAGCAGTCTTCCAACGACTGTCGGGCATTTGGTTTATTACAACCAGGTTTAAGTAGTCATTCAACTTTGGGTCACCCAGAACAGTTGCATTAAAAACAAATTTTTGTGGTTGGTATGGTTCCCACGTTATTTACTGGTGATGGTATAATCATACAGTGATGGGTCTTTCTGTCCATTTATTCACAATGCATTAAATTTATTTATACTGAGGGTCATCTGGCAGGCCCTGCACCAAATGGCGACCCTCTGTAGATCTTCTTCCTGGATTTCAATACAGTTTTCTGAGATTGCGTCTTCTGAATTTACCTTCTATAAATAGCCTCCCCCTCCCCCCACGAACCATGGACCTTGTCGTTGGTGGGGAGGCTTGTGCACCACAGCGATACAGATAACCATACCATAGATGCAACCACAATGGAGGGGTATCTGTTGAGAGTCTAGACAAACTTGTGGTTCCTGAAGAGGGGCAGCAGCCTTTTCAGTAGTTACAGGAGCAACAGTCTGGATGATTAACTGATCTGGCCTTGTAACATCAACCAAAATGGCCTTGCTGTGCTGGCACTGCAAACAGCTGAACACAAGGGGAAACATCAGCCATAATTTTTCCAGAGGACATGCAGCTCTACTACATGGTTAAATGACGATGGAACCCTCTTGGGTAAAATATTCCAGGGGTAAAATAGTGCCCCATATGGATCCCTAAGTGGGGACTGCTCAAGGGGACATGGTCATCAGTAGAAACAAAACTGGCGTCCTACAGATCAGAGTTTGGAATGTCAGGTTAGAAAATTTAAAAATGGAAATGGATACGTTAAAGTTAGATATAGTGGGAATTAGTGAAGTTCGGTGGCAGGAGAAACACGACTTCTGGTCAGGTGACTAGAGTCATAAATACAAAATAAAATAGGGGTAATGAAGGAGTAGGTTTAATAATGAATAAAAAAAATAGGAATGTGGATAAACTACTATGAACAGCACAGCGAACACAATATTGTAACCAACATAGACACAAAGCCCACACCCACCACAGTAGTATAAGTTTATATGCCAACTGGCTTTGCAGATGAAGAGGAGATTGAGGAAATGTATGATGAGATAAAAGAAAGTATCCAGATAATAAACGGAGACAAAAATTTAATTGTCACGGGAGACTGGAATTCAACAGTAGGTAAAGGAAGAGAGGGAAAGTAGTACGTGAATACGGACGGGGGGAAAGGAATGGAAGAGGAAGTCATCAGGTAAAATTCTGCACAGAGCATAATTTAATCATAGCTAACACTTTATATAAGAACCTTAAAGAAGGCTTTATATATGGAAGAGACTTGGAGACATCAGAAGGTTTCAGAATGATTATACACTGGTTAGAAGAGATTTGGGCACCGGATTTTAAATTGTAAGATATTTCCAGAGGCAGATGTGGATTCTGACCACTATTTATTGGTTATGAACTGCAGATCAAAAATTAAGAAATTGCAAAAGGAGGGAATTTAAGGAGCTGAGATATGGATAAACAGAAAGAATCAGAGGTTGTAGAGAGTTTCAGAGGGAGTATTAGGGAACAATTGGCAAGAACATGGGAAAGGAATACAGTAGAAGAAGAATTGGTAGCTTTAAGAGATGAAATAGTAAAGGCAGCAGAGGATCAAGTAGGTAAAAAGACAAGGGCTAGTAGAAATCCTTGGGTAACACAAGGAAGACATTGAATTTAATTGGTGAAAGGAGAAAATATAAAAATGCGAGAAATGTAGCGGATGAAGGGGAACATAAATGTCTAAAAAATGAGGCTGACAGGAAGTGCAAAATGACTAAGCAGGAATGGCTAGATGAAAAATTAAAGGATGCTGAAGCTATATCACTACTAAGGGTAAGATAGATACTACCTACAGGAAAATTAAAGAGACCTTCCGAGAAAAGAGAACCACCGTGCATGAACATCAAGAGCTCAGATGGAAAACCAGTCCTAAGAAAAGAAGGGAAAGCAGACAGATGAAAGGAGTATATAGAGGGTCTATACAAGGGAAATGCACTTGAGGACAATATTATGAAAATGGAAGAGGACATAGAGGAAGAAGAGAAGGAGGATATGATACTGCATGAAGAATTTGACAAATCACTGAAAGACCTATGTCGATACAAGGCCCCGGGTGTAGACAACATTCAATCAGAACTATTGTAGCCTTGGGAGAGACAGCCATGACAAAACTCTTTCATCTGGTGAGCAACATGTATGAGACTGGCGAAACAACCTCAGATTTCAAGAAGAATGTAATAATCCCAATCCCAAAGACAGCAGGCACTGACAGGTAAGAAAATTACAGAATTATCAGTTTAATAAGTCGCGGTTGCAAAATACTAACAGGAATCCTTTACAGAGGAATGGAAAAACTCATAGAAGCTGACCTCGGGGAAGATCAGTTTGGATTCCAAAGAAATATAGGAACACGCAAGGCAATACTGGCCCTACAACTTCTCATAGAAGATAGTTTAAGGAAAGGCAAACCTACATTTACAGCATGTGTGGCCTTAGAGAAAGCTTTTGACAATGTTGACCAGAACCCTCTCTTTTATATTCTAAAGGTGGCAGCTGTAAAATACAGAGAGCAAAAGGCTATTCACAATTCATACAGAAACCAGATGACAGTTATAAGAGTCAAGGGGTATAAAAGAACAGCAATGGTTAAGAAGGAAGTGAGACAGGGTTGTAGCCTATCCCTGATGTTATTCACCTGTATATTGAGCAAGCACTACAGGAAACAAAAGAAAAATTTGGATTATGAATTAAAGTCCAGAGAGAAGAAATAAAAACTTTGAAGTTCGCTGATGGCATTGTAATCCTCTCAGGGACGGCAAAGGACTTGGAAGAGCAGTAAAGAGGAACATCAATAAAAGTAAAATGATGATAATGGAATGTAGTCAAATTAAAACAGGTGATGCCGAGGAAATTATATTATGAAATGAGACACTTAAAGTACACTCCTGGAAATGGAAAAAAGAACACATTGACACCGGTGTGTCAGACCCACCATACTTGCTCCGGACACTGCGAGAGGGCTGTACAAGCAATGATCACACGCACGGCACAGCGGACACACCAGGAACCGCGGTGTTGGCCGTCGAATGGCGCTAGCTGCGCAGCATTTGTGCACCGCCGCCGTCAGTGTCAGCCAGTTTGCCGTGGCATACGGAGCTCCATCGCAGTCTTTAACACTGGTAGCATGCCGCGACAGCGTGGACGTGAACCGTATGTGCAGTTGACGGACTTGGAGCGAGGGCGTATAGTGGGCATGCGGGAGGCCGGGTGGACGTACCGCCGAATTGCTCAACACGTGGGGCGTGAGGTCTCCACAGTACATCGATGTTGTCGCCAGTGGTCGGCGGAAGGTGCACGTGCCCGTCGACCTGGGACCGGACCGCAGCGACGCACGGATGCACGCCAAGACTGTAGGATCCTACACAGTGCCGTAGGGGACCGCACCGCCACTTCCCAGCAAATTAGGGACACTGTTGCTCCTGGGGTATCGGCGAGGACCATTCGCAACCGTCTCCATGAAGCTGGGCTACGGTCCCGCACACCGTTAGGCCGTCTTCCGCTCACGCCCCAACATCGTGCAGCCCGCCTCCAGTGGTGTCGCGACAGGCGTGAATGGAGGGACGAATGGAGACGTGTCGTCTTCAGCGATGAGAGTCGCTTCTGCCTTGGTGCCAATGATGGTCGTATGCGTGTTTGGCGCCGTGCAGGTGAGCGCCACAATCAGGACTGCATACGACCGAGGCACACCCGGCATCATGGTGTGGGGAGCGATCTCCTACACTGGCCGTACACCACTGGTGATCGTCGAGGGGACACTGAATAGTGCACGGTACATCCAAACCGTCATCGAACCCATCGTTCTACCATTCCTAGACCGGCAAGGGAGCTTGCTGTTCCAACAGGACAATGCACGTCCGCATGTATCCCGTGCCACCCAACGTGCTCTAGAAGGTGTAAGTCAACTACCCTGGCCAGCAAGATCTCCAGATCTGTCCCCCATTGAGCATGTTTGGGACTGGATGAAGCGTCGTCTCACGCGGTCTGCACGTCCAGCACGAACGCTGGTCCAACTGAGGCGCCAGGTGGAAATGGCATGGCAAGCCGTTCCACAGGACTACATCCAGCATCTCTACGATCGTCTCCATGGGAGAATAGCAGCCTGCATTGCTGCGAAAGGTGGATATACACTGTACTAGTGCCGACATTGTGCATGCTCTGTTGCCTGTGTCTATGTGCCTGTGGTTCTGTCAGTGTGATCATGTGATGTATCTGACCCCAGGAATGCGTCAATAAAGTTTCCCCTTCCTGGGACAATGAATTCATGGTGTTCTTATTTCAATTTCCAGGAGTGTAGTAATGAGTTTTTTTACTTGGGAAGCAAAATACAAGGGTTGGAACTTTAATAGTGGCAACTATTTATTTATAACTCGTACAAAATAGATACATGTTTCAAAGTTTTACTGACCATCAAAGTAGTCACCAGCATTGTGTATAACTCGTTGGCAGCGATGTGGAAGTCGTAGGATACTCATAGCAGTGCCAGTAGTGTTGACAGTTCGAGCGGTGCGGACTAATACCCAACGAATTTATAGTAGTTCTCAAGCGAATACCGTGAAGTGTTTCCTTCAGTTTAGAAATCGAGTTGAACTCATGAGGGCTCAAGTCAGGGGAGTGCAGTAGCTGGTATAGCACTTAGCAGCCCCACCAGTCAAACAAATCAGTCACAGCTTGCATCCACACACTGTCCTGCAAAACGACGTTCAGATCCTGCAAAAAGTGTCACCACTTCTTTCTCTATGCTGTTCATTTTTGGAACACAACCTACGACCAGCTTAGAGACAGAAGTGACGACACTTTTTGCAGGACCATGATTTTGTAGGGCAATCCTGAAGCATGTACAGTGCAAGTTGTTACTGATTTGTTTGACTGATGGGGCTGCTAAGTGCTATACCACCTACTGCACTCCCCTGACTAAAGCCCTCGTGAGTTCAGCTCGATTTCTAAACTGAAGGAAACACTTCACAGCAATCACATCAGAACTGCTAGAAATTCGTCAGGCAATAGAACGTGCCGCTCAAACTGTCAACACAACTGGCACTGCTACGACTTCCACATCGCTGGCAACAAGTTATACACAATGCTGGAGACTGCCCTGAAGGTGAGTAAAATTTTGAAACACCTATCTATTTTGTACGAGAAATTCCAACCCTCGTAACTGATGATGGTCGAAGTCGAGACAATATAAAAGGTAGACTGGCAATGGCACGAAAAGTGTTTCTGAAGAAGAGAAATTAGTTAACATTAAGTATAGGTTTGGCAGGAAAGCCTTTCTGAAAGTATTTGTACGGAAAGTAGCCATGTATGGAAGTCAAACATGGACAATAAACTGTTAAGACAAGAAGAGAACAGGAGCTTTTGAAATGTGGTGCTACAGAAGAATGCTGAAGATTAGATGGGTAGATAACATAACAAACGAGGAGGTAGTGAATAGAATTGGGGAGAAAAGAATTTTGTGGTACAACCTGAATAAAAGAAGGGATTAGTTGGTAGGACATGTTCTGAGGCATCAGGGATCACCAATTTAGTATTGGAGGGAAGCGTTTGGTGTAAAAATTGTAGAGCGAGACCAAGATATGAATACAGTAAACAGATTCAGAGAGATGTGGGCTACAGTAGTTACTCGGAGATGAAGAGGCATGCAAAGGGAAGAGTAGCTTGGAGTTCTGCATCAAACCAGTTTGCGAACTAAAGACAAAAACAACAGAACTTCCGACATTATCCTCTAAATCATTTATACACACAGTGAGTCTTAATGACACTATAATACTCCCTTGGAACACTTCCATAGTTAATTTTCCATCAGAATGTCTGTAGTTCTATCTGCTATGAAATGATGACTCAGTCACAAATCTGGTCCAATATTCAGTAAACTTGTATTTTGTTCACCATGCGATCAGTTTGGAAGACCAGCAGAAGTCGGGGAACACATTAGCAATCTGGGCACTGACCTGGGCACTGACTCTCACCTAATTTCACAGAGGTTTTTGTTCAAGAAGGTCATGATATACAAGCCTAAAATGTGTTCCACAATTCTACTATGACGACATCAGTGATGTAGGCATATGATTATATGCACATCTGTTTCATTGCTTGGTACATTTTTTTGTCCCAGTGACCTATTGTTAACTGCTGCTAGAAGAGGAGCCTGTTCTTTCACATAATCTGAATATAACAGTACTGGTATTCGCAAAGTCCAGATGCCTTTCCTGTGCTGAGTGACTGTAGCCAATTTCCTATACTCCAATCACTTATTTCAATAGCTGTTGTTTTGGCATTCGTGTAACAATTCATATGAGGAACTATAGAATTATCTCCTGCAGCAAAACACTTTTGGAAGACCAAATTCAGTATTTAAGCCTTCTGTCTATTATCTTCTGTCCAGGTCCCAGTATGGTAACTGAGCATCTGAACAGGCGATTTTATCCATTTACTGGCTTTATACAAGATCAAAATTTCTTAGGATTTTTTACTCGATTGATCTGCTAAATTTTACTCAAGAATTTACTGAATACTTCTCACAGTGTTGTCGTTATACTCATTCTCGCTTCATTCAGTTGTGTGCAAGGCTGTGGTATCCCCTGGTATCCACCATTGCACAGACATGTACTGTAGACTGCCGCCTCTACAGGCCATAGTCAATACTAATGCAAGAGACGCAAAACAAACAGTACAACCACAACATACGCACACCACGATTACAATAAGCTTTAAAGAAACTGTGTTAAGTTGCATGGCAACTTTATTTATTCACTGATGATTAGTTTCAGACTGCTCGACCATTATCAAATCTTCCATGTACATAAGTATTGCATTACAAGGCACAAAACATGTAAACGTTGCACTACACCACGTAGGATCAACCCAAGAACACTGCTTCATGTCAAAGGACTTACATTTTGGGTAACTATGTATCATTTTCCCTTCAGCCTTAAGCATTTCTAATGGAATACAGCTTCTGCCACCATACCTTTCTTCACATCTCAAATGCCTTTATACACCTCATCTGGTATCCCAGACAGTTATTTAGTGTCACTCTTCTTATTATTAACTACCTGTATTTCCGATTGATCCCTTGAACTACACAGGTCATTCAAAATTCCTATTACAGGCTTCTAGGGGTCGTAGGGCGGCTTAGTAGATGAAGTTCTGAAAAGGAACGCTTGTCTGGAAATGTATCATTTGGAGTAAAATCAATTTGAAGACTGGATCACATCCAAATCTCCCACTCGACAGTGTGCATGAGCTAATAAAAGGACACCACTGCCGGTCCCTGTTATAATTATGAATCACATAACGTCTTCATCTGACTACAACAATGGCTGGAAGAAATTGATAGGTTCGAAACTAGAAGGACTGGCTCGGTGCTCCACAGACACGCTGCACTCTTTAACTTCAAAGAAGATGTCCTTCGTCATGTACAAGACAACACAATGACAATTACTCGAAATATTGCTCAGACCATGTGCTCCTCGAGCACGCAGGTCAGAGCTCACTGTCTCTGTTGTGTGCATACTGTGAAATGGGAGATTTCAAAGTCACCCAATCCTCAATCTGATTTTACATCCAAACAGTATATTTCCGGACATGGGTTTCTGATCAAAACTTCATCTAAGTCCCCTCTAGAATCCCCAGAAGCTTGTAGCAGGAACTTTGAATCACCGTGGATAAAATTCAAAAAATCTTAGAATGTCTGTATAATTTTATCTCTGTTGTTAGTTACTTTGCCATCTGCTATCTTAATTGCTAAAATGTGGCATCTATCCAATGAGAGTATGTTTTGTTTTCTTCATACTCTTATTGTTTTCAATTGTATCTTCTCATATCCTCTTGGACATATTTCTGAATATTTTTAGCATGGTGCAGCAGAGTCAGCAACTGTAAAATGTAATTATATTAAATTTCAGCCTCCAGTTGCATAAGCAAAGGAATTTTACCTAGGTTTCGGCTATAACAATGTAGCCTCCTTCAGAAATGTCACAATATAAAATAAATTAAAACATGCCAGATATTGGGCTTGTCAAACTTAAAATGTCATAAGACTGCGTCACTTCTACTAGTGTTTTACTGGGTCTAAGTCTGTATTACTCCGCACGCGCATGCGCACGACCACCATATGAGCTCGCTGCATTGCTGCCCATGGCACCCAGTTACGACTCAGTGCCCGCAGCCCACCTGTCTGGCCTGTTGGAGTGCCCTATCGACAAAACACTAGTAGAGGTGACGCAGTCTTGTGACTATCTACTGTAGACTAACATTCTAAGTTTGAAAAGGCCAATATCTGGCATGTTTTAATTTATTTTATATTGTGACATTTCTGAAGAAGGCCACATTATAATAGCTAAAACCTAGGTAAAGTTTCTTTGCTTATGCAGCTGGAGGCTGAAATTTAATATATTTCTGGATAATACTGTTTAATTCAACAAAATCTAACAAGTCCTTTATTTCTGGTTTTCTTAAAACTCTCATCTTCTCTTTAATAGCTTCCTTGCTCCATCCAGGATTTTCTTTTCTTTTGATTTCATCCCCTGCACCAGCTTTGTTGCTATGTATTATGGAATTGTTTTCTATGGGAAAATTTCTTTTTCACAGAAGGTTTTTAATGTTCATCACATATTTTCCCCTCATATGTGATGAACAGTATGAAAAAAATCCATGTGGTGAACACTAGACAGAAGAATGACACCCTGGCAAACCAAAACTAGAGGCTGATTTGATAACTGCAGTGCTTTCCTAGGCCATGATCCTACTGGAGGCAGTATGCCCTTGCCTTCTTCCAAGTTTTGAGTTGACTTAGCAAACCAGTTATAGATACACCCCGCCCCTCCCCCTACACACACACACACACACACACACACACACACACACACACACACACACACACAGTTTAATGTGCAACTTGGTATTTTTCTAATTAGCAACACCAGAGGAGGAACAAGGAATTAGCGGAAAAAAAAAGAGGAAGAAACTCAATATTGTCCTAATGAAAGACAAACTCTGACCTCTGGGATCACTAGCCTGGACTGACTGACTGATTTATTTATTTATTTATTTGAGATATATATTCCATAGATCCAGTATGGCATAATTACGCATGGATGTGGGACGAGTCAAAGCAGATACAATATAGATATCATACAATACAATACAAACTGTTATATTACACATGGTAGATGAATGATTCAAAACTGGTACAATACAATAATAGAGATAATAAACAATACAATACAAAAATACAATAGTGATAAAAAAACAATATAGATACAATGAAAAAAGAAATAATCTGATTTACTACTAAAATTATTTATCTCTGCTGAAGAATTCATCTAAAGAGTAGAAACATTTTTCCAGTAGGAATCCCTTTAGCTTTCTTTTGAATAATGTTTTATTTTCTTTTAGACACTTTATATCACTCAGGAGTGCATTAAAGATTTTTGCACTTGTGTACTTTACCCCTTTTTGTACCAGAGACAGATTTTTTTGTTCACAGTGCATATCACCTTTCTGTCTTGTGTTATAAATATGGTATGCCTCACTTGTTTCATATTCAGAGGAAATGAGAAGTGTGAAAACCATGATTGAGAGGAGCTATTGTGAGGTAGTGGTTAATATACCTAACTGTTTAAAAAAATTGTGGCATGAGGTTCTTGGAGGAGCACTACATATAATTCGGACTACTTTTTTCTGGATTACAAAAATTTTTTTTGAAAGTGGTGAGTGGCCCCAAAAGATTATTCCATACACATCATTGAATGAAGGCAGCCAAAATATGCAGACTTTGATACATTGATGTCTCCAATTTTGGAGATTATTTGGATGGCAAATGTTGCTGAGCTAAGCTTTTTTAGTGTTTGCTGTATGTGGAATTCCCAGTTGAGCCAGTTATGTATGTGAATGCCTAGGAACTTTGTGCACTGAACGCTTTGTAACTGTTGACTCTCGTGTGCAATGTTAATCTCTTCTGGGCTTATGTAACTGGATTGGAACTGCATGTAATTTGTTTTATTGAGATTTACTGCTAGAGAATTTGCTGTGAACCAGTTCAGAGCATTTGCAAGTGCTTGGTTGGCATTTAACTCTACGTCAGTGGAGGTTTTGCTGGCTGTCACTATACTTGTGTCATCTGCAAAACATTGTGATATTGCTAGCACTGTTTGAGGACACATGTAGGTCATCAATATATATAATAAATAGAAGGGCGACCAAGGACTGACCCTTGTGGAACTCCATGATGTACTGTTTTCCTGTCAGACTCTACCTCTCCTACTTGTAGATTGTTAACACCTAATACTTTTTTTTTTTTTTTTGGTCTCTCTTCTAGATATGATATGATCCAGTTACCCATTTGCCCACGGATTCTACAACGGGCTGCTTTTCCTAAAAGTATTCTGTGATCAACGCAGTCAAAAGCCTTATTCAGGTCACAGAATATACCAACAGGTAACTTTTTCTTGTCAAGGCATTCTAAAACGTTATTTGTAAGTGCATAAATTGCTTCGGTTGTAGATGTACCTGATCTGAAACCAAACTGTAGTTTACTAATTAGCACAAACTTTTCAAGGTGATTGACAATCCTGACATATATTAATTTTTCAAAACTTTAAAAAAAATTGTTACAAGAGAGACAGGATGATAGTTGGAAACATCTGTGGGATCACCTTTTTTGTAGAGGAGCTTCACAGTAACATACTTCATTCTGTCAGGGAAGATACCTTTATTTAGAGAGGCATTGAATATATGTGTTAGAACTTTAGAGAGTTGATTAAAGCTGGCTTTTAGCACATTGCTGGAAATATTTTCTACACCCGATGAATTTTTACTTTTTAGAGAAACTATGGTTTTTTTAATTCTTGCACAGTTATGGGAGCTGTACCTATCATGTCTATAGACTTAGGGTAAAGTTCTTTCAGAGTTTTTATTGCCTTTTCTGAAGAGCCTTTGCATGCTGTTTTCTCAGCAGCAGTTAAAAAGTGCTCATTAAAGATTTTAGCTACAATATCTTGATTTTGAACTAGCTTACCTTCATTGTTAAGAGCTATATTTTGGGTCTTGTTGGGGTAATTTGCACCAGTCTCATTTCGTATCACTTCCCATATAGTTTTGATTTCATTAGTGGAGTTATTAGTTTTTGAGCACAGATACGTACTTTTTGATTTCTGAATGACTTTGTTCAATGTTTTACAGTATTTTTTATAGTTATTTAAAAGGTTAGGGTCATCTGATTTTTTTGAGGCAATGTACAACTCTCTCTTTCTTTTGCATGAGATCCTAATTCCACTGGTAATCCAAGGCTTGTTGGTGGATTTTTTAGTATGGGTTTCATATATTCTTTTTGGGAAGGTACTTTCAGATATTAGAGCCACTTCATTACTAAAAAGGTTGTACTTGGAATTGGCATTTTCTACATTATATGCTGGACCCCAGTCTATATTTTGGAGATGTGATTTAAAGATCTCAATAGTTTTATCACTAGATTTCCCTGTAATTTTCCAGTTGGGACCACTATTAATATCACAAATACTTGAATTGTTAATGGTGAGTCTTTGTCCATCATGGTCAGAGAGACCATTCAGGACTTGCCTGACAGCTATATCATCAATCTTGGTTAGTTTCTAGTTTCTCAAATGTTCATGTAAGTTGTTATCATTTAGACACTGAAGAGCTTCTAAACATGTTACTGGCAGATATCAGCACTACAGTATGAAAACAAACACACCTGTCAAATTGTTTATCATGTGCTATCTTTCAAAAGCTGACGTACTTAACTCCATTTTCAAATGTTCCTTTACAAAGGAAAACCCAAGAGAACTGCCCCAATTTAATTTTCATATCATTGTAAAGATGACTGAAATAAGTATTAGTGTCCGTGGCATTGAGAAACAGCTGAAATTGTTAAAACTGAACAAAGCTCTAGGGCACGATGGAATTCCTATCAGATTCTATACAAAATTTGCAGCTGAGTTAGCCTCTCTTCTGACTATAATTTATTGTAGATCCTTTGAACAAAAGATCGTGCCCAATTCTTGGGGAAAGCAAAGGTCACTACCTTCTACAAGAAGGACAGTAGAAGTGATCCACAAAACTACGGTCCAAGATCCACAAAACTACGGTCCAATATCCTTTATCAGTTTGTTGAAGCATCTCAAACATAACGAGGTGTGGATTCCAAAAACATCGATCATGTGTAACCCAACTCACACATTTCTCACACGACATACTGAAAGTTTTGGATGAAAGCAGGCAGGTAGATGTAGTATTTCTTGATTTCCAAAAAGCCTTTGACTCAGTACCATACCTACATTTCTTATCAAAACTGCAATTATATGGGGTACCAAGTAAAATTTGTGGCTGGAATCAGGACTTTTTGGTAGGGAGGATGCAGCAGGTTATCTTGAATGGAGGGTCATCATCAGACGTAGAAGTGACTGCGGGTGTGCCACAGGGATGTGTGTTGAGACTCTTACTGTTCATGTTGTACATTAATGACCTCACACACAATATTAACAGTAGCCTCAGACTTCTTGCAGATGATGCAGTTATCTGTAATGAATTACTGTCCGAAAGAAGCTGCATAAATATTCAGCCAGATCCTGATAAGATTTTCAAGTGGTGCAAAGATTGGCAACTTGCTTTAAATGTTGAAAAATGTAAAATTGTGCACTTCACAAAACAAAAAAACATAGTATCCTATGACTATAATATCAACGCTTCACTATTGGAATCAGCCAATTCACATAAATTCCTGGGTAACACTTTATAGGGATATGAAATTGAATGATCACATAGGCTCAGCTATGGGTAAAGCAAGTGGTAGACCAGTTTATTGGTAGAATACCGGGGAAGCGCAATCAGTCTATAAAGGAGATTGCTTACAAATCAGTCATGATCCATTCTATAATATTGCTCAAATGCAAGGGACCCATACCAAATAGGGCTAACAGGAGATATTGGACGTATACAGAGAAGGGCAGCACAAATGATCACAGATTTGTTTGATCTGAGGGAAAGTGTCACAGAGATACTGGAGAAACTGAAGTGGAAGACTCTTCAAGATAGACTTAAACTATCCCAATAAAGTCTTCTAACGAAGTTTCAAGAGCCAGCTTTAAATGAGGTCTCTAGGAATATACTACTACCCCCTATGTATCACTCAAAAAGGAATAGCGAGGATAAGATTAGAATAATTACAGCACACACAGACGCATTCAAAAAATCACTCATCTGGTGCTCCATACGTGAATGGAATGGGAAGAAACCCTCCTAAATGGACAATAGAATGTACACTCTGTCATGCACTTCAAGGTGGTTTGCAGAGTGTATATGTTAGCATTTAACTGACATGTACAACAAAACTAAGCACTTTTCATACACAGTGCATATCATGACTGCATGGATCTGTGGGACACATGTACAACAAATAAATAAATAAAAACTAAAGCAAAGAACATACGATATAGTGCTATCAAAGATCAGTCCTCGAAGAAGTTGAGCACACTCTCTTATTTGCTTGTTCATTTCACATTCACTCTCAGATTAAAACTGGAAGGCAGGCCCAAATTGCCACTGGATGTGTGTATTTACCACAGTGAGTACTCATTATGGTTCATGAACTACTTTAATGCTGAAACTCAATTGAAAAGTTATAAGGAGACCATTTTATAAAGCCAATACTTATTATCATTACGTTAATTCCTTCTATATCCATTCATACATCTTATACAGATGAGGCACCTGCAGTCACATCAGTTCTACTCACAGCCAACTCAGCTGTTCCATTTGTGGTAGCCTCAGGCACCATCATAGCCACTGCTACACCTTTCTATGCCACTTTAGTTTTCTCTAATACACACACATACACAATATTAAGATTATAGATGTTCATTTCTTCTATACGAAGTTCGCTGCAAAGGACTCTTTACTCCAGTACCATTGGAGTACCTGAGTGACTTAATACTTTTCAAAATTATGCCCGAAATATATGAAATCTACACACAGGATATGTTTCTAGCTGACCAGTTTTTCATCCAAAGTATTACCTCTGAAAGGAATTTACTTCACATAGAAAACTGAGAGGAAAGCAATTATACGGCACATTAACATATGGTTAAGTAACTGCAGTCTCGGGCAACTGAAACCACATTGTAAGCAGCACCACCAGTGCGTGATTGGAGTAGCAAATGGGTGGGGCGGAAGGAGGAGGCTGGGGTGGGGAGGGGGAGGGATAGTATGGTAGCGGTAGCAGGCAGTGAAGTGCTGCACGTTGGACAGAGGGCAGGGGAGATTTGGGGAGGGGGAGGAGTGAAGAAGCGGAAAAGGAGAGAAATAAAAAGAATGGGTGTGATGGTGGAATGATGGCTGTGTAGTGCTGGATTGGGAACAGGAAAGGGGGCTGGATGGGTGAGGACAGTGACCAATGAAGGTTGAGCCAGGAGTGTTACGGGAACATAGGATGTATTGTAGGGAAAGTTCCCACCTGCACAGTTCATAAAAGCTGGTGTTGGTGGGAAGGACCTACGTGGCACAAGCTGTGAAGCAGTCATTGAAATGAAAGATACCATGTTTGAGATTGTGTTCATCAACAGGGTGGTACACTTGACTCTTGGGCACAGTTTGTCAGTGGCCATTCATGTGGACAGACAGATTGTTGGTTGTCATGCCTACATAGAATGCAGCACAGCGGTTGCAGCTTAGCTTGTAGACCACATGACTGGTTTCAAAGATAGCCCTGCCTTTGATGGGATAGGTGATGTTAGTGACCGGACTGGTGAAGGTGGTGGTGGTGGTGGTGGTGGTGGTTGTGGTGGTGGCAGGATGTATGGGACAGATCTTTCATCAAGGTCTATTACAGGGGTATGAGCCATGAGGCAAGGGATTAGGAGCAGGAGTTGTGTAAATATGGACGAGTATGTTGTGTAGGTTTGGTGGACAGTGGAATACCACTGTGTGAAGCATGCAAAGGGAAGTGGGCAGGACATTTCTCATTTCATGCCACAATGAGAAGTAATCGAAACCCTGGCAGAGAATATAAATCAGTTGGTCCAGTCCTGGGTGGTACTGAGTTATGAAGGGAATGCTCCTCTGTGGCTGGATGGTGGGACTCTGGGAGGTGGTGGGAGACTGGAAAGATGAGGCATGGCGCCCTGCTCATCACTACTGATGCCACCTCCCTGTACACTAACATTCCTAAGGCCCATGGCCTTACCGCTACTGAACACTACCTTTCCCAACCAATTACCTCCCCTTTGAAGGCTTTACCTACAATCAACTCTAGGGTATGACTATGGGCACCCGCATGCCAACCTATTCATCTGTCATGTAGAGGAATCCATCCTAAAATCACATAATCCTAAACCCCTCACTTGATTCAGATTCATTGATGACATCTTTGCTATCTGGATCAAAGGTGAGGTTACCCTGTCCACATTCCTCCAGAACCTCAACAACTCCCCCATTTGCTTCACCTGGTCCTACTCAACTGAACAAGCCACCTTTCTAGATATTGACCCCCACCTCAAAGATGGCTACATCAGTACCTCCGTCCATATCAAACCTACTAACCACCAGCAATACACCCACTTCGACAGCTGCCACCCATTCCATACCAAGAGGTCCCTTCCATACAGCCTAGCTACACGTGGCCGTCGCATCTGCAGTGACGAGCAGTCCCTTTCAAAATATACCGAGGGTCTCACTGAAGCCTTCACTGACTGTAGTTATCTTCCCAACCTTGTACAGAAACAAATCTCCCATTCCTTATCTTTCCAATCTCCCACCACCTCCCAAAGTCCCACCATCCGGCCACAGAGGAGCATTCCCCTCATGACTCAGTACCACCCATGACTGGAACAACTGAATTACATTCTCCACCAGTATTCTGATTACAGAGTGTATACGTGGACAAGGAAAAAAATTTCCCGGATTTCCTGGTTAAAAATATATTTTCTCCCGGGTGAAAATACACTTTTTCCACGTTAAATGACAGTATTCTTTCCCTTGGAACTGTAAAAGTTATCAATCCTTTTAATGTCTATCGTTTTATACACCAGCGCAGAATTTCTCAGCACTTTATAAAATGCAACTCACGGGAAAAAAAACCCATTTTGGAAAGATGTTTCATGTGCAACAACACGTACACTGCATTTTTTGTATTACGAAAGTATAAATGCAAATTCCACCAAACACCGCATGTTACTTCCCAAAGCATTGAAATCGAGGCTGCGATGCGCTTTTGTAAGCCAGTGGCAGCTCAGCTCATGTCACATGATCTCGCCAGCCTCCAGAGTATAGGACATGTGATGTAGTCAGCCAATAGCAACATCACTGTTAAGTAGCGCGAACACGCAAATAGGAAAAGTTAATGGTTTAAATTAATATACATAGTGCTGCTACAAGAAAAGCAAGGTTTTCATATATAATATTGGTCTCCAAGATTTGTGGAGACATAGAACCACTGGCTGATGCCCCAATATTATTGCTACCCTACAGCAGCAAGAACAACTGTATCTTTACCAGATCAGTTCTCTGTAGTACATGCTCTATGCTATGCGCATTCTGTATATGCTGTGAGAATAAAAGTAGCCTATTCATAGTAAGTGATGGGCGTGTGAGTGATTATTTATTGTTGTAATTACCACACCCGCTTTCCACTGGCTATAGATTAATTAGCTGCAAGAGAAGCTAAGCTTTCACATATAATGTTATCTTTTTTGCGCATGTTACACTTTAAGATACAGCGCACAAATGTGCCAGTAAAATGTTTAATATCAACATAAATGTCTGATCTTCTGGGCTTGAAATTCTACTAAACAGCTCATCCTCAAAGAGTTAATTTTTAAACGAGAGTCAAACACTCTGCGATTTAAGAAATTCATCGTACATTCTCGCACGTAATTCATCTTGCGTAAAAGGAAATTTACTTCAAAAGTGTAAGGGTCTACAGATTGCGCGCAGCCGTACAGTGCGTTAACACGCGCTCACCAGCTGGCCTATCTGGAATGCCGAAGATTCTGGAATGCGGAAGATTCGCTTGGTCGGTAGACGTGCGACCGGCCACACTGTGACGGGGAGTACACAACTGGCCGCCATCCGCAGCGGGCAGTATTAACTAATGTGGCCTCGGGTGCGAATATGTCTCTTTTCTTAACTCCCCAAGGTGCCTTTCAATATGACCGTAATTAGCCACTGTTAGGATGTCAGACACAGTGATGATGCGTGCGCATAGCGTGTGTGTTTTATAATCTGCCTTTGTTAATAAAACTGTTTAAACTTACTTCTCGTGTTCGCGTATTGCCGTACCTCCAGGACCCACCGCTTACAAAACCTGACAAAATGTTCGTGTAATCATCATCCGAGGCAACAACACAGACTAACCCCCTTATAAAAGTAAACATTAGTTTACACAACGACACTAGATTGCAGGCAACTGCGCTACAAGCCATTGTGCATGCACACCGCACAATTGTCCAACTCGTTGGTGAAACTCAACACTTTCTGCGCTTTCCAACTTTGGCGACACTAGTTGTATGAATTTTGAGGTTACATGTGCTCACAGTGTGTGGACAAACTGAAATATGAAGTGGAGAACGGATAACAATGTCCACTTTTTGGATATCTATGCTTTGCATAGGTGTTTGTGGGATTTCACTGTTGCTGATTACAAAAATAAGCAACATATTGCTGCTCCTCAGACCGTCATGTACAATCAGAACATAGATGATTTGACAATATCGAAGCTGCAGGGCAAAATTTATTGAATTAGGAGCACATATACAACTGAATTAAGAAAAATACAAGCAAGTACAATTCTGGCTGTGGAAAAGCTCTTGTCTACAAGAACAAAATCCTGTTGTTCGAGTTGGTCGACTCTTTTCTAAGGAATATTGTTGACAGGAGGGAAGAGTACACAAATCAAGAAGCTGCATTCTTTATTCAATAATTATTTATTTAAAACATCGCAGCAGTGCTTCCCACTCATATATGTTTGAATTTTGAAATATTGCCACTGTACAGATCTATCTTCAAGACCATTTTCTTCTTAATGCAGCCTGCTTCAAATAATTATTGCTGTTAATAGTTATTACTGTTAATGTTAATAACTATTGGCATTAACGAAAAAGTGCTTCATGCACTGCAGTATCTTTTCCTTATCGTACAATTAACTCTATTTAGAAGAAACATGAACAATTCTGGTGACACTCTAAGATACTTGAAAAACCTCTTGGGTCTTCCACAACAAATTATTTCAGCAAGGTTGCTGAGCAACCGAGCTGACACCTTTTCTTCACCCAGTCACGAAACGAAACACGTTTCTGATTATTTTCTTATACAGCGATTTCACGCAACAAGCTTTAACACAATCACAGCTTGCACGATGTGAAGCTGCCAAAACTTTTATTTTAGACACGACTCAGGAACCCACAAAATGACAAAACTGAAGTGTACACTGTTGTCACAGTGTCTACAGTCCTATATGAAACCATTTGCGTGCCAACTCATTCCATGCAATGATAGACCAAAGTGTGTACTTCGTGACACCCCCCCTCCCCCCCCCCCCCCCCCCACCGCCCTCCAAAATTGCTGCCCAGGACAGACACCCCGATTTCCCCCCCACTGGGCAGCATTCTATGTAGGCATGACACCCAACAAGTTGTCGGCCTGCATGAATTGCCACTGATAAACTGTGCCCAAGAGACAAGTGAAGTGGGCCACCCTGTTGCTGAACACCCTGCAATACATCCTACATTACTGTAAGCCTCCTGGCCTCAACCTTCATTAGTCACTGTCCTCACCCATCCAGCCCCTTCCCTGTTACCATTCCAGTGCTACACAGCCAACGTTCCACCATCACACCCAGTCTTTTTATTTCTCTCCTTTTCCGCTACTCCCCCCCCCCCTCCCCTTCCATAGCCATCCCCTGCTCTCTGTCTAACATTCAGCACTTCACTGTCATCCACCCCCACCATATTATCTCTCCCCCCCTCCCCACCCCAACCTCCTCCCTACCCCCACCCACTCACCACTCCCATCATGCACTGGTCCTGCTGCTCGCAGTGTGGTTTCAGTTGCCTGAAACTGCAGTCGTGTTTGTGATTTGCGCGCGCGTGCGCGCGTCTGTGTGTGTGTGTGTGTGTGTGTGTGTGTGTGTGTGTGTGTGTGTGTGTTGTTGTTGTTGAAGGCCTTAATGGCCAAAAGCTTTAATTGTGATAGTCTTTTTGTTGTGCCTATCGGGACTCAGGATCTCTGCTATAAGGTGAGTAGCAACTTTCCTTCTCATAATATTGTTACATTCCATCCTGGATTTTCCATTGTTTGAATATCAACTAAAAGCAATGTTTAGTCATTTTTGTGTATATCACAGTATTACTGCACTTACCTTTCATGTGCAAATTTGGCCAAAGGTGAGCATGTAGAGCTTGGATAACTCGTTTCACACCAGTAGTTTCCAGGAAATCTTGTTCTGCTTCCCACTCCGGGTCAAGATCTGGATTGAGTTCCACCAATTCAAAGCCTTGTTCAACACACCATTCTTGCACTGTAAAATCAACACAACATCTAAAGACAAATAACACCAGCTAGAAAAGGTGTAACTGGTGGTACAGACTGCAAGAGAGCCATGTAACAGTTTATCAGACCTGGAATATTATGCAGGTATTAATGTTTATTATGAAATTGGTAACATTTAATAGAGAGAGAGAGAGAGAGAGAGAGAGAGAGAGAGAGAGAATTGCATTCGTACACATGTAAAGAGATGCAGTGACAAGCCAAAACATTATGATCATCTGCTTAAAACCATGATGGTCTGCCTTTCAAACACAATACAACAACTATTCTACATGGCACGGATTCACAAGTCCTTGTTTTGTTACCAGAAGTATGTGGCACCAGATGTTTATGCGTACATCATGTAATTTCCTTAAAACTATAGGCCAGTGGTTTGCAGACATGGAGCTGGCACCCAGCAGTGTCGCAGACGTGTTCCATTGGGTTCAAATGAGGTGAATTTGATGGCCATGACATCAACACAAGGTCACAATCATGTTCCTCAAATAACTGCAGCATGATTCCATCAAAATGAAAAGTTATCCTACTGGAAGATGCCATCACTGTTGGGGAAGTAATCAAGCATGAAGGGATGCATGTGGTCCACAATAATGTTCACATCGTCCACAGCTGTCATGGTGCCTTCAATTACTACCACAGGGCCTATGGAAGCCCATTTGAACCCCCTCCCCAAACAGCATAATACTGCCTCCACCAGCCTTGCCAGTGGTGAAGTGATTGTTTCCAATGGCTGTTTGCATGGTCAATGGTGTAGCTGGATGTGATTACCAACTTGGCGTAGCAAAAAATGCTGATTCATATAACCAGGCAACACATTTCCACTGATACCTGGTTCAATCTCGAATATCCTGCGCCCAAGGCAATCATAACTTCCCGTACCCTGTCATCAGATCTGATACAGATTGCTGTCTCTCCTGCTTCATAGAATGGGTAAAACTTCAACCGCCATGTTCCATAATGAAGGACAAGCACAGACGTCCAAGACCACATTGCCTACTCAATCAATTACTTTGCTTAGATACTCACAAAAACAGCCTGTGAACAGCCAACCAGCTTCGCCTTTTCTAAGTAATGAAAGTCAATGCCTCTGTCACATAAAAGTTCATTAAACTTGGGTACCTCCTAAAAAATTCGACTCTGACATTACTGATAAAAACTAAAAACTTCAGATAAAATGCATGCAAGGCTGTTTCCCATTTCCAGAAACTCTTCTACATCACGACTTTCTAAGAGCAACAGATTTCCAGTGCTGCACCTGTGGTCACTTTTTTGTGACATAAAAAAATTATTTTTTAATACCTATAGTTTCAACAATTGAAATGTTTGTACAGAGTTCATCATCAAGAACAAAAACATAAAAACTAAACTCCACCCAAACAGACCACGAAGGCCAACCTGTACCGACCGGCTGCAATGTCATCCTCAGCCCGAAGGCATCACTGGATGCGGATATGGAGGGGCACATGGTCAGCACACCGCTCTCCCAGTCGTCGTCAGTTTTCATGACCGGAGCCACTACTTCTCAGTCAAGTAGCTCCTCAGTTTGCTTCACAAGCGCTGAGTGCACTCCGCTGGCTAAAAGCGCTCGGCAGACTGGATGGTCACCCATGCAAGTGCTAGCCCAGTCCGACAGTACTTGAACTTCAGTGATTTGATGGGAACCGGTGTTACCACTGCAGCAAGGCCGTTGAACAAAAACATGCTCAACTAAATACACAACAAAAAACAGAAATATATGCCAAGTGTAAAGATTGTCACATGAACTGCCTAAACAACAATGAGAATCAAGACACACTGAAATTAAAGACATTTGTTGCCAGTGGGCTTTGATTTATATCAAATGGACAAGCTGAAAATTTGTGCCGTCAGACACTACCCCACCACAACCAGTCCATCTGTCAAAAAACAGCATTGGCCCTCTACGTCTAGCTGGCACCATGTAAGGTCATACACGTGCATGTGTAAATTTCCTTTCTGTTGTGTGTACCTGTCCACAACTCCACATTTCTACCTTTTGGTAAGTGGGTTGCTTTAATTCAAAAGCACTTACATTCTGCAAGAACTTTCTACAACATTTATATTTTTGTATTGGCTACATATACTTTTAGTTGTCTGTAACTAGTATTCTACTAGTTCCAATTATTTTGAACTTTAATCTACAACTATGCATTCTCTGCTATTGTTCTTTTATGTACTGTCTATGTGTCCACTAAATGTTTAGGTAACGTGTTCATTTTATTCACACAAAACAAACAAAAATATGCATCTTCAACTTTTGTAGTCCTGTCTTCCTCAGTTGCGTGTAATATTATGGTATATTGATAATTTTTACTTATGGACCGTCTGACAGCAACTGAATAAAACACAATTGTAGTGCCATACGCGTTTTGCCTTTAATTTCTGCAAGGCATCATCAGTGGCCTGGAATATGTACATATGTTAGCTATTTTATTTACATTTTTGTCACTGTGCCTATAGGTTATAAACAATTCTGGTGGTTGCTATTTCCTGTTAAGTAGTAATGTTTTGAACTGTACTTACAGGTTGCGTGGACAATTTCTTACATATTACGCTCCTGTTGCATCTTTGGTGTTGTTCTTCTTCTTATGAACGCCAATTTGCGGTTTTTTCTGCATTCCACAGCACTATGCACTGAACGCTTGTTTTAATGCAATGTTTTGGTTTCTGTTGCCGACTGTCAAATGTTTTTGCCAAAGATCGAAACTTATGAGTGTAACTGTTAAAGTATCTCTGGTCAGTTCATGTATGCATTTGTGTGTGTGTGTGTGTGTGTGTGTGTGTGTGTGTGTGTGTTTTGGTGTGATATTAATTTAACATTTTTTTTGTGCTCTGTGTTAGCGTGTGTGTGTGTGTGTGTGTGTGTGTGTGTGTGTGTGTGTGTATTTTGGTGTGGTATAATTTTTTTTTTATGTGTGTGTGTGTGTGTGTGTGTGTGTGTGTGTGTGTGTGTGTGGGGAAGAGTTTTCTTGTTTTATGTTATCATTTCCTTTATTAAGTGTAGTAGGGAGCTTGTGCTGATGTGTGTTTGTTCATTTATCACATGTTTGTTTTCTGCTATGGCTTTCTGGATGTGGAAGTTTTCTTGTGATTGTATAAGATGTTTGTCATGGTTGCTTATTCTCATTATTTTCATTTCTTGTTCCATGTTTGTAGGATGATGGTTGTAGTGTTTTAAATGCTCTGCAAATGTGGAATGGTTTGTTTCATACTTCCAACATCTGATATGTTCTTTGTATCTTGTTTCAAAATTCCTGCATGTCATGCCTATGTATACTGCATCACAACTTTGACATTCAAGTTTATATATTCCTGATTGTTGGAATTTGTCCCTCTTGGTGGCTGGCTGGCTTAGGTGTGATTGAAGGGTTTGCCCAGGCTTAAATGCTATTTTGAAGCCCTGTCTCTTTAGGATATTTGCAGCTCTGTGTGTTAGTTTATGTGTGTAGGTCATGGTGTACCATCTGGCTCTTTTCTGTGTGGTGTTGTCATTGTGTGTGTTTGTTGAGTATGTTTGTAAGTTTTCAGCTTGTGAGTTCTTTTGTATTCTGGAAATGTTGTGTTTGTTTTATATTTGTGTTTTTATTTTTTGATTGAGCCTGTGTACCACATGTGTGTCATACCCGTTGTTCCTAGCTATTTGTATGATTGTACTCATTTCTTGTTCATAGTTTCTCTTGCTGAGTGGGATTCTGTTTAATCTATGTAACATGTGTCTTAGTGCTGCAAGTTTCTGGCTGTGGGGGTGGTTGGATGTGGAATGTATTATTGTGTCTGTGGCTGTTGGTTTTCTAAAGATGTTAAATGTATGTTTGCCATTTTCTTTTTTAATTGTAATGTCAAGAAAATTTATTTGATTTTCTTTTTCTTTTTCAAGTGTGAATTTTATGTTCTGATGAGCTTTGTTTATTTCTGAATGGAGTTCATCTATTTTTTCACTTGGCTCATCTACCAGACAAATAATGTCATCCACGTATCTGTACCAATATATGATTTTGAAACTTTCATTTGTGGTTATCTTTTCAAATATTTGATTTTCTAGGTGACTGATGAAAATATTTGCTAGTGTTCCTGATATTGGGGATCCCATGGGCAGTCCATCAGTTTGCAGATAATATTCTTTCTCAAACTGAAAGTAGTTTTGTTCAGTTGTCAGTCTGAGCATATCTGTTATTTCTTTTATTGCATCTGTGGTGAGGTTGCTGTGGGATGAGAGATTTTGTTCTATGATTTGCTATTGGTGCAGTGTTTCAAACCTTTTTCCAAGAGCATTTTTTCATTTTCGTGTAGTTCTGTCTCTGTTAGGTTAACTAAGCACGGATGGAATGTGTGTTGGAGTTCATGTGGTTTCACATTTAAAATGTAAATGTATTTTTGCGTCTTTTTTACTGTTAGTTTCATTATCTTCTGTCTATGTTTGTTTTGTAAATGTTTCATTGCTGTGTATGTGTTGTGTTCAGTTTTTTCTACTAATGCCATGAAAACTGCGGCGCTTCCCACGTTTTTTGCCAATTCTAGATGAGTCTCGTAGAGCACCATGATTAGGTGCTGTTTTTTTGAATAGAGCATCTTAATTTCATGTAGTGACCAATATCGTTCTGCAAATGATTTCGACTTTTGTGCCACTGTAGAACTGTTTTTAACCTTTACATTAATGTAACTTGGAATTAAATCGTTCTTTTTGCATGTTTTGTTGAATTTTATGTGCTGTATCGTCTTATGGAGTCTCAGATGTATTTTCTTGAACCTGTTGTACACGTTGACAGGGAATGCTTGACATAGCTGTATTGACATCTTCAACTTTTGTAGTCCTGTCTCCCTCAGTTGCGTGTAATATTACGGTATATTGATAATTTTTACTTATGGACTGTCTGACAGCAACTGAATAAAACACAATTGTAGTGCCATACGCGTTTCGCCTTTAATATCTGCAAGGCATCATCAGTGGCCTGGAATAAGTACATATGTTAGCTATTTTATTTACATTTTTGTCACTGTGCCTATAGGTTATAAACAGTTCTGGTGGTTGCTATTTCCTATTAAGTAGTAATGTTTTGAACTGTACTTACAGGTTGCGTGGACAATTTCTTACATATTACGCTCCTGTTGCATCTTTGGTGTTGTTCTTCCCCACACCATCTGGACACACACACACACACACACACACACACACACACACACACACACACACAAATGCATACATGAACTGACCAGAGATACTTTAACAATTACACTCATAAGTTTCGATCTTTGGCAAAAACATTTAACAGTCGGCAACAGAAACCAAAACATTGCATTAAAACAAGCGTTCAGTGCATGGTGCTGTGGAATGTGGAAAAAACCGCAAATTGGCGTTCATAAGAAGAAGAACAACACCAAAGATGCAACAGGAGCGTAATACGTAAGAAATTGTCCACGCAACCTGTAAGTACAGTTCAAAACATTACTACTTAATAGGAAATAGCAACCACCAGAACTGTTAATAACCTATAGGCACAGTGACAAAAATGTAAATAAAATAGCTAACATATGTACTTATTCCAGGCCACTGATGATGCCTTGCAGAAATTAAAGGCGAAACGCGTATGGCACTACAATTGTGTTTTATTCAGTTGCTGTCAGACGGTCCATAAGTAAAAATTATCAATACACCGTAATAAAAATATGCATATTTTTGTTTGGTAAATCTATTGATGTTTTTGTTTACATTTTTTCATTTTTAGATTTATGATGGTTGAAAAGCCAAAACTGGTAATAAATTTTAATAACATGTTATGTGATCAAGATATCAACTTTTATAAGATGGAATGGAATTCTTTTTATAATCTTGTCTAATACAAATGTCACTTGTCTCATAAGAAGGTATGAATGTCCTCATTTCTATAATCATGCATTTGAACCTGCTTACTGTATTCACACCTTTGCCTACCTACGTAACTTTACTATCTACACATTCCTCTATAACTAAACTGATGACTTCTTGATGCTTCAGGATGTATCATCTCCTCTGATCCCTTCTTTTTGTCAAGTGGAGCCATAATTTTTTTCCCCCAATTTGATTCAGCACCTCCTCATTATTTACTCAAACTATCCATCTAATATTCAAAATTGTTCTGTAGCACCACATTGCAAAAGCTGCTACTCTCTTCTTGTCTGAAATGCCTATCATCCACATTTCACTTCTGTGAAAGGCTACACTCCAGACAAATACCTTCAGAAAAACTTCCTAACACTTAAATTTCAATTATATATTAACAAACTGCTCTTTCCCAGAAATGCTTTTCTCACCATCACCTGTATGCCTTTTACATCCTTTCAATTTCCACCATCATCGGTTATTTTACTGATCAAATAGCAAAACTCATCTACCACATTTAACTTCTCTGGACGTGTTAACAAGCGCGCCTTTGTACCTGTCTCTGTGTGCTCTGAACAAGTTTAAGCGCGCCACCAGTCCTTCTACCTGGTAGTCTTGAACGTGTCTACGCGTCATTCACTAAACTAATTCCCTCGTCATTACCTGAATTAATTTGGCTACATTCCATCATTCATGTTTTATGCTGGTTGATTATCTTATAACCTCTTTTCAAGACTCCATCCAATGCATTTAGCTGCTCTTCCAAATAATTTGCTGTCTCTGACAGAACTCCAATATGTTCAGCAAACCTCCAAGTTTTTATTTCTTCTCCTTTAACTTTAATACCCTTCCCAAAGTTCTCCTTGTTTTCCTTTACTGCTTGCTTAATATACAGTTTGAATAACATCACGGATAGACTACAACTCTGTAACACTTCTTTCTCTTCCACTGCTTCCTCTTATAACTGTCGTCTGGTTTCAGTACAAATTGTTAATAGTCTCAGTTCCCTACATTTTATCCTTACTACCTTCAAAATTTCAGAGTGTGTGCCAGTCAATATTGTCATAAGTTTTCTCTAAATCGACAAATATAAATGCGGACTGGCTTTATGTAATCTATCTTCAATGATAAGTTGTAGGATCAACATTGTCTTGTGTGTTCCTACATTTCTCCGGAACCCAAACTGATCTTCTCCAAAGTCAGCTTCTGCCTGTTTTGCTGTCCATCTGTAAATAATTTGTGTAAGCATTTTGCAACCCTGGTTCATCAACCTGATAGTTCGGTAATATTCACAATTGTCAGCACCCACCTTTTGCAGAATGGGAATTATTACATTCTTCTTGAAGTCAGGATATTTCACTTGTCTCATAAATCTTGCAAACCAGGTGGAACAGTTTTGTCATGTAGTCTCTCCCAAGGATCTCAACAATTCTGAAGGAATCTTGTCTACTCTTCTGGGACGTTGTTTCAGCTTAGGGCTTTCAGTTCTCTGTCAAATTGTTCTTGCAGCATCATGTCTCCCACCTCATCGTCATCTACTTTCCCTTCTCAATCTATTATATGTCTTAAGTTCATTTACCTTGTATAGCCCTCTCACGTTTCACCTTTCAGGCTTCTCTAGTTTGACTAGTACCGTCTTGCCATATGAGACCTTGATATTCATATAGCTGCTTCTCTCTTCTCTGAAAGCTCTTTATCTCTCCTACAGGCAGCTTCTATCTTTCCTCTACTAACACAAACTTCTACAGCCTGGCATTTGTTCTCTAGCTATCTTGCACTTTCTGTCAATTTTCTGTTATCCCTTTTGCCTACTTTGATTACTGCATTTTTCTATTTTCATCAAATAAATTCAGTATCTTCTGTGTTATCTGTGACTTCTACTAGGTCTTATCTTTTTAGCTATTTGATCCTCTGCCACCTTCACCATTTTATCTCTCAAAGCTACAAAGCCGACTTTTGCTGTATTCCTTTCACTTACTTAAATCAATCATCGCCTACTCCTCCCTCTGAAACTCTCAACCACCTCTGGTTCCTTCAGTTTGTCCAGATATCATCTCCTTAATCTCTTGTTTCATTTAATGCTCCAATTTAATCCTTTTATCTCTTACTTCATCATCTTTACTCAATAAGCTTCGCTGGTACTGGGTTCCTCTCCTTAACTATCTCCTCCACTCTTCCAGCTTTCATTCTCCATCTATAGTTTATTATTTTTAATTCTGTTTTTTGCTGCCCTTTCACCTGAATATGACCTTATTCTACTACAAACATTTATAATTTTCAATGCGATAGGGTCCGCAACTGCAATGAATTTTTTGAATGATTTCTTGATGCCTTCAGCTGCCATTGTCTTTATTTCCTGTACTATTGTACAATTTCAGCCTTAAGTCATTTTCAAGTATTTTACGGATGATTTTTTGGCAACAGATTATGTCATATGCGTCGTTGCGTGACATGATGTCATAAGAGCAACGATGCACGTGATATAATGTGTTACCAAAAAATCATTCGTAAAATATTTGAAAATGTCCTAAAGCCGAAATTGTGCAATCATACAGGAAATAAAGAAAATGGCAGCTGAAGGCTTAAAGAAATCATTTAAAAAAAAAATTTACAAACATTTACTTTTTAACAAGACTGACTCAAAAAATGCAAGCATTCTTACTATCCATTCCCAGGTATATGCATGCAGCATGTTCAAGTTACCCACGTCAATTAAAAAACACTGTTTCCTCAATTTCACTTGTAATCATTATGAACAGCAATTGCGACAGGACATTGACTTTGCAAGTTCACAGACAGAAGCTTTCTCTTTGTTCTTTGTCCACCTTTGTGTCATAACACTACTATTTCTTCTTTCTAAACAGTTATTTTTTACCCCACATAGCATGTTGTGCTATGTACATAGGTCAAGAGACACTGTCACAGCATAGGCACAACCACTAGCCAGGCGCCTTCTCAGTTCTGAGCAAACGCCCATAGATGATGCTCACTAATCGGGACCACATTTTCCATCTGCCCCATGTCCATGAGCACATTATATTTATCCACTGCTACTGTTGCCAGCCACCAGAGAAAGCACTGGCAACCATGGACTATTTTGCACTTCTGCCAAGTATGGGCACAGATGGACATCCTTCCACCAACAGCCACAAGGTGATGTGCTGCCAACATTCATTCAGTTCCTATAGTTACAGCAATTACACAGTTCCACAAGTTCTGACAGTTCCATTCAGAATACTACAGTTCCAACATAGCAGTCAATCTGTAGAGAGCAAAAGAAAAAATTCACTATGAGTGTCTGCGTAATACTTCCTGTCATAGTGACTATATTGTAGAATGCCAAGGGGTAGCATTTGGAGTAGGACATCAACTGCCAGGCATCAAATTGTTACCAAAATTATTTACAATTGTGTATCATCACTATTAATGAATGTCATTGATTATTTCTTATTACATTGCCACATTCCTGTGCTACTGCTGCACTGTCAAATGAGCATATAATTAGAAATTACTAGTATGCATGGTGCCTCCTCAAAATGAGTGTATAATTAGACATTACTATTATGCATGGTGCCACCTCACACAGAACCATAGTTTTGTTTATAACATGCTCCATTACAATATTTGTAATACTACATATACAGGGCGTTACAAAAAGGTACGACCAAACTTTCAGGAAACATTCCTCACACACAAATAAAGAAAAGATGTTATGTGGACATGTGTCCGGAAACGCTAATTTCCATGTTAGAGCTCATTTTAGTTTCGTCAGTATGTACTGTACTTCCTCGATTCACCGCCAGTTGGCCCAATTGAAGGAAGGTAATGTTGACTTCGGTGCTTGTGTTGACATGCGACTCATTGCTCTACAGTACTAGCATCAAGCACATCAGAACGTAGCATCAACAGGTTAGTGTTCATCACGAACGTGGTTTTGCAGTCAGTGCAATGTTTACAAAAGCGGAGTTGGCAGATGCCCATTTGATGTATGGATTAGCATAGGGCAATAGCCGTGGCACAGTACGTTTGTATCGAGACAGCTTTCCAGAACGAAGGTGTCCCGACAGGAAGACATTCGAAGCAATTGATCGGTGTCTTAGGGAGCACGGAACATTCCAGCCTATGACTCGCGACTGGGGAAGACCTAGAACGATGAGGACACCTGCAATGGACGAGGCAATTCTTCTTGCAGTTGACGATAACCCTAATGTCAGCGTCAGAGAAGTTGCTGCTGTACAAGGTAACGTTGACCACGTCACTGTATGGAGAGTGCCACGGGAGAACCAGTTGTTTCCGTACCATGTACAGCGTGTGCAGGCACTATCAGCAGCTGATTGGCCTCCACAGGTACACTTCTGCAAATGGTTCATCCAACAATGTGTCAATCCTCATTTCAGTGCAAATGTTCTCTTTAAGGATGAGGCTTCATTCCAACGTGATCAAATTGTAAATTTTCACAATCAACATGTGTGAGCTGACGAGAATCCGCACACAATTGTGCAATCACGTCAGCAACACAGATTTTCTGTGAACATTCGGGCAGGCATTGTTGGTGATGTCTTGATTGCACCCCATGTTCTTCCACCTACGCTCAATGGAGCACGCTATCATGATTTCATACGGGATACTCTACCTGTGCTGCTAGAACATGTGCCTTTACAAGTACGACACAACATGTGGTTCATGCACGATGGAGCTCCTGCACATTTCAGTCGAAGTGTTCGTACGCTTCTCAACAACAGATTCAGTGACCGATGGATTGGTAGAGGTGGACCAATTCCATGGCCTCCATGCTCTCCTGACCTCAACCCTCTTGACTTTCATTTATGGGGGCATTTGAAAGCTCTTGTCTACGCAACCCCAGTAGCAAATGTAGAGACTCTTCGTGCTCGTATTGTGGATGGCTGTGATACAATACGCCATTCTCCAGGGCTGCATCAGCGCATCAGGGATCCCATGCGACGGAGGGTGGATGCACGTAGCCTCACTAACGGAGGACATTTTGAACATTTCCTGTAACAAAGTGTTTGAAGTCACGCTGGTACGTTCTGTTGCTGTGTGTTTCCATTCCATGATTAATGTGATTTGGAGAGAAGTAATAAAATGAGCTCCAACATGGAAAGTAAGCGTTTCTGGACACGTGTCCACATAACATATTTTCTTTCTTTGTGTGTGAAGAATGTTTCCTGAAAGTTTGGCCGTACCTTTTTGTAACACCCTGTATGCATATATAAATTGTGTGTGTGCGCGTGTGTGTGATGCAGCGTAATGTTTGTGCTGTATGATGATGATGATGATGATGATAATGACGACGACAATGACGACAGAAGTGAGAGAGTGAAACCCAGTGCAAGCACTTAGCCTGCTCCTCGCTAATAGCACAAAGTGTGCTGCCAAGCTTAAAGTCCCCATCTGATGGACGGATCATCATCAACAGTGCCACATGCCCTCACTTCATGAGACACTGCAGAGAGTTTTGATATTTAAATCATGACATTGGTACAAAGACTTGTGATCAGGAACTTTATGCCACCACCTTGGCGAAATACTGGCAGCAAAAGTTTTTCCATCACCAGGATTCGAACTGGCTTACCGCACATGCATGCATTAGCAACATCGGCCACTGAGGTGGGTATAGAACCACAGTACGAAATAATTTTTCTGCTATTGTGTATGTTTGTGCTGAATTGACAGTAACCTTCAGTTCAAACATCTCAACACAATCTCTCCATCCACAGAAGTGAACGTCTTTGTTATCATCACAAATGAGTCAGCCATAACTGCATAACAAATTATTAACATGCAACCAGCTCTGGTGCTTGCTGTGTGGTGCAGGGGTTAGCAGTGCAGCCTGATGTGTTGCAGGTCAACAGTTCAAACCCATCCACTAGCAATTATTTGTTATTTAGTATTATGATTTCTGTAAGGTTCTTGAAATATCTTATTTTAGTACCTGCACAGGCATGACAATGCTGCTAAACACCACTGTTGGCACAAGGTACAGAACAGGCTGACAGCGGCTCAACAACAAGTCGGGGAACATAACCCCACAAGAGGAAATGAAAACTTGCCATGCAAGTCAATCCAGGGGAAGCAGAAAGCCAAAATTGTATACAGACAAGTACGGGTATAAACAAAATATACAGCAGGCATGGATTGCTGACAATCAAGCTTGCAACAATGGTATACAGCATGAGGTACAAGGCAAAGTCTGCAGTGGTTGAACAGCCCCACCTGACTTACTGCTACCGGCAGGTAAATACTTTCCTCAGTGTGTTGAAAGTCTTGCAGTGGTTGAAGTATTAGAACTGCCCACATGACTTACTGTTGTCAGCAGGTAAACACTTCCCTCAGTGTGTCTGTCCAGATGACATGTCACGTGCGTCCCCCATAGTAGTTGTTCACACTATTCCGCCACTAACCATGTCAGCTCACCTGCTTCCATTATGATGTCTGCTGGAGGGGATACTAAATACATCCTCGCTGAAAAGGCCACCTAGGAGCAAAAATGGCTGGGCCTGGGCCGCGACCTCTGGCACAGAACCAGAGGAGAGAGCCGGAGACCTGTGCAGTGAACTGAGAGTCACAGCAATAAATCAATGAGACCCTGTGGCTGGCACCCATGCAAACATTCTACTGGACATCATCTGTTGAGTGGTATCTGTGGAAAGTAGCCAAAAAACTTGACAACACACCGACACAGGAAGAGCCAGGCATCCATGGACTACTTCATTTGAGTCTTAACGCATGCACAAAGCACTCCACCTCCATTTGAACAGTGACTCAAACGGCGTAGTAGTTACACTGTGTGATCAAAAGTATCCGGACACCTGGCTGAAAATGACTTATAAGTTCATGGCGCCCTCCAACGGTAATGCTGGAATTCAATATGGTGTTGGCCAACCCTTAGCCTTGATGACAGCTTCCACTTTCACAGGCATATGGTCAATCAGGTGCTGGAAGGTTTCTTGGGGAATGGCAGCCCATTCTTCATGGACTGCTGTACTGAGGAGAGGTATCGATGTTGGTCAGTGGGGCCTGGCATGAAGTTGGCATTCCAAAAAATCCCAAATGTGTTCTATAGGATTCAGGTCAGGACTCTGTGCAGGCCAGTCCATTACAGGGATGTTATTGTCATGTAACCACTCCACCACAGGCAGTGCATTATGAACAGGTGCTCGATAGTGTTGAAAGATGCAACCGCGATCCCCGAATTGCTCTTCAACAGTGGCAAGCAAGAAGATGCTTAACTCATCAATGTAGGCCTGTTCTGTGATAGTTCCACACAAAACAAGTGGTGCAAGCCCCCTCCATGAAAAACACCACCACACCATAACATCACCACCTCCGAATTTTACTGTTGGCACTACAGACGCTGGCAGATGACGTTCACCAAACATTCACCATACCCACACCCTGCTATGGCATCACCACATTCTGTACCGTGATTGGTCATTCCACACATTTTTCCACTATTCAATCATCCAATGTATATGCTCCTTACACTAAGCAAGGTGTCATTTGGCATTTACCGGCGTGATGTGTGCCTTATGAGCAGCCTCTCGACCATGAAATCCAGAAATCCAAGTTTTCTCACCTGCAGCCTAACTGTCATAATACTTGCAGCGGATCCTGATGCAGTTTGGAATTCCTGTCTGGATAGATGTCTGCCTATTACACATTACAACCCTCTTCAACTGTCGGCGGTCTCTGTCAGTGAACAGATGAGGTCGGCCTGTACGCTTTTGTGCTGTATGTGTCCCTTTATGTTTCCACTTCACTATCACATTGGAGACAGTGAACCTAGGGATGTTTACGAGTGTGGAAATCTCGCGTACAGATGTATGACGCAAGTGACACCCAATTACCTGATCACATTTGTCCATGAGTTCCGCGGAGTGCCCCATTCTGCTCTCTTTTGGCATCTAATGACTGCTGAGGTCGCTGATATGGAATACCTGGTAGTAGGCGGCAGCACAATGCACCTAATATGAAAATGTTTCTTTCTGGGGGAGCCCGGATACTTTTGATCACATAGTGTAGATGCTGGATACCATTGCAAATGTAAAAGTTTTCAAACTTTCACAACACAAATTGCCAACTGTTATTGGACATGAGGGTCCTGGGGAACGACTGACTAAGTATGTACATTGGCAGTCAGCAATGTGGAGGACATCTTTGCCACATACAGGAAATCTGACACAGCATCGACCACCAACAACCACATGTTGTCCTAAAAGGAATGTGCGAAATCAACGTGCACTCTGTTCCCAAGGGTGTTCTGATACCAGCCAAGGAAAAAACTGGTACAGCAATGCACACTGGTTCTATACAAAGGCCCCGAAAGCCTGCACCAGATGTTCAATGTTGCAACTGATTGCCAGCCAGCAGACGCGACATCACGTTAATGCCTTCGTACAAGTCATACCCCACTGCAACACGTCCAGCAGCTGGATTATGTGAGGACACAATGCTGGGGGATGACCACTTGACAACATTGTTCCTCTGTGACCAGCATGAAGAGTCCCTGGACAATCTTGAGTTAACTGTGTAGGATAAAAAACATGTGCCACACCCATACTGATCCACACCTGAAGAGACGTGTTCTGACCAAACCATATGGACAGCCGAAATGATTTACTGGAAAAGTGGGTTGGCAGCTGTGGTAGTTGTGACCTCTCACAATGAAAAATCTGACAGGGTTTGCAGCAAGGTATCATCTAATACAAACATGAGAGCCTCCTGCTGATCGAACTCTGGACTGGGCCCCACTGGTAGATGCAATGGAGCATCAGCATTTGCATCCAGCATGGTGGAGCAGTAATGAATGTCAAAGCAAGAATTACTGAGAAACGGGTCCATCTCTGCCACCGGTGGAAACTCTTGTCTGGGAACTTGCAACAAGTGCCAAATAGGGAAACCACTAGCTTGTGGTTGATTATGAGGAAGGACTGTAGCCAGTGCCTCCTTTCCCCAACTGTAAATAATTAAACTAAGCCGCAAAAAGTCTCTCTAAAGCATAAACGAAGGGCTGTTCAGTGCCATCCGGGTGCTGATGGGATAGAACCGTACCCAACACCATATTGATATGTTCATCAGTCACGGTTAAAGGTATACATGGTGTAACTGCTTGAGGAATTGAAAAGCCAGGTGACAGTCTGCAGACCAGACGAACTTGATGTCCTTTTGGTAAAACTCATTAAGAGGATGGCAGATGTATGCTGTCTGGGGAATGAACTTAGCATGATATGAAATCTTGCCCTTCACTTTCCTGAGCACTGGCAGTTGACAAAGTTTTGACACATCTGTCCATAGGGACAAGGCCAGCTTTGCCGAGCACATGTCCCAAAAAATGAACCTTTGAGGAGAAAAAACTCCAATTTTCCAGGTTGCAAATGTCATAAAGGTACTTTGTGTGACAGAAACGTCTAGAATCAACTGGTCCAAATATGGTTGATAAATTCTTGGCACAGGTGAGATTTCAAAAGGCATACGATCAAGCTGGTAAAGCCCAAAGGGTGTGTTGAGGGCTAAAGGAAGTCCAAGAAGTTTAATCCAACGGCAACTGCATGTATGCATCGTGCAAGTCGATATGTGGAAAATACCGGCCCCTCAACAACTCCACCAGCTGCTGTTTCATATACAAATCCATGACATATTGCTCATTGACCATCTTTTCGAATTCGACACAAAGATGCATCAAGCAGTTGGGCTCTGAAACACTACCAACGGGATGACCCACTGTATCAACTAAATACAATAAACGACACCTTAATCCTACCAACACTGCATCTCAGCCTTTACTTTGTCGCAAATGAAGAGGGGAATCGCCTACCTGACAGCATACCCCACACACGGCCTCCATGTGTGAGCAATCCCATTGAACATGTCTAAAAGACAATCGGAAAGGAGCAGGAGGAGAACACCACCAGTGACCTGAAGAATGTTGGGGGCATGAACTATGACACAGCAACCAATGCGAACACATTGAGCTCAAAGCAACACCGCAGACCCACTGCGCAAGAATTACCAACAGTGTCAATACATGGCAACTTGGCAGGAAGGAAGGCCACCAGTGAACCCCACAGGGCACCATGCACACCTAACTGTGCCACCTCCCAACTGTCAGAAATGACATTCCCGCCGCTGCCATTAAGCTCATACAATTTTGCAATCTGGGCAATGTCATATTAAGAAGGATAGGACATAGTCAACACCCTAATTTGAACTTCAGGATCTGGTGCTAACCAGACCATCACGTACAGAATTAGCGACTCTGCATATGAAGTAACACATTTTGAACACTGAAAACGATGTTTGCATGAAGAGCCCTGCAAACTAGCAATCCAGGCTACATATGAGTCTCCAACACACTTGTTGTGTGGGTTAAAATGTAACCACGCATGGGTTTGATGTACAAAATGCCGTGTAAGCAATTGGCGAAGTTTGCCAAAGGGAAATTTCTCAGGCTCAGTGAAGGGCTTCAAAATTTGACAACTTCATATAGCCCCATACTGCTGGACACTAACAAGGCAGCTTTATCAACTGGATCAACGATATGCCTTACCTGGCACTGCAGCAACAACTGGTGCACGTAATTTTCCCGCTTTTCCATAAATTCATTGAAACCAGCAAACAGCATTGGGAGCAGAGAAGAAAACTGCACAGCAGGCACCATGCCCGCAACCTGCATGGCGTGGAAGTGAAGTAACTCTGTATTCTGCTTTAGAAGTGCCCCCATCTGCTCATGTTGCTGCTCTTTCTGTAGGCACAACTGTTCCTCCCACCACTGCAGAAATGTTGGGCCCACAGTGGCCCACAATTAACACTATGAAATAGGAAGAAATAAATAGAAGCATCACATGTAAAAGAACATCCTTCCTTGCCACTTTAGTATCTGTGCAGGCTTGACAATGCCGCTAAACAACACTGTTGCCAAAAGGTACAGTACTGGCCAACAGTGGCTCAACAAGAAGCTGTACAAACCCCCTCCCCCAAGAGGAAATGAAAACTTGTGCGAGTCAATCTATGGGGAAGTAAAAAGTCCAAAACCATGTTGGTAGATGCATGGAGATATGCAAGTTGAGGTCCATGGGGGCTGAACTCAGCATTACAACTGCCTTGCCTGGCCCACTGCCACTGGCAAGAAAACACTTCCATCAGCAGGCTTACCCATACCACACACTGTGTTTGGTGTCAACAGTAGTTGTCCACATTATTCCATCTTAATAACCACACCAGCTCATCCGTCTCCATTGCAATGTCTGTTGGCATGGTTGGTAAACTTACATGCATGGCATTTATATATTCTAGTACATTCTGTGTTCAAATAAATACCGGCATTCTGGAATATTCAATGTTTGCATGAATAGTTGCACTCTCCATGAAGAAGTTCAGTTCTGTTTTGGCTGAATGTTGTTGTCAGTTGTAAGCACTGTACTTCACTGACGACCCCGCCTTCGGATTTGGACTTGATTGTGGTTTCAATGCGACATTAATTGATGAACACCCACATCACTGTGACTCCAATGAAGCAACATAAAAGTTATTACCTACATGGACAGAAACAGGAATACAAGTAGCACATCATTCCTATAATTCATACATTCAGGAGACAGATAGATTTCAAAACTGCAGTAAGTCACACATCAGGCATTCATCTGTGTTTTCCGTAGACACTGGTCATCACCCAGTGAAATTACTGAAAAGAGTCAACCCTGTCACCAAATAAAATACGTGGGATAACATGTTTTTAGCAAATGCTTACTTTTGCTGGGCTACACAGAACGGTAAAGGTTCACAGACAACAAAGATAAGCTCAATGGCTGGAAAAAACTGAAGAAAACATTTGGTGACAATCAAAGAAAGTCAACTTTACAGAAGAGGAAATGAAGAACCGTGCCCAGCATCATGGTGAAATGCCAAAGTTGAAGGTACAGAATGTTTTGTCTTTTTTTTAACACCCTGAATCCAAATGTGGCAAAAGCTGTCAAAAACTGACAAAATGCCACACCTGTCAAAAACTGACAAAATGCCACACCTGTCAAAAACTGACAAAATGCCACATCTGTCAAAAACTGACAAAATGCCACATTTGATGAAACGAGTCACAGAAGATATGTACCAAGCTCTTCTGGTAAAAGATGCCACAACAACAGAAGAATTCATTAAGTTCTGACAGCAGATTGAGGAAATGCAGCAGCAAATATTCAGACAATAGAGTTTTGATTGACTCCTGAATGTGGTCCCTATGACATTTGTGGAATACCATGACCTACCTTCTCTCATATGCCACATTTTCAAATAAGACACACAGCATTTTGTGACAGCCAGAATGGTCAGACAGTACAAGTGACATAGCGGTATGAACACTGACCCCCTGCTTCATAATGTAATAGTGATGAGAGGAAAAGTGTATCTATCTATGGAATCAATATCCAACACCAGTCGAACACACCATAAAGAACGGACTCGGCCACTGCAGACATAAGCACCACTATCAAATGACAACCCAGCATCCGACCACCCAAGTAAAATGCCCCGCAAAAGAACAGACGTTTGAAGAACGGAGGACAGTCTGCTAGTCCATTTTCACTGTGGATGCTATGGACATGTTGTGCGCTACTGCAAAGAAAGAAAATGAGTACTCGTTGTCACAACAGACCTATTCAAGCCTATCAACTGAAGATAATTATAGTTTATCTTTGGGCCGAAGCTCATCACCGTACCGTGGACAAGGTTGCTCCCCTGCATGCCATAGCCATTCATTGCCGCTGTACAGAGGTACCGAGAGCTCCTCTAGCAGCCTGTACAGAAAATCTAAGCGAGGCGTCCATCTATGGGGGTGAGGCTGCCTCTGGTGAAAATGTAATAGGATGTGAGAGGTAAAGTTACCACTGTTACCAAGATGACACAAAATTTTACTGACATCATCATCAATGGCAAATCAATCTGGTTGCTAGTCAATGAGATTTCTTTTTCCGTACTGTCAAATGCTTATCATCACCAACTAAAGAGGACTATGTTCCATGACAAAACTGACTGTGCTGTAGGTCGCAAATGGGAAATATGTCCAGCCAACAGGAACATGCATTGAAAGAATAACTATCACCACCAGTACACAGCCCTTTGAATTTGTCTTTTTAATAGAAAGTAGTCATGATGTTATTCTTGGATGGGATTTCTTGCAGGCATAACAAGCAATCATAGACTCTAAAAGATAAGAGCTCCAGATTGATGAGCTATTCCAACAAGCACACTCAACAAAGATTGCTCTGTGTGATTGTTTGCCACTGAAGACATCCCACCATCATCAATGACATGAGTTCCAGTCCTCAACTGAGATCCATAGTTAAACTGTCAAGCTTCTGTCAACTGCAAAAAGCTACTTAGGCTCATAAAAGAAATCTAAATGCCAGCAATAAACATAAGCATTGGCGGCGGTCAAGGAGAACACTGGAACACTGACTGCCATGAACAGCCACGACTCATCTCTACATGTACAGCAGTTGGGCAAATACATGAAAACACAGTGAGGAATGCATGCTTGAACATACATACAGATGCTAGCCAAGACAGCAGGTTGCCTGGTTGTCTTTAACCACAAATAGTACCTGTGCAATGTTGATACATTGCAAGTGTCACCCATGGTCAGAACAGTGTTCTGCGCAGTTGTGAGTGCTTTATGCTGGAACTTAATGATTTCTAACATGGACAAACTGCTGGTTCTCATATGGTGAGTGCTTTCATAACCAAAGTAGCCAAAGTATTTGATATTTCAAGAGCAACCATGTAGAAGATCATCATCTGCTACATCACAATGCGGACAAAGGTGTGAACCGAGTGATCGTGAAAAACGGTCGTTGAAGAGGACTGTGACAAAAAATTAGAAGGCGATAGCTGCAAAGTTCACTGCGGAACTGAATGTCACACACGCGAACCCTGTTAGCACCAAAAGAACACAAAAGCAGCTCCATCAACAAGGAACTGTAGAGTGAGTGGAACTCCAAAACCATCCACCAGTCATGCAAACACTCATAACAGGGAAAAGTGGTGCTGAAGCCATAACACATGGGCTCTGGAATGATCCAAGAAAGTCACTTAGTTGGATGAGTTTTGTTGCATGATGCTCACAACTTCTGGCCAAGTTTATGACCCAAGAGTGAACTATGGCAGGGGATTGGTGATGATTTGGACAGCCTAATTCAGTACTCTGCAAGGTCGCACTACTGCCAAAGATTATGTGACCATTTTGCTGGTCAGGTTGATTCCAAGGTACAATGATTATTCCCCAATAACGATGCTGTGGTCCAAGATGGCAAGGGCCCTGTTCACACAGCTCACAGTGCCCAGGACTGCTTTTGTGAGCAAAAGGATGAAATGTCACATGTCCTCTGGCCAAGACAGTCATCAGATCTCAATATTATTGAGCCTTTGTGATCTTCTTTGTGGAGAAGGATGCACGATCACTATCCACCTTCATCATCTTTACCCGAACTTGGCACAATTATGCAGGAAGAATTGTATAAGATTTCCTTGAAAACCATATAGGACCTGTACTAATCGATTCAAAGGAACTGTTTTGAACATCGACAGTTTTCCTACACAGTAATAAGCATTGCAGGCCCAATGTGTTGTTTGCCTGGTGTTTTCACATTTTTGTTTACCCACTGCATGTGCAAATGTATAGGTGAACCAGTCCAGGAAGGGCAGCTTAATGTTACTGACAAATAATAGTGCTCTGCTACCATTACACACAATTCTATTGAACTGCCACCTGTATCTAGCCTCACAAAGGAGTAACTCTGGTGAGTGCTATCTACTCAGCATCAATCGTCAGATGCTTTCAAACCCATAGTTGAGAAAAGTCAGACCAAGCAACCCATGATAGACCACCATATAAACTCTGGAAATCACCCACTAATTAGCCATCACTCATATGGAGTGCCGCCGACTGGATGACGGATTATCTGAGAGGAAATGGAAAGATGCTGCATGATGACATCATTGAACCTTCAGAGTGTCATTGATCCTCTCAGATGATCCTTGTGAAAGACGACAATGGCATTTCTGCGTCACCTACTGACAACTGAACAAAATCACATAAAAAGATGTCTACCCATTGTTGTGCATTGACACCCTGGATTGCTTGAAAGTAGTGAGGTATTACTCGACTGAGGACATGGAGACCGGCTACTGGCAAACAGAGGTTACAAGGCTGACCAGGAAAAGACACTCTTTGTATAACTCCTGGCAGCCTCTATGAGTAAGTTGATGATGTGTCTTTGCTACCTGAATGACATGGTCAATTTTTGAAGACATCTGAAGAACGTGTATGCCATCTAACAACTATGCTAATGTGTGTTCAGACCACAGATCTCTTCCTCAATCCAAAGAAGTGTCTTTTAATCGCCCAAAAAATAAAAACTTGAGGCATCTAGTGAATGGGGATGGAGTCCATCCCAATCCAGAGAAAATTAGAAAAGTCACAGATTTCCAGCTCTTTGGCACATCCATGATGTGAGAAGTTTTCACGGAATGTGCTCATACCATCGGCGATTCTTAAAGGACTTCTGTACCTCGGTACATTCCTTGCAAGAGCTGCTGCAAGGAGATGCCAAATTTGCGTGGGATGACATGCAAGAAGGATCTTTCCTTGTCCTTAAGGATGTACAAACATATTGTACAGTTCCAGCTTTTTATGACGAGACTGCTCAGACAGAACTGCACACTGACGCCAGCAGTTTTGGGATACGTGCAATTAGAGTACAAATTCAGGAAGGTGCTGAAAAAGTGATGCTTCCAGAGTTTTCTCCAAGTGCAAGAAGAATTATTCTACAAAGAGAAAGCATGCCTAGCAGATGTTTGGGTCATAAACACGTTCCGGCCATATTTATTAGCAAACCATTCACTGTCATGATGGATCACCATTCTCCATGCTGGCGAAATAGCCTGGAGGATCTGTTGGGTTGAATGGCAAGATGGGCACTAGGCTTCAGGAGTTTGACATCACAACAGTACAGTATAGCAAAACAGACATAAATACAAGGACGCTGATTCCCTTTCAAGCAATACTTTGGTACAACAGAGCAATGTGCACAAAAACTGTGCGTTTCAGAGTCCCACAGACAGGAAACTGTTCTCAGTACTAAGTGGTGTACCCTCTGCGCAAGTAACTGCTTTTGTTTTATATTGTTCTCAATATGTTTTAAACATTCAAGGGAAAGTTGGCTTTGTTTTGCTCTAGGGCGCAAAAACAACTGGGGTCATACATGGCCAAGTCAAAACTATAGAACACGAAGATAGAGAGGAGTTAAAAAACAACTATACGTCAGTCCCAACTGACATAAGAGAAGACAGCATAAAACAGGCACGAGGAGAAAGGGCTGAATAAGACACCATACAGAAATGGAGGTCCAAAACTAAAAATTAAATGGCCTTCATCATATTGCTTTGGCGGATAAAAAGTAAAATGTGGTCGAGAGCCCACGCGTCATTTGCTAAAACGGCCTATAACTCAGATGGCAAACCCAAACAGAAACGTAAACAGTTAAAACATGGGCATTCCATCAGGAGGTGGCGGACAGTTAAAACTTGAGTGCAATGGTTACAAACTGATGGGGTAGCGCCACTTATCAAATGATGATGGCTAAAAAGGCAGTGCCCAATGTGTGGCCTAGTTAAAATGACCTCCTGGTGGGAGGGCCGAGAGGAGGTCGTCCAAGCCGCTGGGAGGGGCTAAATAAGCTGGAGCTTATTCCCGCGAAGGGAGGACCATTGGCAATGCCAGAGAGAAACCACCTCCTGACAGACAAGCAACACAGAGATCATCGGAGGAAATAGGGACTAGCATGCTGAGGTAAGAGGATGGCAGCCTTGACAGCAGCGTCAGCAGCCTCGTTTCCTGGCAGACCAACATGACCAGGAACCCACAGAAACTTCACAGTGGCTCCACCAAGAGCAAGCAAGTGACAGTTTTCCTGGACCCACTGCACTAAGGGATGGGCAGTGTACAGCGCATATAGACTTTGAAGGGTGCTGAGCAAGTCTGAGCAAAGGACACAACTGAAAAGGCTGTGTTTCCGGATGTACTCCATGACCTGATACAGGGCGAAGAGCTTGGCTGTAAATACTGAGCAGTATGCTGGAAGCCGATATCGAAAGGCATGGGTGCCAATGACAAAGGCACACCTGACTCCACTGTCAGTCCGAGAGCCATCAGTGTATACAAAGGTACTAACGCTAAGTTCCATGCAAAAGTCATGAAACTGAAGGCAATAGAGGGAGGCTGGAGCAGAGCCCTTAGAAAGCGAATGAAAGCCAATGTTAACATGGGCCACTTCATGAAGAGTTTACACGCACCGAGAAAGTTGCAGGTAGTGTGAAGTTAAGCCGCCATAACAAGTGCCGAAAGTGGACTCCAGGAGGTAACATGAAGACGGACGCGCCCCATACAGGTGATCAAAGGCATCATCAAAAAGGAGGCATTGGATGGGTGGCCACGCATGGCAGACAAATGGCATGCATACCTGCTGAAGAGAAAGTCATGGCAGTAGGACAGTTGTAGTTCAGCACCTTCAGCATACAGACTCTCAAGCTGGCTTGTATAAAAGGCACTGGTGGCCAAACGGATGCCACGGTGGTGGATAGTGTTGAGACGTTGTAAGAGGGATGGACATGCAGATGCATAAACAAAGCACTCATAGTCGAGTTTTGAATGGACAAGGGACCGGTACAAACGGAGGAGGGTGGCTCTGTCAGCATCCCAGGAAGTATTATTCAGGACACATAGGACATTGAGGAACGGCGTACAGAGGGCTGCCAGGTAAGACACATGGGAGGACCAAGGGAGTTTCCTATCGAGCATGAGCCCCAGGAATTTCGCAGATTCAATGAATGGAAAGGCAATAGCCCCAGATTTCAAGATGGTGGGAGAAACCAATTGTGTCACCAGAAATTCATACAGACGATTTTGTCAGTTTAAAAGTGAAAGCCACTGTCGATGCTCCATGAGTAAAGATGATCAAGACATCACTGAAGACACCGGTCAGTGAGCCTGTCAGTGGAGAATTCAATAGATGTCAAAATCGTCAACAAAAAGGGAGCTGGAGATGCCTGGCAAGAGATAGGCCATTATAGGGTTAATCGCAATAGCAAAGAGGATTATGCTCAGGATGGAACCCAGGGGCACACCGTTTTCATGGATAAAGGTGTCTGACAAGACAGAACCCACACGCACCTTGAAAACTCTGTCTTTTATAAGTTCCTAAAGGAAACATGGCACGTGGCCACAGAAGCCCCACTGTAATGAGTACGGAGGATACCAGTTCTCCATCAGGTGTCGTAGGCCTTCTCCAAATTGAAAAACATGGTCACTGTAAAAAAAGCCATTCATGATGTGGGTGGACAAAATAACGAGATGGTCAATTGAGGAATGCCATGCTCGAAATCCACACTGTGTATTTGTCAGTAAATTACAAGACTCAAGCCATCATACCAGACGAGCATGAATCATACGTTCCATCACCTTGCAAATGCAGCTGGTAAGAGAGATGGGACAGTAGCTAGAAGGGAGGCTTTTGTCCTTACTGTGGTTAGGTATGGTATGACGGTGGCTTCATACCAACGTCCAAGAAATGTGCCCTCTGCCCAGATGCGGTTGTACATGTTAAGCAGAAAGCGCTTGCCCGCAAGAGGAAGGTGCCGCAACATCTGAATGTGGATGGTGTCTGGCCCTCGGGTGGAGGATCAGGATGAACTGCGAGCATGAGCTAGCTCCCTCATAGTAAAGGTGACATTGTACCACTCACGAGTCGGAGAAGAGAAGGGTATCACCTGAACCTACTCTGCTTGTTTCTGATGGAGGAAGTTGGAGATAGCAATAAGGGTCCACGATGACATCGTCTGCTACTGTCAGGCCGGAAATAAGGGAATGGATCTCTGTCTCTCTGTCCCAGTGAGCTGTCAGAGGTTGGCCCACACAACAGAGGAAGGAGTGGAACTGTTAAAAGGACTAGTGAATGAAATCCAGCTAGCTCTTTTGCTATCCCGAAGAACCTGATGACAATTTGCATGCATCTGTTTATAATGAATGCAGTTTGCCATAGTAGGATGACCATTAAAAATGTGGTGAGAAAGTCTCCGTCCGCGAATCGTGTCATGGCATGCCTCAGTCCACCAAGGGACTGGGAAACGATGTGGTAAAAATGAAGTGTGAGGAATGGAAGTTTCCGCAGCAGTAAGGATAACGTTTGTGAAATATTTCACCTGGTCATCCCAACTGGGGAAATCTTGTTCTTCGAAGGTCATCAGGAAGGAGTAAAGCTGCCAGTCAGCCTTAGTAAGCTTCCATTTGGGTGTGCATGAAGATGGGGTAGGAGCCAGCAAACGGATAGTACACGGGAAATGGCCGCTCGATTAGGTGTCAGAAAGAATGGCCCACTCAAGATGATGGGCAAGCTGGGCAGTGCAGAAGGATAGGTCCAAATGCAAATAAGTATGCGAGGAGTCGGAAAGGAAAGTGGGTGCTTCATTGTTAAGGCAGAAGACGTTAAGTTGGTTAAGAAGTTCAGCCAAGAGGGAACCTCCGTGACAGGTCCTGGGAGTAACCCAAAGGGGATGATTGGCATTAAAGTCACCGAGTAGCAAAAATAGGGGAAGTAGCTGCCCAATAAGCTGAAGGGAGTTTGCTCCGGTGACAATGAATGATGGAGGGACACAAATGGTACAGTGGGAAAAAGTCAGGTGGGGAAGGAAAAGGCGAACTGCAACAGCTTGAAGATGGGTATCAGCGAGATGGGCTGACTATAAATGTCATCCCATATGAGCAGCACGACGCCCCCAAGAGATGGAATGCCAACCTCAGGGTGAATGCCAAAATGAACCAGTAAGAAATATGAAAGCTTAAAGCAATCAGGAGGGGAGGGGGGGGGGGGGGGCACAATATCGTTTCCTGAAGGCAGAGTACAAGGGGGTGCTGCAATGCTAAAAACAGCAGTAAATCCTCTTTATGGGACCGAAGGCTGCAAATGTTCCACTGGAGGAGAGTCATGATGAGGCAGAGATATAGAGGTGTCACCATAGCGGCTGCCGAGTGACAGCCTGTGAAGGGTTGCTACTATAAGGCTCAGAAGTAGGAGGATCCTACTCCATGGAGTCCACAGAAGCGTCGGCTTGCTTGTGTGGTCAGTCTGTGGAGTCCAATGCTGAAAAATGGTTGGTGGTGCGCACCGGCCACATGGAGGCCTGCCGAGCTAAGGTATCCTGTGGCAACACCGTCGAAGAGGATCTTTGAGTCAGCGAAGGAGAAGACCGTTTGTTTGCCTTTGGTGGACTTCTTCAAGCCTTTCTGGTTAGAGGAAGACTCTGGTGTTGTCTGGCTGAAGTATTCATGGGAGTACACCTTCTGTCCTTTCTGACCTACCGGTTGTGTAACAGTGACTTCGCCCCTCGAGGCGAGGGTTTGATGGCTTGTTGCACAGCCGGATAGGGGGATGGCAACGCTACCTTGACACTGGGCAATTTCACAACCTCAGAGCTGAATTGGAGATCACATGTCTGATTGGCTATGTCCTTCATGGAGCACGGGGTAACAAGAACAGAACTATAGGTGCCAGACAGGAGAATGCAAGTTTTGTGACTAGCCAGTAACTTGTGAGCGACTGGGTAAGGCACTTTTTCGTTCACCCAATTCTCTTTGACAGCCCACTCATAAAGATACACAGGACAATCCTGAGAGGAGGCGGGATGGCCGCCATTCCAGTTGATACTGCGGGGACAAGGAGGCGGACAATTGCCCTCGTGTGGATCCGTATCACAGGTTACACACTTGGCTGGGTGTCGACAAGACGTTCTAGTGCGGATGAAACAGGTTCAAGAATGTACGGCCGAACTGTGATAATTTCATAGCCTGCTTTGATCTTGGACAGAAGCACCACTCTATCAAAGGTGAGAAAAAGAGTGCAGATGGGCAGTAAGGAAGAAACTACCTTCTTCATTACATGATGGACGGCACTGACAACCTGATCAGAGGCAAGACTGGATTTCGGCCTCAGTTAGACTGTCGAGCAGCCTGGTGTAAATTACATCAAGGAAAGAATTAAAAGTTGGGCCTCGACACGAAGAGGGTAGCCGTGGAGAAGCGAGGCAGCAAACAGTTGTTGTGCCTGAGAATCAGAAGGTCTCCAAAAGCGAAGTGCCATTCCATAAATGAGAGCAGGATTTCACAGGGCTGACAATTGCATCAACACCTTTCTGAATAACACACGGATATTCTGTGGTGAAGGACTGACTGGCTTCAGTACATGAGACCACGAGGAACCATGGTGCAGCAGGAAGATTCTTTGAATCATTAGGCTCTTTATGTTTATGTTTTGCAGACATTGATTGTGAAGATGAGTGACTCATTGCGAGAAAATCCCCCATGATTGCCAGCGTCTCAAGGGGGCACACTCGCCTTAGGTGATTGTTCACACCTCAGGTCACACCTCCCGAACACCTGACTGAGAAACCAATCGGTGATTTGGGAAGGTTGCAGATCATGCAATCACCCCTCCCTGGACCTGGCCTGTACCAGGGGGTACTTACGAACCCTACCTGTTGAACTGGGGCTGGGAATTATGCTTTACCCAGTCACCGGTTACACGTCAGACACGTGGGCTAGCATTCAGGGGCACACAGGGAGGAAGAAGAAAAAGAGGAACTCCAAACGCCCAAAGCATTCCGAATAACACCCCAGATATGTTCCCCAAGGGAGGGGAAAAAGAATAGCAAGAGGATAGAGATGCAGCATGGAAGGGAAAAAATGCTGCAAAGGCTGGGGCCCCATGGTAGCTAAGCATGAACCCACCAAAGAGTGGCGAGCTCCCTTCACCATTTTACTGATGCACACTGATAAAATGACTGATACTGTAAAATTTATGGTGAAATAAATTTAAAGCTGAGATGGTAATCTTTGACTCAAAATTTCTGTCTGTTCTGTTCTAGCAGCACCACTGCCAGGACATAAAATTGCAAAGTACTTAAGGTGTGTGATAGTATGTCCAAAATCAGATTCTGGTTGACACAAGTATTCACTCCATACAGTACTACCCTATATCATTCTCCAAGGACTGGAAAGAGCATCTGACACTGTCTGTGATTGGTCAGGAACCCCTTTGCCACTCATCAAGATATGTATTAATTTGCAACACAACACAGCATAACAATCACTTCGAAATGGCTGTGTATGCAAGGTTCTGTATTGGACCACTGAGCCTGCAGGCGGCAGTTGCCGGATGCAAAAACATGAGCTTCTTGATAAATTTCATGATTCCAGATTAACAGGAAGTATCACATAGGTTTTGATGGGTACACTTGTGAATATCAGAATATGACATAAATGGCCACGTCTTTCGAGGCCATATCTTTCCATTGCATTGAATTAAAACATTTAATTTTTTACATCACCAAGGGATCATAGCACTTAATACATGACATAAATTTCAACTTAATATATCTACTGGTTCTTCAATAAAGGGGTTCTGAAAAGTCCGATGGACAGGCAGGCAGGCAGACAAAGTGATCCTATAAGGGTTCTGTTTATACCGACTGAGGTGGGGAACCATGAAAAGGATACCTTAATTTCAATGACTTGCACCAACTAATGTCCCTGTATGTTCCTCAGTGTTCTTATGCTCATGGTATCTAGTGAAACTACCAGAAGAAAGAAATATTTTTAGTAGCATCAACATTGTAAGTTTTACGGACCCACACACTAGTCTTAATGCTATGTGACATACCCTTTGTACAAATAACTACCTTTGTTTTATATCATTTGTGATAATCATGAAGGGCTCCAGGGAAAGTGGGAACTCTTCATAATTTTGCTGATACTGACTGATACAATGACTGACACTGCAGAATTTATAAAGAAATAAATTTAAAGTTGGAACGGTAAGCCGTAACTCAAAATTTCTATCTGTTGTGTAATAGTGACATCACTGCCAGCACATAAACTTGTTAAGTACTTAAGGTCGTAATTTTTTGTGAGTATACCAAAAATTATTTCCCAGTTGACACAGCATTCACACTGGGTATAGCAGGAGAGCATACTTCAATACTTATTTAAGGGACTTATTCACTACTTTTCTCTTCACAATTACATAGCTTTTCAAGCTTATTTTCCAGTTTAAGTTTCTTTAGATACAGCAAGCTCTAGAACAACTACACACATCAATACACAGTTTTCTCTGGAAAACACAACGCCGTACCTGTGACTCTGGCCAGTCCTTCAGGGGGTTCCTCCTCACATCGATCACATAGCAATATTTGAACTTCAGGCTCAAACTCCTTAAGGAATGATAACCAACCTTCAACAGCAGAAAGACCATCACTCTGAAAATAATTAACATAGAATGTTATGAATTGATAACATAGTTCTAATTAAGTTAACAATACAGCTAGATATGCTGCAGAACAAGGTGGTTATTATGATGTATTTCTAGTTGTTACAAATGAAAATTACGTGGTGATATAAATATGTGAAACTGTGCATGCAACGATTCTGTCCCAAAAATCTTATAGCCATAAATGCAAGTGATGATTTTCCATAAAAATCTTATAAATACAGATCTCCACTGTCCAGACTGTCATTGCCAAATTTCAATGTATTACTGATAAATAAACTTCAATTTGCACAACACTGTAAAATCATTTTAAGTTATCATATGAAATGCACAAACATATTAACAATATTGTAAATATGTCATATTACTAATTAATTGTTTGACATAAGTTGCTTATTGATGGCAATTTATCTTGCTGGACTAGTTTCAGGTGTTTGCTGAAACTTCCTGGCAGATTAAAACTGTGTGTTGCACCAAGACTCAAACTCAGGACCTTCATCTTTCGCAGGCAAGTGCTATTACCAACTGAGCTACCCAAGCATGATTCACAACCCGTCCTCACAGCTTCACTTCTACCACTATGCTGATTACAAATATAAATCATATAATTGTATTATTACATAAAATCATCCCTGGCACACTCTAAAAAGCATTGCACATAAGGTACTGTTGACAATGGACAAGTGCCTAAAACTAGTCAGGTTGAAAAATTGCTATCACCACACAGTTCATGTCAACCAATTATTATTAACATGAAGTATTTAAAATTCTGCTTAACCCACCAGGTTAGCCGAGAGCGCTAATGCACTGCTTCCCCGACTCGTGTAGGCGCGCCGGCCCCAGATCGAATCCAACCAGTGGATTAGCGACGAGGGCCGGTGTGCTGGCCAGCCTGGATGTGGTTTTTAGGCTGTTTTACACATCCCACTAGGTGAATACTGGGCTGTTCTACACATCCCACCTCAGTTACGCGACTCACAGACATTTGAAAAGTGTTCACACTATTTCATGGCTTACACTAGACACAGACAGCTGGGGTACAATAATTCCATCCTGGGGGTACGGGTGGTGACAGAAAGGGCATCTGGCCACCCTCTGACACCAACATCACCAAATCCATAGTAACTAGGCCGACCCCGCGTTGAAGTGGAACAAAGGACCAAAGTAAATGATGATGATTTAAAATTCTGCAAACTTCAGAGTACCAAATGTGCAGCACACTCATATTAACCATAAGTAATTTTTTCCCATTATTTACAGTATTTAACAGTAACAAGATGAACTATGACAAACAAGATGAACCTGTTACATTATGGGCAAGATCTTCTCAATTTGGGATCTGAGTGACCTGCCCTCCTTCCCAATCCTCCTGATGAGAGAACTAACAGTTCCATAAGATACAACGGCAGTTTTTTTTTTTTTTAAATATACTTATTAGCAGTAATAGAGAGTAGGTACCTGAAAGTAGGTAGTGGCCAGTCATTCGGTCTCCTCCTAAGTTTACAGTTTTCTCAAGTAAATTCTACTTCTGAATCAATGAACCACATTAAATAGTCATTCTTATGCTGCATGTTATACTAAACCAAAAAGTACTCTATTCCAAGCAGCAACTATCCATGTGTTCGACAAGGAATACATCTAGTGCAAAATGTGTTATTAAACAAAAACAAAAATCTGAGCAGTTTGACATTGGCTGTTTACATCTGTTCTCATAAAATACTCTTTCAGAATTATGAATTCCCACAAATGGGAAATAATATAGGCAGAAAAAACAAAGAAGACAAAACTAGTTTCCAACGACCTCAACTTCCCTTTATCCATCTTGTTGTTTGACCTTTGCTTTTTCAGTCTCTGATTTTGGTCTATGTTTCAACTATTTTTAACAAAGGTAAAGGCAAGGGCAAGCTCTCCATATTTCAACGGATTCTTTCGGAGTGAAATTTCATAAGATAAATGTATACATCAGCCTATTCATGTGCTTGAAATCCATGGAGTGTATTGCTGCCAAGCAGTGCTCTGCAACCATTGACCAACATGGTTATTCAAAATGTGTGTACCTCTGGTGTTCAGAGCAGCACTCTTCTGTAAGTCTAAATGTTTGGTCTGTGTGTGACCGACTGCATTGGATAACGATCTGTTAAGCTCCTAACTTTTAGAGGTAAAAATGGTCTTTTATGCTGCCAAGGAACTATAATTTTCGCAGATGGCCCGAAAACGCATCACATCTCATGCTTGTCAATAATCCTTCCTGACAGGTCACCAGCGGCATTTCAAAGACAGCTGGTCACTTGGTTTCTCTGCCTACCCCTGGTATAACCAGGAATGTCCTTTCCAGTTACTATAAACGGAGGTGACTTTGTGCCACATGGGTGGCTTTGTGCCAATTGCACCTCCTTCTAAACAAATGTCTCCCGGCAGTTTGCATTCTCCCAACCAGAAGTGTTAAAACACCCTCAAAGTTGACTGGAAATTTGTACCATCAGCACACGCATTAATCATTTTCATCTGCCTTCAGATGTTCCCACCAAATCATCTGCCCATTTTGCAGGCAAGTTCATATGTCTAAAAATTTCTATTGCATCTCACAGAAGGGAGGATGTCAGCTAAACGAAGTCAGAATACAGTTCTGAGCCATTATCGTAAGACACCACTCATCTGCATCAGTGTGGCTCCATGAGGGAACTGTCAGCAAGAGCAATGCGACACCAGTGCTGGAATGAGTCAGTGTACGAGACAAGCTGGACAAATTGGGTAGATGGTTGGTTGATTGGAGTTGAAGGGACCAAACAGCAAGGTCATCAGTCCCTTGTTTCAAATGTGGTCCATTCAGATAATTTCACATCTCAGAAAAGTCAGAATGATAAAAGGGGAAAGGCTAAAAAACGTAAAAGTGCAGTCGTGTTGTCAATGGTAAAAACAAAATGAGGTAAGTCAGCAAGAGAGCGACCCCAAGGCTATGTTAGAGGCAGGAAATATCCTACCTCTGAAGCAGTAGAGGCAAGACCACCTGCGATTTAAAAGTGTTCAACCACTAGAACGTAGAAGTGCGTATGGGAAAAGGAGACTAACCAATTCTAAAAAGTGATAAAAACAGAGTAAAAGGGGAAGAAAAGAGGATCTTGGCCAGGAAGGGGAGTCAGGAATCTCCAAACACAGCTTACAGTGGGAGATACCCCAACACTCACCGCCCTGCCTCAACACCAGAGTGAGATTAAAAACCTTAAAATTGAGAATAAAAACCACTTTCCCGGAGGAAACAGAGAACCAGTTCGACCACCTGGGAATCATCAGCCAACATTAAACATAAAGTGCGGGGAAGTCTGTACTTAGTACGCAGAGCCAAAAGAAGGGGGTATTCCACCAAAATGTGGGCTACTGACTGGAAGGCTCCACAACCACAAAGTGGGGGTGGCTCTTTACGCAAAAGAAAACCATGGGTCAGCCTGGTATGGCTGATGCAGAGAGGACACAGTGTGGTAGAGTCCTTTTGGGAGAGGTGAAAGGAAGAACGCCACGGGTCTGGTGTCACCTTAATCACACGAAGTTTATTAGACAGGGAGGTAGCCTCCCAAGAGTTGGCCCATGACTGTGCGAATTGGGATTTGATGTGGAGCCGTAAATCCGCTACTCCCCCAGCCAAACGATCAGCAAGCTCATTACCTGGGATACCCATATTGCTAGGGACCCAAAGGAAGTCAACAGAACAAGCAGCACGGTGAAGATCAGTGAGATGGTCATGGATGGCCGAGACCAAGGGATGGCATGAAAAACACCAGTCAATAGCCAGAAGACCACTCATTGAGTCCGTACATAACAAAACATGGTTGTGTTGGGACTGTTTAATAAAGGTAAGGGACTGGGATATTGCCACCAATTCCACAGTAAACACCCCACATGTAGGTGGCAGCAGATGATGTTCCGTGCCAACAGAGGACGTGAAGGCATATCCCACACGATCAACAGATTTAGAGCCATCGGTGTAAAAAACAAAAGCATCCTGAAACTCCCATAAAATTCGACGGAAAAAGGAACAGAACACCATTGGGGGGGATGGAATCTTTTGGACCTCAGCAGAGATCCATCCGAATTCGGTGCCGAGGAACCAACCAAGGGGGGGAGGGGGGGAGGGTAGAGGACACATGGAAGACAGGACAAAGAAGGAAACTGAAAATCACGGCAAAGAGACGCAAGGCAGAGCCCAACCGGTAAACCCACCAGAGGGCGGGAATCAGGTGGGCACCATCCATGGTCTGGGAACAGGATAGAATAGGAAGGATGAGTGGGAGAGGAATGGACAGTAATTGCATAAGACACCAGAAGCTGGGACCGCCGAACAGAAAGGGAGGGGGGGGGGGGGGGGGGGAGGATACCAGCTTCAACCAGCAGACTATCAACAAGACTAGTATGGAAGGCACAAGTGGCCAAACGGATACCACGATGGTGGACTGGATCCAGCATGTGCAGTGTGGAAGGAGCAGCCGAACCATAAACTTGACAACCATGGTCCAAGCGAGACGGAACTAAACCACGGTCAAGGCAGAGAAGGATGGAGTGGTCGGCACCCCAAGAGGTGTGGGCAAGGAAGTGAAGAACATCGAGTTTACAGAAACATCCTATCTGCAGAAGTCTGATATGAGGCAGCCAAGTGAGCTTGTTGTCGAAAAGAAGACCCAAGAAACGAAACTGTGGGACCACAGGCAATCGTTGTGCATCGAGATAGAGCTCCGGATCGGGTTGGATCATAGTACGGCGACCAAAGTCGACCACCCGCGATTTTAAAGGAGAGAATTGAAACCCATGTGAGAGGGTCCATGCAGAGGCACGCCGTATAGCTCCCTGGAGCTGCCGCTCTGCAGAGGCCATCAAAGAGGAACTAACCCAAATGCAGAAATCATCCACATACAGAGCAGGGGCGACCAAAGGACCGACAGAGGCCACAAGTCCATCGATGGCAATTAGGAAAAGAAGCACACTCAATACAAAACCCTGTGGGATGTCAGTCTCCTGGGACCGTGGAGAACTAAAAACAGTACCAACCCGAACCCTGAATGACCGATGGAACAGGAACTGGCATATAAGAATCGGGAGTGGGCCCCAAAGACCCCACTGATGAAGTGTAAGATGCGATGGCACCAAGCCGTGTCATAGGCCTTGCAAGGGTTGAAAAATACTGCAACCAAATGGCAGCGCTGGGAAAAAGCCTGCCGTACTGCGGATTCCAAGCGAAGTAAATGATCTATTGGAGACTGTCCCTCTCGGAAGCCACACTGGTAAGGGGACAATAGATCCCAAGATTCGAGGACCCAATTGAACCGACGGGCTACCATCTGTTCAAGTAACTTGCAAACAACATTTGTCAGACTAATTGGCCGATAGCTTTCAACAAATAGGGGGTTCTTACCAGGCTTAAGGACAGGAACCACGATGCAATCCCTCCACTGAGAAGGGAAGTCGCCCTGGAGCCAAATATGGTTAAACACCTGGAGAAGATGTTGCTGTTGTGGAGCACTGAGATATTGAAGCAATTGGTTATGAATGGAGTCTAGGCCAGGGGCCATATCATGAGAAGAAGAAAGTGCAGAAAGAAATTCCCATTCAGTAAAAGGTTTGTTGTAAGATTCTGACTGACAAGGGGTAAAACATAAGGTGGAAGCTTCGGCCCACTGTTTCTGGTGAAGGAAAGCAGGTGGATAGGAGGCTGATGCTGATGCCGTTGCAAAATGGGTCGCAAGATGTTACGCAAGAATCAATGGGTCTGTACAAAGGCCATCTGGGAGGTGAAGGCCTGGGAGGGTGGACTGCTGATGGCAACCTTGGAGAGAGCGAAGTGTAGCCCATACCCAAGACTTAGTAACAGTAGAACTGAGGGAAGAAACAAAGCATTCCCAACATATCCTTTTGCTCTGTTTGATTAAATAACAGGCTTCAGCGCGAAGGTGTTTAAATGTAATAAGGTTGGCAATGGATGGGTGCCTCTTAAGATGTTGCAAAGCTCGACGGCGATCATGGATGGCAATGGCCGTACTCCACCACGGGACTCGTCAGCGGCGAAATGGTCCAGATGGCCGTGGTACAGCAAGGGTAGCAGCGTGAACAATGACGTCAGACACATCACGTAGGACGTCATCAATACAACCTGACAAGGAGGGAGAAAACAAGACCTGTGCAGTGTATAGAGGCCAATCGGCGCATTGGAAAGACCAACGAGGTAACCTGTCCATCGGGGAGCGGGAAGGGAGCGAGAGAATCAATGGGAAATGGTCACTATCACAAAGGTTGTCGTGTGGCGACCAGTGTAATGAACGGAGGGAGAAGAAAGAGAAAGATCAATTGCAGAAAAGGTACCATGACTGGCACTGAAATGAGTAGGGGAGCCATCATTAAGAAGGCACAAGTCGTGGTCTGCAATAAACTGGTCTATGAGAAGACCTCGTCTAGATGGAAATGCACTGCCCCACAAGGGATGATGATCATTAAAAACCCCGAGGAGGAGGAAGGGAGGAGGAAGTTGTTGAAGGAGGGCAGTTAGCGCAGCAGGTGTAAGAGTCCTGTTCTGGAGGGAAATAAAGATTGAAAACCGTGACCCCAGAGTCCAGGTGGACCCTAACAGCAACCGCTTCCAATGTAGTTTGAAGAGGAATCCACATTCTAGCAACGTCTGTACGGACCAACGTACAAACGCCACAAGAGGCCCGCAGGGGACCGACCCGATTTCGACAGAAAACACAGAACCCACAAAGGGTCGGTGAGTGATCATCAGTAAAATGAGATTCCTGTAGAACCACACTAGCTGCAGAGTAAGACAAACTAAGGGATTTCAACTCCAGAAGGTGACGATAATATCCATTACAATTCCGTTGGATAACCACAGAACGATGATTCAAATGGGGGTTGAACAAGCTAAAGCCAGTCATGCCACCGGGTCACCACCCATCACCGACAAGGAGGGGGCGACATCCATGAACAAAAGGTCAGAATCTGGTTGTGAAGCCGGGGATGGGACCTCTGGTGACACCAGCAGCTCCTTGTCCTGGGACTTAATGTTTCTTCTTCTTTTCTGTCTGAGATCGAGGAGGGCTGTGTAGCATAAAGGAGCCAGCTGCAGCAAGATCGGGAACAGAAAGAGATCAGGTGACCTGGGGGCCGACAGACCGTGGTTCTCATGGTCGTCGCGTGACAGCAGACCTTTGGCCTGGAAGGTGCTGGGAAGGGGTATCCCAGGAGGGACACCTTCACCGGCAGACGCTGAGGGGAGGAGGAAGACAGTGGTCCGGGACTGGGGTAAGGAAGGGGTGAAGATGTAACTAAAGCATAACTAGACATCATGGACACAGGGTGAAGACATGCATACTTCTTACGCACCTCAGTGTAGGTTAAACGATCAATGGACTTATACTCCTGTATCTTCTTTTCCTTTTTATATACTGGGCAATCTGGTGAAAGTGGATAATGATTGCCATGACAATTAACACACACAGGAGGGGGAACACAGGAACTCTCTCATGGAGTGGACGTCCACAGTCACTACAGAGGGGGGGCCAGCGAACAGTGAGAAGACGTGTCCAAAACGCAAGCACTTAAAACATCTCACATGTGGTGGGATGTCTGGTTTCATGTCACAGGGAGGGTATCCCCTTCAAAGGCCAGGATAAAGGCACCAGTATTAACGTGATTGTCCTTCAGACCCTTCTGAACACCCCACTGTCTGAGATTGTCCCGAAGTTCCTCATCAGTTTGAAGGACGAGGTCCCTGTGAAAAATCACACCTTGAACCCTATTGAGAGACTGGTGGGGGGTAATGGAAACAGGAAGTGTGCCAAGATGGTTACAGGCATGAAGGGCTGCAGACTGGGCAGCTGAAGCAGTTTTGATCAACAACGAACCCAACCGCATCTTGCTCAGGGAGTCCACTTCGCCAAACTTGTCTTCAATGTGTTCCACAAAGAATAAAGGTTTGATATTGGTGAAAGTATCCCCATCAGTCATGAGTCATGGTGCAAACCAGATAGCGGGGGAAAGGTTTCGCCCCTAGCCGACGGGTCTGACCTTCCTCTCAGGGGGTAGCCATGGAAGGGAAGGCCAAAGGGGCAGGAGAAGCAGCACTAAAAGAATCAGTTCCACGCAGAGAGACAGCCGCAGAAGAATGGCCAGAGTTCTGGACCTGTATGTGTTTCATTTGCATAGCGTCCGCCCTGATACCACCCACTCTGATCAGGAGAGAACCCTCACAGGCCCCACCCAGCCACAGCACGAGCCGTCTGGCATGGCGGCCACTGCCGGGAGTTCCGATGCTCCAGGATGACAAGCAACCACTCCTAGGCTTACATGAGGAGGTCACAGCTCAGGTATCAGAAGTGACATCCCTGTGTGTTCAGGGGGCTCAACCAAAAGGATACATAGCGACCCCACCACACGGGCTGGCTACCGTGCTGGTTATGCACCCTAGCATCAGACAACGACGTGAAAGAAAAGGCGGAATGAACTAGGAGGGCACACGTCGGAGACACTACGGAAGCTGCTCTTACCCAAATGGCTCACACTACGGAATTAAAATTTAGTAATGGAGGTCAAAGCCCAGAGGGGACCAGGGAATGCCAAAAGGATGAGGTGTTTACGCAACAAAAGTAAATTGCAAAACCAACATAACCAGGAGGATAGCAGGGCCAACATAAGCAAGAACACCAGGAGAGGGAGAGGAGAGGGTGAAGGGGAAGGAGCAAGGAGATGAAAGGAGGGGATGGGCAAGGAAATGCAGCCCCGGAAAGGAGGAAGGCTGCAATAGCTTGGGGCCCCGTGCTCACCATGCACGTACTCACGAAAGAACCGTGAGCCCCCTGGGGGGGGAACTGGGTGGAGCTGGGAGTATGACTGAGTGAATAACATGAGAAGGAACCCTGGAATACCAGCAAGCAGCTGAATAGGAGGGCTTTGATTGGACAGCTGGGTAGCCATGGTCTAGTTGGCAGCCAATAAGAAGAATGCAAGTACGGCATGCCCAGTACTGTTTGCTATAGAGCAGTCTGTTCCCAGAAGGTGCACCAGTACTGTTTGCTATAGAGCAGTCTGTTCCCAGAAGGCGCTTTTTCCCCTCATTTCTGGTGCAACCTGTTGCTAACTCTCTCCCTTACATGGCTGGTGTCATGCTTGTGATGCAGTAGGACTCAATGAACCACTGAATTGTATTCCTGTACCTTCTGCCAGGTGATGTAAGCATATCTAAGTAAAGCAAACTCTTGGAGAGTTTTGATGACTTCAATTACAGCTGTGGTTCCCTTTGCAATGAGTGAGTTATGAACCTCACATGATCTTGTTAACCCGTAACACTGGTTTTGAGTACAAGGCTTCAAACTATTTGGAAAATTATTTGGAAATGTTTTCTATCCTGTAATTTTGAATTGCAACTAAATTCCTTATGCTTTGTTGTATTTCTGATTTGCTGTCACTGTGTTACTTGGCAGAGATGGTGGGCACAAATATTCAGAGCACACTCATTGTATATTTGGTCTTCTGGTCCATGTGTAGTCAATTCATTTTAGGTAACGTCCAAGAAATAGTGCACATCGAAGTCATGGCCTAACAATGAGCGAAATACGTCGAACGCTCAACTCTCTAAGCGAGAAATGTAGATATTGATTTTTGCTGTGACAGTGAAATGTCACACGAGAGTAGCAGAATGCCACATGACAGTAATTATTTCAGTTTTTATATTTTCCCACCTTACGACTATCTGGTATCTATCTCTCCTGTGAGATTCTCCCAATTTTCTGAAAAGATGGATCACACATGTATCCTGGGTACTGGGTAGAAGGAATAGTGCCAACAGGAGAAACGATACCTTGCACAACGATAATACACCTGATGAGTAATGTAAGTGATATTATTCATTTCTTTAATCAATTCCCACGAGTGAAAGAAGAGCTGCTACTCTCTCTCTTTTTTAATGTGTAACGTTCCCTGGCAAACTCACATTATTAAAGAACAAGAGTTTATTTGTACCATATACGCCGCTCTGGGCAAGTTGTATATATCGTAATTATTGAACAAAAATATTACTGAATGTGGTGTAAAAGACATTTGTTATTCTCCTTATATTTTTGTTGTAATATTTCTCTGTATTTAGGATAGGAATTTTTCTGTATTTATTATGTGATTGTAAAATGTGTCAGTATTTGCGATAGCAGAGATATATATAAAATGTTGTCAGAAGAGAATAATATCGTCAATTTGCAAAGAAATGTTAATAGTCAGCAATACTATTTAAGCACAATGCATTATGTATTCTTTGGTCTTCTCTGTTCAGAAGTCATTGCGGTAGGACACTGTGAAAGAGATGTGTAGACTTCTTTTGTCTCTGTCTGGACTTAGCCGCCATTAGACGATGCGTTACGAATTAATGTGAGTTGTATTGTTGTTTGATCTAAATATATTAGAGTTTATCAAAAGTGTGAATTATTTATGTAAATTAGCTTGCCCACGTCATCTATAGAATTTCTTTAAGAATTTTTTAGCGGTGTTGCTGGGCTGTGCCGCGACCAACAATAGGCGGCACATTTAAAAAATTATCAAACCTGTAAATCGGGAACAGAAGCATAAAAATCAATAGTGAATTAAGAAATTGTTCTTCTTTTTCAGTGATCCTGTGGCTGATAAAATTTGAATTAATTATATGTTTGTGCATTCGTAGGCGGATAGCTAATGTTAGTTAACATTGAAATTTAAACAGTTTGGTTCTTTCAAAATATCTTAAATGTGTAATGAAGTAGGTTTGATCAGTGATAAATGTCGGCTTGGCAATAATTAAAACATTTTCTGCTAATAGAGGTAATCTTGTGTTCTATGGCTAGTGCCGGGACAAAATTCAGTAAAAATATTTAACAAAAAACCCACTGCATCTGGAAAGTGTATGCCAAGGCCGAATGATTTAAAGGACTCAATTCTCAACCTAATATTCTTAACCAGTTCATATGAGTTCACGTAAATATTATTTTTTCTTTAAATGTACGTAATTCTTAAGAAAGTAAAAATTTTTATTACCACACGAAAATAAGAGAGTGGTTCTACAACAAAGTTCGCACGAAAGAAAATTAACTTAAAAGCAAAAGATAAAATTTATTATTCTTCTTTAACGAAATTTCAAATCAATTCAATTCATTTCGACGATTTCGTTAAAAATGACTTCCTGTTTTTAATACTTTCGTCTTTTACTGTCTCTCTTTTCAACATCTCAAGAGTCGAGTGCTCGATACATATTGCTCATAGTAAGGCTACGAATTTGATGGGCACATTTCTTGGAAATAACCCCTTTTTTTTAATTTGATATTAGTTTTCAATTTTCTTATTCTGTGGGTTGCCCCAGTGTAATTTTATTATGTTATTTGTTTTTGATATTACTGTTATTGCCTTTGGGTCCATTTCCTTGTTTCAGATTTTAATTAATTGTAACAGTTCTTGAATTTCGCCTTTTTCTGTTATTCAGGCACTTGTCGCAGTTTAACACATAGCTCTTATAAACTTCTTTAAATATATTGGCCATAATGTAAAGCTTCTTCCTTGATATTAATAAAAGGTTTAGCTTCTTCCTTGATATTAATAAAAGGTTTAATTTATAATCACTCACTGCTCAACCCAACCCTACCATCTCCTGTTATGTCACAACTTCAGCTACAATGTTCAACAGTCTGGCGATGCAGTATAAGTTCCTCTTTGCTGCTAGTTTTTGCACATTAGCAAGAGATGCTAGAAACTGAGACCTGCAGGGGTAACTTTGTGCCATGTTCTCATAATGGTTTAAGTCATTTTTCAATGATGTTTCTCATAATTTTTGGCCAAGTAAAGGAGAGAAAGTTGACACCGTGGGAATTAATGTAAAGAGAAAACAGCATCAGTGTCGCAGATTAACAATAAAAGAAATTTTATTCCCTTCATACCATACACTGAAAATCGAAATACGACTGATCTTGCTGTACATAATACTTTTGGAGAAAATACTACAAACATACAAAAAAGTCATAGGTTCTCATTCTTGAATCAGTTATGCTGATGATTTATTGGAGAAAACAACAAAGGTTAACATATTTGTTAGAATATGCATTACAAGAAATAATGAGGAGAAAATGCTTGATTGTAAAAGCAATTCAAATTAAGAACTGACCAAGAGTCAGTGAAGTTTTGCTAGACACACACAATTTTCAACATACACCAAGAGCTTCCATATCTCAGAAATCAGAGGAAAAAACCAAATTACAGCAGTGAAGATGAAACTAGTATTCTGTACCGAAGACAGCAGTAGTGGCATGACTATGGACAGTGAGACTGAAATGATCAGTACCAGAGACTCATGTCTTCTGCAGTAATCATGCATTATCTGTACTGTGTTACATAACTTACTTAACAGGGAATTACATAATTGTGCAGTATAAGGGAGAGCTGTACCCTGGGCAGACCAATGAAAATTCCTCAAAAAAGTTGTGACTTTTTGGAAGTAGTCAAAAGAAAGGGCTGAAATATTTTACACTTATTAAAACATTCTCTAAGAAATAGAAAACAAAACAGAGTTAAAGGCAAAAAACACGAGACTCTTGTATTCTTGAGTTAAGCTAACATATGCATAAATATTATAAACGTGTATGTATGTATGTATGTTCCATGTCTCCTCCTAAACCACTACACTGATTTCAATCAAATCTGTACACATATCACTAACTGTATGGAAAGAATCACTGTGAGGGTAAGAACCACATACCTCTCAAAGGGATGGGGATAGGGGGACAGAAAAGAAGCACTGCTCATGGCGAACAAATAGCTTGTCTATATCCAGCCAGCACTTGAGAATGAGAGCACCAGTGACTTTTAACAGACTTTATGCACAATTTAAAATATTTACAAGACTTTTTCTCACTGACATCGCCTACAAAATGATGAAATGAAGAAAAGTTTATCACTTATTACATTTTTGCTATTCATGCACTAAAACTGCCGCATCAAGCATGACATTTTAATTTATTACCTCTATACTGCTAACTCTATTCGCAACACTTTTGCAGACAGTATTTAAATATATCACTGAAGGTACCTGCAAAATTATATCATCGGACCACACGTAGTTCAAGAGATATTATGTCATAAACACTAAGTTATGCGTAAACAAAATTTTAGGGCAAAAATCATTAGAGATGCAAGTCAAATATGTATACAGATATGTGTGGAATATGTTAAATACATGCGATGTGCGTATGCGGGCAAAGCCACGGGCAGAAAGCTCCTCCTAATCCCCTGTATTGGTTTCAACCAAACTTGGTATCCATATTACTATCTGAAAAGAAATACTGTGGGGTTAAGAACATGCAACCTTCTATTGGGGTGAGATTGATAATGTAGACAGAGAGAGGGGAAAGAGGAAATGGACACAGAGAGGGAAAGAGGAAATAGACAGAGAGTGGGGGAAAAGGAAATGGACACAGAAAGGAATAAGACGATGGACAGGAAGAACGTGGAGGAGGAGATGTACAAGGAGAAGGGAACAGGGAACAGACAAAGGAAATTGGAGGAAATTGACAAAGGGAATAGGAGAAAATGGAAAAAGGGAGGAGGAGGAAATGTAGCATGGGAAGAGGAGGAAATGGGCAAAATGAAGAGGAGGAGATGGACAGAGAGAGGGGAAGGAAGAGATGAACAAAGAAAGGAATGAGCTGATGGGCACAGACAGAGTGCAGGAGGAGATGGACAGGAGGCAGGGGGGAGGAAGAAATCAGCTAACAGAAGATTGGAACAAATACAACCCTGGGCAACACTGGATATTCTCAGCTAGTTGTAACAATATCTGATGAACAGAATAAAAAATAATTATATGGGAGTGTTCTTATTTTCTTCTTATAATGTTACCTCAAAGGTAGGGTAGCATTTGACCAATACTGTTTAACATTGTCAAACCCAAAAACAAGGCATTAGCACAAAGTCACTGTTGTTGTTTTCAGTCCAAAGGCTGGTCTGATGCAGCTCTCCATGCTGCTTTATCCAGTGCAAGCCTCTTTATCTCTGAATAACTACTGTAAGCTGCATTTTTCTGAATCTGATTACTGTATTCATCTCTTGGTTTCTCTATGATTTTTACCACCCACACTTCCATCCAATACTAAACTGGTAATCTCTTGACATCTCAGAATGATAAGACTATCAACCAATCCCTTCTTTTGCTCAAGTTTTGCAACAAATTCATCTCCCCAATTCTATTCAGTACCTCCTCATTAGTTACCTGACTGACCCATCTAATCTTAGGCATTCTTCTGAAGCATCACATTTCAAAAGCTATTCTCTTCTTGCCTTAACTGTATATTGTCCATGTTTCACTTCCATACATGGCAACACACCACACAAATACTTTCAGAAACGACTTCCTACCATTTAAATCTATACTCAAAGTTAACAAATTTCTCTTCTTCAGAAACGCTCTCCTTGCCATTGCCAGTCTACATTTTATAACCTCGCTACTTCGATCATCGTCAGTTATTTTTCTTCCCAAACAGAAAAACTCATTTACTACTTTAAGTCTCTCATTTCCTACTTTAATTCCCTCAGCATCACCTGATTTAATTAAACTACATTCCACTATCCTCGTTCTGCTTTTGTTGATGTTCATTTTATATTCTCCATCCAAGACACTGTCCATTCTGTTCAACTGCTCTTTCAAGTCCTTTGCTGCCCCTGAGAGAATTACAATGCCATAGGAAAATCTCAGAGGTTTTATTTCTTCTCTCTGGACTAATACCTAACCCAAACTTTTCTTTTGTTTCCTTTATTGCTTGCTCAATATAAAGGTGAATAACATCAGGGATAGGCTACAGCCCTGTCTCACTCCCTTCTCAATCACTGCTTCCCTTCTATGCCCCTCGTCTACATATGCCATAAATGTAGATTTGCCTTTCTTAAACTATCTTCTATGAGAAGCCGTATGTATAGTATTGCCTCACGGGTTCCTACATTTCTCTGGAATCCAAACTGATCTTCCCAGAGGTCGGCTTATACCAGTTTTTCCATTCTTCTGTAAAGGATTCATGTTAGTATTTTCCAAATGTGACTTATTAAACTGATAGGCCTGTAATTTTCATATCTGTTAGCACATGCTTTCCTTAGAATTGGAATTATTATATTCGTCATGAAGTCTGTTTGTATTCTGGTTGTCTCATACATCTGGCTGACCACATGGAAGAATTTTGTCGTGACTGGCTCTCCCACGGCTATCAGTAGTTCTAATGGAATGTTGTCTATTCCCGGGGACTTATTTCAATTTAAGTCTTTCAGTGCTTTGACAAATTCTTCATGCAGTATGATATCTCCCTTCTCATCTTCATCTACAACCTCTTGCATTTCCATAATATTGTCCTTAAATACATCTCCCCTGTAAAGACCATCTATATACTCCTTCCACCTTTCTGCTTTTTCTTCTTTTCTTAGGACTGGTTTGCTATCTGAGCTCTTGATGTTCATAGAGGTGGTTCTCTTTTTCGCAAAGGTCTCCTTGATCTTCCTGTATGCACCCTCCATCTTACCACGAGTGATATATGCTTGTACATCCTTACATTTGTTCTCTAGCCATTCCTGCTTAGCCATTTTGCACTTCCTGTCAATCTCATTTATTAGACATTTGTATTACCTTTCGCCTGCCTCATTTATCGCATTTTTATATTTTCTCCTTTCATCGACTAAATTCAATATTTCTTGTGTCACCCAAGGATTTCTACAAGCCCTCATCTTTTTACCTACTTGATCCTCTGCTGCCTTCACTATTTCGTCTCTCAAAGCTACCCATTCTTCTTCTACTGTATTCCTTTCCCTTGTTCTTGTCAATCATTCCCTAATGCTCACACTGAAACTCTCTGCAACCTCTGGTTCTTTCAGTTTATCCAGGTCCCATCTCCTTAAATTCCCTCCTTTTTGCAATTTCTTCAGTTTTAATCTGCAGTTCATAACCCATATATTGTGACCAGGGTCCACATCTGCCCCTGGAAATGTCTTACAATTTAAAACCTGGTTCCAAAATCTCTGTCTTACTATTATACGAGGGTTGGAACTTTAATAGTGGCAACTATTTATTTACAGCTCGTACAAAATAGATACGTGTTTCAAAGTTTTACTGACCTTCAAAGTAGTCCCAAGCATTGAGTATAATCCATTGCCAGTGATGTGGAAGTCGTAGGATACTCTTAGCGGTACTAGTTGTGTTGACAGTTCGAGCAGTGCGGTCTATTGCCCAACAAATTTGTACCAGTTCTGAAGTGAATGCTGTGAAGTGTTTCCTCCAGTTTAGAAATCAAGTTGAACTTACAAGGGCTTAATTAAGTCAGGGGAGTGCAGTAGGTGGTACAGCACTTATCAGCCCCATCAACCAAACAACTCTGTAACAGCTCGCACTGTACCTGCTTGAGCATTGTGCTGCAAAATAATGATCAGGTACTGCAGAAAGTGTCATCACTTCTGTCTCTAATCGGGTCGTAGGTTGTGTTCCAAAAATGAACAGCATAGAAAAAGAAGTGGTGACACTTTCTGCAGGATCTGAACATCATTTTACAGGACAGTGTGTGGATGCAAGCTGTTACTGATTTGTTTGACTGATGGGGCTGCTAAGTGCTATACTGCCTACTGCACTCCCCTGACGTAAGCCCTCATTAAGTTCAACTCGATTTCTAAACTGAAGGAAACACTCCAGGGCATTTGCTTCAGAACTGCTACAGATTCGTCAGGCAAGACACCATGCCGCTCAAACTGTCAACACAACTGGCACTGGTAAGAGTATCCTACAACTTCCATATCGCTGACAACGGGTTATACACAATGATGATGACTACTTTGAAGGTCAGTAAAACTTTGAAACACGTATCTATTTTGTACGAGCTATAAATAAATAGTTGCCACAATTGAAATTCCAATCCTCATATAATCAATCTGAAACCTTCCTGTCTCTCCAGGTCTCATCCACATATACAATCTTCGTTCACAATTCTTAAACCTAGTATGACTTACGATCAAATTATGCTCTGTGCAAAATTCTACCAGACAGCTTCCTCTTTCATACCTTAACTATTTAAATAATTTCTTTTACCTCATCATACATTTCCTCAATCTCTTCCTCATCTGCGAAGCTAATTGGTATATAAATTTGTACTATTATTGTGGGTGTGGGCTTCGTGTCTATCTCGGCTACAATAAGGCGTTCACTATGCTGTTCATAGTAGGTTACCCATGTTCCTATTATCTTATTCATTATTAAACCTACTACTGCATTACCCCTATTTGATTTTGTATTTAAAACCCTATATTTACCTGACCAGAAGTCCTGTTCCTCCTGCCACCAAACTTCACTAATTCCCGCTATATCTAACATTAACCTGTCCATTTCTCTTTTTAAAATTTCTAACATACCTGCTCGATTAACGTGTCTGACATTTCACCCTCCGATCCTTAGAATGTCAGTTTTGCAGTTTTTTTTCTCCTGACGACATCCTCCTTAGTAGTCCCTGTCCAGATATCTGAAGGGGGACAATTTTACCTCTGGAATATTTTACCCAAGAGGATGCCGCCATCATTTAACCATACAGTGGAGCTGCGTGCCCTCAGGAAAAATTACGGCTGTAGTTTCCGCTTGCTTTCAGTTGTTCACAGTACCAACACAGCTAGGCCGTCTTGGTCGATGTTACAAGGCCAAATTAGTCAATCATCCAGACTGTTGCCCCTGAAACTACTGAAAAGGCTCCTGCCCCTCTTCAGGAACCACAAGTTTATCTGGCCTCTCAACAGATACCCCTCCATTGTGGTTGACCGTACAGTACGGCTATCTGTATCGCTGAAGCATGCAAGCCTCCCCACCAATGGCAATGTCCACAGTTCAATGGGGGAAGTCCGTGGAGATACAGACAGAGAATACTACACTGCAAGTATGCCCCTTCTGTCCCACACCATATGCTCCAATCATCGCCGTAACTGGTAACACTGGGGTAAGTCCACATTTGGATGCTGTTTCTGCTTCTGACTCTCCCTAGAACAATTATTTTCTTGGAGAAATATCACTGTCACTTCTTAACGTAACACTTGACATATTCATTTTATGCCACCCAGAATGAACATTACTGTGGCTAATAATCACCATCATCATACTTACACTAAGATGAAAATCTGGGCTGCATGTTCCACAGAAACCCAAAAGTGCGCGCTACAAACAAATACGACAAAATGACGTTGTTCATTGGAGTGCTATGTGGTATAATGCCCTTCCCACTGTGCTTCATGCCATCACCTGCCTTCTTATATGCACACAGCACTTTACACTTTTGTTTAGTGGATGAGACATGGCCAATTTCTATATCAGTTCAGAATCTGAACTTAAATAAGTCTAGTTCAATGATTACAGATGCATAAACAAATTTATTTCTTCTCCATGAATTTTAATACCTACTCCGAATTTTTCTTTTGTTTCCTTTACTGCTTGCTCAATATACAGATTGAACAACATCGGGGAGAGGCTACAACCCTGCCTCACTCCCTTCCCAACCACTGCTTCCCTTTCATGTCCCTCGACTCTTATAACTGCCATCTGGTTTCTGTACAAATTGTAAATAGCCTTTCGCTCCCTGTATTTTACCCCTGCCACCTTTAGAATTTGAAAGAGAGTATTCCAGTCAACATTGTCAAAAGCTTTCTCTAAGTCTACAAATGCTAGAAATGTAGGTTTGCCTTTCCTTAATCTTTCTTCTAAGATAAGTCGTAAGGTCAGTATTCCTCACGTGTTCCAGTGTTTCTACGGAATCCAAACTGATCTTCCCCGAGGTTGGCTTCTACTAGTTTTTCCATTCGTCTGTAAAGAATTCGTGTTAGTATTTTGTAGCTGTGACTTATTAAGCTGATAGTTCGGTAATTTTCACATCTGTCAACACCTGCTTTCTTTGGGATTGGAATTATTATATTCTTCTTGAAGTCTGAGGGAATTTCGCCTGTTTCATACATCTTGCTCACCAGATGGTAGAGTTTTGTCAGGACTGGCTCTCCCAGGGCCGTCAGTAGTTCCAATGGAATATTGTCTACTCCGGGGGCCTTGTTTCGACTCAGGTCTTTCAGTGCTCTGTCAAACTCTTCACGCAGTATCATACCTCCCATTTCATCTTCATCTACATCCTCTTCCATTTCCATAATATTGTCCTCAAGCACATCACCCTTGTATAGACCCTCTATATACTCCTTCCACCTTTCTGCTTTCCCTTCTTTGCTTACAACTGGGTTTCCATCTGAGCTCTTGATATTCACACAAGTCGTTCTCTTATCTCCAAAGGTCTCTTTAATTTTCCTGTAGGCGGTATCTATCTTACCCCTAGTGAGATAGGCCTCTACATCCTTACATTTGTCCTCTAGCCATCCCTGCTTAGCCATTTTGCACTTCCTGTCGATAATGGAATGTAGTCTAATTAAGTCGGGTGATGCTGAGGGAATTAGATTAGGAAATGAGGCACTTAAACTAGTAAAGGAGTTTTGCTATTTGGGGAGCAAAATAACTGATGATGGTCGAAGTAGAGAGGATATAAAATGTAGACTGGCAATGGCAAGGAAAGCGTTTCTGAAGAAGAGAAATTTGTTAACATCCAGTATTGATTTAAGTGTCAGGAAGTCATTTCTGAAAGTATTCGTATGGAGTGTAGCCATGTATGGAAGTGAAACATGGACGATAAATAGTTTGGACAAGAAGAGAATAGAAGCTTTCGAAATGTGGTGCTACAGAAGAATGCTGAAGATTAGATGGGTAGATCACATAACTAATGAGGAAGTATTGAATAGGATTGGGGAGAAGAGAAGTTTTGTGGCACAACTTGACCAGAAGAAGGGATCGGTTGGTGGGACATGTTCTGAGGCATCGAGGGATCACCAATTTAGTATTGGAGGGCAGCGTGGAGGGTAAAAATCGTAGAGGGAGACCAAGAGATGAATACACTAAGCAGATTCAGAAGGATGTAGGTTGCAGTAGGTACTGGGAGATGAAAAAGCTTGCACAGGATAGAGTAGCATGGAGAGCTGCATCAAACCAGTCTCAGGACTGAAGACCACAACAACAACAACAACAACAACAACAACTGTTTAGTGTATACTGATCACTGGAGAGAGACTTAAAAGCAGAAACTGAGCTGAATGTAGAGAATGTCATAGTATTTCCAGTTGCTAGCAGGACGCAGATGAATATTTTCTAAATCTCTCTGCACAGAAAGCATCATACACCAGTTTCTGTCACTCCACTCCAGAAGGTAGTAATATATCAGTTTTTGTTACCACAACTTCTTTCTTGGCGGTAAATTTCAGAAGCATTATATAAATAAAAACTTTTATATTTGTGTTGGGATATTGTCTGTCGAAAGAACAGATGATTTGCAAAAAAATTCTTATCCCACTTTTTTTTTTTGTTTGGTCAACATTTCAGTGAGTAAGTAATAGCAAAGATTTTTTGTGCATAGGAAGAACTCCTACAGCCAAAATAGCCAATCAAGTGCAGATCTTCATACAAGCAACTGCCTGGGAGACTTCCTGGTTCACGCAGACAATTAATGAACCTGGCAATGTCTGACTACTGCTAAATATGAATGGGAAATGGATATATACATCCTAATGTCTTTCCCCCACATCTCTCTGCCCATCTCCTTCCACCTCTGTATGTCCATTTCCTTTCGCCGTCGCCCCCTGGCCCCTCTGTCCACCTCTTCTTCCCCCATCTCTCTGGCCTCAAGTCTTGTTTATTGTTATTACAAATGAAAACTTGATTGGGAATTAAAGTTGTTTAAAATGAATGGGTAAATCAGATGGGATCATTTGTATATGGGGTACGAGAGAGACCTCTCCAGCTGCTGAATCTGTCACAATAGTAGATCTGATGACAGTATTTTGCATAGTTTTATTCTGCAAATAGGTAGAATTACAATGTTTCAGATCCCAAAGCAATACTCTAATCATAAGCCGGTAAGTTATAAATATAGCTTTCCTGTTTTCTGTTAAAATAGAATGCAAGGAAGAAAACAAAACAGCACATTGATGTGTAAACCATTTTTTTAAGCTTATATACAGGGTGTTTCTGTAAGAACATGCAAAAATTTAACAGAACATAGAGGATGCTCTGAGGTCAGAGAAGCCAGCGTAAGCAGATAATAGGAATAAAATAACATTACTGTGTACTTTTTTATTTACATTAGATACAGTTAATCGCAAATACAGGGTGCGGCAGCATTCATAGTATGATATTAAAAACACACCATCAGGCAGTAACTGTAATTTATTTATTACTTCTTCTGTTGATTAATAGTTAAAGGTATGCCATTTACTAATGTGTAAATAAGTCATTGTCCATTGCGTGAATTGCTTTTTGAATATGCCTCCTGTCAAATGATGCCCCCTCTGCAGAACACATTTATCTAGGCGGCGTCGAAAGTTTTCCATAACAAGGCATAGCGTATTCCCTGGGACATTGCCGACAACAGTTCTGATGCGATCCTTCCTCAGGAATGGTGGTACAATGTGTTCAGAACACTTCTTGCTTCAGGTAGCCCCAAAGGAAAAAGTCTGCACATGAAAGGTCAGGTGAACGAGGCGCCCACGAAATGTCACGAAAACAGGAAATTACTCTACCGGGAAATGTCTGTCACGAGAAATACATGCAAATTCTGGATGTATGCGAGGTAGATCCGTCTTGTTGAAACCATAATTGTTCCACATCCACATCGCCCATACCTAACTGGGGAAGAACAAAGTCTTGCAGCATCTTTAGGTAGCATTCACTGGTGACAGTTACAGCCACACCGCTGTCATCCCCAAAGAAGTAAGGGCCAATAATCCCAAAGGAAGCAACTCCACACCACATTGTGACACAAGAACTGTGCAAGGGCTTGATGTGCAGTTCACGTGGGTTTACACCACTCCAATAATGCGCAGTCTGTTTATTCACAGAGCCACATAACTCCAAATGAGCTTCATCTGACATCAGGATGGTGTGCAACATTTGTGGATTTTGGCAAAGGAGATCACCCACAGTAAGCAGAATGTTTCGTGTGAAACCCAATCGCGAGGCCTAATTTCCTGAACAAACTGCAGCTTATATGGGTGAAAATGGAGATCTTCGGGCAATATTCTCCTGAACAAGCGATCGGACATATTCACAGCTTGTGCTTGACGATGAGCAGATCTTTTTGGGCTACGCAATAGTGCAGCATGAACATTTTCCATGGTTTCTGGTGTCCACACAGTTCTTTCACTTCTTTCCAGTTTGCCATTGCAAACAGCACATGTAGTTTGAAATGCATGTACCCACCTCACAACGGTCTGTTCATTCAGAACTTTCCCATGACGTTCCAAGTTGAAATGTTGCCGGAATAGATGCTGGGTAGCAATAACAGAGTTGTTATTTTTTAAATAACTTTCAACAGCAAAGGCACGATGCTGTGCACTCCACCGCTCCATATCACTGTCACACTCTAAATGGCCGCTCATTAGTACACGAATGCGGCACGAGCTGGCGCACATTCCTGCAGTATGTCATTGTACTACGCAAGTCAAATTACACTATGAATGCCATACATGACTTCAGATATCACCATAGGAAATCATCAAGAAGATTCAGGTCAGGTGACCTTTCAGGCCACGGAATAGGACCTCCCCTTCCAATCCAGCGACCAATAAATACAGCATTCAGACGATTGCAGACCTCCACAGTGAAGTGAAGCGGTGCACTGTTATTTTGTATCCACATCATCTCATGAAGAGCCAAGGGTATATTCTCCAACAACTCAGGTAGAACTCTTTGCACGAACCTCAAATACAGGTAGCCATTCAGACAGCAGAACGTACCTGATGGTGTGACTCTAGTACAGCGCGGAGATTTTCCTCATCCCACACATCCTGCTGTTCGAAATACCATCACAATTAAATGATGCCTTGTCAGTAAACAGCATGATTTTGAGGAAATCTAGTCGATCAATCCATTGCTGAAGCAACCACTGGCACAATGTGAAGCTCAGTGTAAAGTCGGTCACAAGCATTGCATTGACTCGTTATGGGTGATATGGGTATAATTGTTGTTCGTGGGGTACTCGCCACATGCTAGTATGTGCAGCACCCATCTCACGTGCAATACGACAAGTATTTACGGTGGGCTCCGCTGCAACACATTCCAGCACCTCCTCTTTAGAATCAGGTGTGCGAGTGGCCTCATATTGCCAGGTCTCTCGTTTCTTCTTTCCAATGAACCAGTCTCCCACCTTTGATGATCAAGAGAAAAACTGTCATTGTGATGGATGACACCTGATAAGAAATCGTTCCCTGTACAGCCTTTCAGCAGCAAGAGCATAGCAGCAAACTTCCCCATACATAAGATGCACATCACAGAGTTCTGCAAAACTGTACCGGTACTGCTCCACCATGTTGGACTGTACGTCTCTGAATAGCACTGAGTAATGAATAGGTCTTTTGTTGATTTATAACATGCTCTGTCATATGATACAACAGAGCCACCTTATGGACAAGTAAAGCAAATGTAACCTGCATCATGGCTTCCTAGTAATCAGGCTCATCCTCCTAGTTTCCTTCCAGGAAATAAAGTGTGTACATGTAAATAAACAGCACAATATGTACAAACTTGTATGTATGTTAGTAGTAAATAAACTGGAAAACAGTAATGCTAGACAACATGGTAGACAAGTTTACTTCCGTATCTCTTTAAGCTGGCTTCTCTGACTGCAGGTTCCCTCCCTCAAATAGTTCAGTGGTGCATTCTCTATTACTGTTACATTTTTGCGCACTCTTACAGAAATGATCTGTGTAAACAATTATGATTAAGAGGACTGATTACTTATTTATCTTTTGGTACATAAAGTAAATAATGTCTCACCCTGTTGCTGTCAAAGTGAACAACTATTGCTTCAACAGAAACAGCAAAATCTTCACTGCCCAAGGTTTTCTTCTCAACAGCACACAGGTTTACATCTGCTGTGTAGTACTTTGTATCTATATGCCAGGGATATGCCTTTATCCCATCTTCCACTTCTGTATAGTCTGGAAGTTCCTCTACACCCAGAATTGCTGAAAAATGTGAAAGCAAAGTGAAACTATAACAGTGTTTTGAGAAAGATAAAAGACAATGCATGTATGCATTTTTTTCACTTCAACTGCAGCTCACTGAATGTAAATATTACAAATTTTGTAACATACATTAAGATGTGAGCTGTCAATGACAATATCTGTTTGACAAAGCAACTCCCAAATGCAATTAGTTACAACTGAAGCAAAATTGGAATAATGTCTTATGATAAAGGAGCAAAATTGAAAATAATATATTATGACACGGGCTATCGTCTAGGTGAACTAAATTATATAAATCGTACATCCTACCAAATACTTTTTTACTCAGTGGCCACTCATTAAAATTATACGAATAAAATGGTATAGCATTTCTACAGCGGTTAATTTTGATTTATAGTGTGAATGTTTATGATTAGTTAACGTAGTGGCTTGCTTGTGAAGTCCAAGAAAAGCTACTGATCCCGGTTTGCAAGTGGCCATGTAAGAAACACAACTTAAGTCGCCACAAATAGCAAATGATCATAATGTCACATTGCAATCTCTTTAAGGAGAAATGCGAAGCTGAATACGAATACACAATAAGGAAGCCACCTAAAAGTAAGCACAAACCCTACAACGTTTTAATACCCATGAGTAACGCAGCTCTGCAATATGTTAGCAAACATTTTAACCTATCAGTTTTTGTTCATATTTCGTGGACTGTAATTGCGAGTATCCTCTCTACAACGTGAAATTATATGATATTTAGGGGAATCAAAGTAAGATGCATTAACAAATATGAACGAAAAACAAACTCATAACCACAATCAAGACAGCTATTAGGACTTGGGGAACTTCGAATATTGAAACAGTACAAGAGCAGCTCTTGATGATTTCATGATATTTTACGAACTTTTAGTCAGCAAACATTTATTAAATTTCATGTTATTGACCCCACATCGACAATAATACGAAATGTAAACTTACATTTTATTATATCTTCTGGGTGTGTGCTAGTGCAGCTGGCTATTACTGCACATGGGCGAGACTCCATTGTTTAAATATTTATGAAATCTTTTCTTAACTGACAAATATAAAAGCAATTCTGTCGCTCCAAATTGATTACTCTGTCAACAGGCAATGATAGTACCAAACTCTAAACCCCGAAATACGCACCACATATTGACTCCTGTCACCTTACAGTATGTGTCATTTTGTGTCACGGCACCAACACATTCCGGATTAGTGCATATTTCCTTTAAGTTATGCTTGCCTATGATACTTTATTTCCTATTAAATGACAAAATATGATATGCATAATTATCTCTGAATGTTTGTTTGTTGCAAGATGGTACGCTGTGTGTGATATTAGTGTTTTGTAGAATCGCAGTAGATATTCGTTTGTTGACGGGTTCTGACGTGAGCAGTTGGAGTTTGTTGTCGTGGCTGTGGTAGCAAAAGTTTATACAAATTAAAGAAAATGTCAACGTTACAAACTGTGCTGGGTAAATTTTACGTGGAATATGCTAACAACACACCCAAGAAGTTGAAAATAATTGATGCGTACTTGCTATACATATTCCTAACCGGCGTTATTCAGTTCGTGTACTGCTGCTTAGTGGGCACATTTCCATTCAATTCCTTCTTAAGTGGATTTATTTCATGCGTGAGCTGTTTCGTCTTAGGAGGTAGGTGTATTCGTTGGTAAGCACTTATAGTCTGTTAAGAATTTTAGGCCTGTGTAGTAGATAACCATATAACTCCCATTTGTAGCATTGTAGGCACGTGTTCGTCCAATTTTGAGATGAAAGCACTCTATAGGGCGCACTGTAGACGGAGGACTATCACTGTATGTCTTGTGTTCGTTTCAGATTTTAGTCGTGTAGTGCTGTTTAGTCGAAGATTATGTGGCATTGCTGGTAGAAGACTGCCAGTGTTGATTTAATATTTTAATACTTTAAGTTGCCGGGGGCCCAATTTCTGGCTCGGATTAGGGGAAAAATATCTTCATTTCTGAGGACAAATTGAAGTATCATTAGGTGGGTGTTACGTTAGACAGTCCCATGTTAACACTTAATTTGTACTGGAAGAATTGGTGATTCTTGCTGACTTTTGATCAGGTATGATTCACAAATTCAGTGCACTCTTTTTCCATAAACTACGAAGATTGCAAAGACGTGATTGCCAGACGTAGGAGGGAAGTAGCATATGAATGTTTTTTCCCTGTTTTAATGGCTGTGTGTTTGCAGTGCTCTTGCACTATGGAGGAAGAGTGAGGCTTGCACTAGGGAGAGGGAGTGAAGACACACTGAAAACTATCCATTTCCTTAATTTTCAGTCTTTAGTTCTAAGTGTACCTGTTACCATTGAGGCCCATTTTTTATTATTCTTTTATTTATTTTCCCTTAGTAATGTTAATGTCTTCTCTTTTTGCTTCTCAGTGTTTATAGACCTACTTAAATTACTCGTGCACTCTTCACAAAGATAAGTGGTTGTTGGGTGAAAGGTGTACTTCATTTCACTTTATAACATATACGCATTAATACAATACTTGACATTTCTTACTCGGTGATCTTCATCATAGGGAATGTATGAGGCCAGCATTTCATAGAAACGCAAAGCATTTTCATGTGTAACAACATTCAGGCATTCTTGGTGAAGATATTTGAATTGTCCATATTAAACAGTAATGTGGTTCTTAGCAAGGGTGTCAGTAACATTACAGTTGTCACAGTACTTCATAGAGTTCTCATCTGCATGTAGTTACGTTTTGATATTTTGCATAAAAAAATCATGACATATTAGCAAATTCATTGTTTTTTCTAATAAGCGAAACTCCTTGCTGTAATATCAGCTGGCATAAGTAGTGTGTATTAGGGTCTAAATTATTTTTCACTATATCAGATTGTTGTTTTGCTTTTCAGTTTGTCTGCGACTACAAGTCAACCCTCAGAACAAGAGCCAGTTCTATGGAATAAGTCCCGAAAGGGGCTTCGCGGACTTCCTCTTCGCGCACATCATTCTTCATCTTGTAGTTATGAATTTCATTGGATAGCTGTGGCACAAATTTCTATGGCATTTTTGATGTTTTTCAAAAATTGTTTTAAAATGATTGCTAAATAAATTTGATATTTGTTTGTCTTAACCATATTTTAATTGTTTGTTTTGATTACTGTGGTTTCGAAACAGGCATATGAATTAAGCTTCATAGGAAATTCCTATTATTACAGGGCCTAATGTACATCAGTGTTCCTTCATTACTAGTGTGGCTCCATTGTAGTTGGTATTAATTTTACAGTGTGATACCCATAAGGACTTCATTCACTTATCAGATGTCGGAGAAATAAATGGTTTTGAACCCCACACTTCAGTCAGAGATGTAACAAACCAGTTTTTGAAAGTGTTAACATTGAAGCATAGTTTTGGCTATCATAGCTTTTATAACAGCTCAAAATAAAATGGCAGGAGGTTACTTTAAAATTAACCTAATTCCTTTTCCAGCTCGTGACAGATCTGAGGAAATCTGATTATCTAATAACCTTGGTGATGACTTGCTATTAAACACTTTTTAAAAGAAAAATTTGAATAATAGCCAATTATCAACATCAAAAGTGATTAACTGCAAAAGAATGCTTGTATAATTTGCCTAATACATGTCATTTCCCTTTGGAGAGATGTTTACAGTACCTGAATGTATTATTTAGTCAGCTGCATCAACTTAAAGAAATATTTAATTTCCCAATAATTAAAGTTAAGAGACAGCAACAGCTTACAGTGCGTAAGTAAATCATCCAAAAACTTAATATAAACTATTAAAAGCTTTGAATTTCTATTTTTTTCCTATTTAATGTCTTTTTCTCTTGTCATATTGTGGAATAGTCAAAATAGCAACTCTTAGAAGACAGCCAGGATTTTGTCGAGGGAGGGGGGTCAGATTTGTTAAAGAGGATCGTACAATGACACATTTTTCATTTATTATGAAAATTTTCATAAGAACAATAAACCATTTTATTAGAAATTGCTCTCTTAGTTTTCACCAAGCAGAGATATAATCTCATTAGTTGGAAGTGCTGTACATTGGCAAACCACTAGGAAGCAGTCGTGCTCCAATTTCCCTTCACCATCCTAGGTCATTTTACACCCTTTTTCTTTCAGTGTGGAGTTGAGCTGAGGAAGTGATCTGGAATGCACAAGCACTAATTTTTTTTGGTGCACCATAATTATTAACAACAGGACTTTTGGAACAGACAGAGAAACTGGGATAATTTCTGGTGGCAAAAATGCAAATGATCTGGAATTATTCATCCTTACACTTTCCCAAATTTCCTCATTTAAGTATGCATCTGCCTCTACTTGCAATGTAAGAAAGATCATTTTTTGCACGAGAGAATATCCCAGCAGATAAATGCATGAGCCTAAATGCAAAGCGTTTGAATTATTAATTATTTATCATATGGCTTTTAGTGCTGTGAGTCTCCAAAGAGATGCTTGGCTCATCTTCAGTGCAACTCTATTCATTTAAGCAGAGGGGCTGCAGCTTTATGGGACTTGGGATCCATCAGGAAATAAAGGTGTTTGCAAAGAACTGGTTGTGGCATGTAGTAAAGGGACCAACCTCACCATTTGCCTAAAGTTAAATGGGAAACCACTGAAAATCATTTTCGAGATTGGCAGTGGATGGACTTGAGCCACGTAGTCTCCCAAATCCAGGAGTTGCCAGCTCAGTGACTCAACATGCAGAGCTACCCAAAGTCAGTGGAGAATTTGGTAAAATGGGTTGTTGTACTTTGTTTTAAACTAAAATAAAATGCATTACAACAACAGATTAAGTTCTGACATTGCATTTTTTCCTTTAACTGTGTACATTTGGTCTTTCGATAGTGTATGAATGCCTGCTAATTTTAAGATTTAACACAGCATGGAATTGATAGCTTCAATTATTTACAAGAGCGTAAATATATTTTGGACTAAAGGTTGAGGGAGGGACGAAGGGTGCTGTTGGCTTACGACGAATCCAAGCAACCCACTGAAAAAATCTTTTAGAAACAAGCTATAGAATGTGCTGTCATCACATATCCCACCCGCTCTCCCCAAATCCCTCCCCATCATTCCACATCAGAACTGGTTTCATAACTGGGTAACCAGATTTGGTGATATTTTGCCATTTCGGCTATTAATAATAGGATATTGAGCAAATTTGTCAAAGAAATGTAACCATCACCATTTGGGCAATATTTTTGTTGATCAATGCAATCTCTGTGTGACGCAGCCAAATCCAAGCGTATTTTTGTGCACTGATTTTAATTTAATGCCATTTGTTATGATATTTACTGCGTTGCTGCCTTGTGAAATACTGAAATATTGCAACCCCAAAGTTCTACCAGCCTCCAAACAACAACTCAGTGCTAACATCAAACTGCTGGTAATGAGGCTATTTTAGTAGTATACATGTTTTTAAGTTACCATAATGCTAGCGGATGAACAAAATCAGTTTCCTCCTTTCTTCTTACAAACTTATCCATAATTAGAAACTATAACAACAGCACACAACAGAAAATCAATAAATAGTAGCACTCACATTGAATTCAATTACAAATAAGGACTGAACTGATTAAAATAACAACAATTGAGCTCAAATAAGGCCAAAAATGATTTTGGATAAAACAGGATTGGATAATAGCTAATAGTGCTGTGGATATATAGATAGTTTGTGTCCCTTATTTGTCATATGATGAAAATAGCCCAATCACCTGTCCCCCTCCCCCATTGTCTATATCCTTGGCCCATCAACCCTTCCTTTTTGTACCTCCCAATGGCAAGCCTTCTCTTTTAACACAACATTAAATGCAAGAAATTGTTATACTGTCATTCCTACCACAGCCACTGTCCAAGTAGTTATTATCGAAACAATGATTAGTGAGTGGACATCTCCATTTACAAGCACACTTCACAAGTCACCGTGTGGTGCATGGCGTGGGTATCACATACCACTACTTGTCATTTCATTCACAAATAGTGCAGGAAAAACAGTTGTCTTACGAGCCTCTGTATGAGCCCTAGTTTCTTGCAGCTTATCTTTGTAGTCCTTACACAAAATTTACATTGGCAGCGGTATAATCATTCTGTAGTCGCATCAAGTGCTAGTTCTCTAAATTTCCCCAATAGCCCCACAGGGAAAGAGCATCATCTTCCCTCTATAGATTCCCATTTGAGTTCATGAATTATTTCTCTAATACTTGGGTGTTAGGCCTAATCGAATCTCTAAATCAGAATAAGGATTTGACTACTGCTCCAACCCAACCAAAGTCATTATCAAAGAATCCTTGTTTTATATTCAGGCAATGCCCACAGAGTGTAATTGCAAATGCAAGGTGCTATTGGAACTCTAGGATCTTATACAAGAGTCACCGAGTTAGGTTCAAATGGATGTAGTGTGCAGTTGTTCGCTCTTATGAAAATAATGGCCTAGTGTGAAGATTTGCTTGCATCAGACTAGTATTAGAACTGATGATAAAGTGTCGTTACATATCAATTGACCCAGGGACAATGCTGGAGCTGTGCATGGTTGTCCATAAAAGTAAAGAGGGAAGTACACGAGTTAAGTGTGTTTCACTTTGGTGACTCAGTTTTGGAGAAGGCAAGAAAGTAAATACAGATAGTCAAGTCATACTGTCCCTCACTAACAAGGAAGAAAGTGGGACTAGCCAAAAGTGACACTACATGCATGCTCAGCCAGCCAATACTAACGCATTTATTGAGGTTTTCCAAATCTAGACACCTACACCCAGAATACATTTGGTTGTGTATAATTCCCCCTACCCCTACCCCGTTTACTGAAAGTACTGCTCATGGGCATTTGTTTGGATTTGGGATCTGCATAAGTGACTTCCCCAAGAAGGCGCAAGAAATGAAGACTCTTCGGAATATTTTGCCAACCTTTATAAGAAGTAATACAGAATAGTTCGTGATACATCATTTTGTGTTCATTTGTTAGATTGCTCTATTTAGATCACCAGAACAATTGAGTGAAACCATTTGTCATAAGAGTGATCAAATCCTCTCAGGCATGACGACACATATCCCACTTTTCACACAGAGTCCAGACCATGAAGAGAAAAGCTCTATAGCTGGTAAGTTCTATAACTGATCTGTCTGAGGGGAGCCATTATTTTGCGCACCTTTAATTAAGGAATAATTTCTCTTACACATCCTTATACAGGGTGTTACAAAAAGGTACGGCCAAACTTTCAGGAAACATTCCTCACACACACATAAAGAAAAGATGTTATGTCAACATGCGTCCGGAAACGCTTAATTTCCATGTTAGAGCTCATTTTAGTTATGTCCACCTACGCTCAATGGTGCACGTTATCATGATTTAATACAAGACCAATTCCATGGCCTCCATGCTCTCCTGACCTCAACCCTCTTGACTTTCATTTATGGGGGCATTTGAAAGCTCTTGTCTACGCAACCCCGATACCAAATGTAGAGACTCTTCATGCTTGTATTGTGGACGTCTGTGATACAATACGCCATTCTCCAGGGCTGCATCAGGGATTCCATGCGACAGAGGGTGGATGCATGTATCCTCGCTAACGGAGGACATTTTGAACATTTCCTGTAACAAAGTGTTTGAAGTCACGCTGGTACGTTCTGTTGCTGTGTGTTTCCATTCCATGATTAATGTGATTTGAAGAGAAGTAATAAAATGAGCTCTGACATGGAAAGTAAGCGTTTCTGGACACGTGTCCACATAACATTTTCTTTCTTTGTGTGTGAGGAATGTTTCCTGAAAGTTTGGCCGTACCTTTTTATAACACCCTGTATAAGGAATGATTTCTTGGTTTCAAGTAAATTAAATAATTCTAAATTACAAGATTAACGACTAAAAGCCCTAAACATGTACACTGTCTAAAACCATTTACAAAATTAAGGTTTTGGTTACAACATGTTAACATAAAGTGTTTATGTAACGATGGTACACACTTTGAGGAATCAGGAACTGTCTTATGAGAATACACATGTGAGGCAATACTGACCCTACAACTTATTTTAGAAGATAGATTAAGGAAAGGCAAACCTACGTTTCTAGCATTTGTAGTCTTAGAGAAAGCTTTTGACAATGTTGACTGGAATACTATCTTTCAAATTCTGAAGGTGTCGGGGGTAAAATACAGGGAGCAAAAGGCTATTTACAAGAAGCAGTGGTCAGGAAGGGAGTGAGACAGGGTTGTAGCCTATCCCCGATGTTATTCAATCTGTATATTCAGCAAGCAGTAAAGAAAACAAAAGAAAAATTCGGAGTAGGAATTAAAAACCACAGAGAAGAAACAAAAAATTTTATGTTCGATGAGATTGTAATTCTGTGAGAGATAGCAAAGGACCTGGAAGAGCAGTTGAATGGAATGGACAGTGACTAGAAAGGAGGATGTAAAATGAACATCAACAGAAGCAAAAAGAGGATAATGGAATGTAGTTGAATGAAGTCGGGTGATGCTGGGGGAATTAGATTAGGAAATGAGACACAAAGTGGTAGATGAGTTTTGCTATTGGGGAGCAAAATAACTGATGATGGTTGAAGTAGAGAGGATATAAAATGTAGACTAGCAATGGCAAGGAAAGCATTTCTGAAGAAGAGAAATTTGTTAACATCGAGTACAGATTTAAGTGTCAAGAAGTTTTTTATGAAAGCATTCGTATGGAGTGTACCCTTGTTTGGAAGTGAAACATGGGTGATAAGTGGTCTAGACAAGAAGAGAATAGAAGCTTTCGAAATGTGGTGCTACAGAAGAATGCTGAAGATTAGACGAGTAGATCATGTAACTAATGAGGAGATATTGAATAGAATTGGGGCAAAGAGGAATTTGTGGCACAACTTGACTAGAAGAAGGGACTGGTTGGTAGGACATGTTCTGAGGCATCAAGGGCTCACCAATTCAGTATTGGAGGGTAAAAATCGTAGAGGGAGACCAAAAGATGAACACACCAAGCAAATTCAGAAGGATGTAGGTTGCTGTAGGTACTGGGAGATGAAGAAGACTGCACATGATAGAGTAGCATGGAGAGCTGCATCAGACTAGTCTCTGGACTGAAGACCACAATAACAACAACAAATTACAGCTCACATCAGTTGCCAATGGAGAAGTCTCGGGGAACCCACCGATACGGCATTTCTATAGGTGCAGATTAGATGATGCAGAGGTTATTTTATCTTGTCAACTAGCCACATAGCAGACATCAAAAACCATCTTTGTCAGATTATTGACAGTCATGTTAAATTAGGATCACAAATTTTAGTAACAACTCATGAAGTGACAATTTGATGGCTTAACAGAAAAAAAAACCACTCAGTTTCACAAGGGCTGTGTGCACAGTGCTGTGGAGATGGCAGATTGATTATAGCATATTGGCTGTCCATGCATTTATTCCAGCTGAAATCAGACCTCATATGTGGTCTCTGACAAATAGAGTAGTATGTGAGGATATGTTTTCATAATTTCCACTGGTGAATCTTTATGGGGTACATTATACTTATTAGTGAAATAGTCATATTTTGGGTGCTCTAAATCAGTGGTACAAGCTAGGGCAACAGTAAACAAACATTCCATGTTTTGTTTACAGAAAGTTGGTGATATCTGTACAGTAATGGGGTGTCCTGCTGGAATACAAATTAATTGAAGGAGTAAAGGTAACCATCCACCACATAGCTGAGGAGTTATATAGTTGACAAGCTCATAAAAGAGGTTGAAAATGTTGCTCCGCTTTTGGACAGTGTCCTTTAGAGCTGACTTGGATTATGTACTACTTGGCTCTGGAACAGGACATTCTCCAAAAGTTTAGCAATGAATTTCTGTGCCTGTTGACCAGTCAACTGCATGATGAGTGGCTATTTTTAGTTATTTGAAGCCTGATAGTTTCTCACCAGCTTAATAGAGGACGGAAAATTAAGTCATATATATATACGAAAGCGCTGGCAGGTCGATAGAAACACAAACAAACACATACATACACACAAAATTCTAGCTTTTGCAACCAATGGTTGCTTCGTCAGGAAAGAGGGAAGGAGAGGGAAAGATGAAAGGATGTGGGTTTTAAGGGAGAGGGTAAGGAGTCATTCCAATCCCGGGAGCGGAAAGACTTGCCTTAGGGGGAAAAAGGGACAGGTATACACTCTCACACACACACATCCATCCGCACATACATAGACACAAGCCCTCTTCCCTGACGAAGCAACCATTGGTTGCGAAAGCTAGAATTTTGTGTGTATGTATGTGTTTGTTTGTGTTTCTATCGAACTGCCAGCGCTTTCGTATGGTAAGTCACATCATCCTTGTTTTTGAATATATTTTTCCCACGTGGAATGTTTCCCTATTTTTTTATATATATATCTTGTACTTTTGGGACCATGAAGCGAATTCCATGCATTATCTCTCTCTCTCTCTCTCTCTCTCTCTCTCTCTCTCTCTCTCTCAAATTCAAGTCTTCCCAGGCTTTTTGTAGATTCCTGTGTACTTACTTTGATTTGGGAAAAGCTTGAGTCTTCTGCTTTCTCTGTGACCTTGCCATTCTGCAGTGTTTCAAATTTAGGTAGCCCTAAGATGTTTTACAATTCTCTATTTCATTCAAATTTGTTGATTTTAATTATTATTTCTCCAGTTCATTTTATTTTCACAATTAAGTATTCTTGCTTCTACAATTCTGTATTTAATTTCTAGGCACACTTCTAGTCACCGAGTTAATGCTGCCATACTGTCATCGTTCCTTCTTGTAGACCAACCAAGCCTTCATTTAGGCCAACCAGCATCTTTTTTTTCCATTAGTTATAATATGGCTTTAGAAAAAATTAGATTTATGCTTATCTTTGGAAATGATCTACAATACATATCCATTATAGTTCAGTTCATTGAATCCACGTGTTGCCAACACATATTGTTAAGCATATATTTAAAACCTTTCGGGATGTAAAGTAGTGGTCCAAGAAACTCTTCTGTTCCTGATGTTTCTTACAGGTCTGCACTGGACAAAACATCAGGACAGAAGAGTTTCTTGGTCCACGACTTTACATCCAAAAGGGTTTACCAGCAGCTATGTCATCCGGTCGTGAAAGTCTTCATTCTATGATACATTTAAAAATTTGAACAAGACCTCACTGTAAAGACCCATTCTCTACAATGTGAAGCATTTAATAACAGTTTGTTGTATGAAATGCTTACTGAAGTGCCTCATAATACTTGTAGCACACTATCACTGAGTTCAGTGATGCAGTTCACCTATTCTGAACTACGATGATTTGATGAAAATCAAGTTAGTGTTTCTTCATGCACAATCAATTCCTTCTTCTCTTGCCTACACACAAAAAATAGTGAAAGAAATAAAAATTCCATCAGTGCCATTTATTTCCTTATCATTTCCAACCTCCCACCATTCTTTACATAATGTGCAGACTCAGACCTGATGCCACCACATTTTCTCTGTGGGGGACAGGGAATTGGAGGTCTCAATTTAGAAGCTAAATATCTTACTCCTACCTGGAAGCTTAAGCGTCATGCTTCACAGCATGGGACTATATAAATAAATAACTTTTTTTATCATTCCAAAATCAAACAATGGAAACTCCAGGTAGGAATATCAAGAAGACGGATTGCTACTTACCGTAAAGAAGACATGTTAAGTTGCAGACAAAATGGTTTGAATGGCTCTGAGCACTTTGGGACTTAACATCTGAGGTCATCAGTCCCCTAGAACTTAGAACTACTTAAACCTAACTAACCTATGGACATCACACACATCCATGTCCAAGGCAGGATTCGAACCTGCGACCGTAGCGGTCGCGCGGTTCCAGACTGAAGCATCTAGAACCGCTTGGCCACACCAGCTGGCAGTTGCAGACAGGCACAATTAAAAGACATTTAAATAAAGCTTTCGGCCACAGCCTTCATCAGTAATAGACACACCATTCGTACACACAAGCAAGCACACCTCATGCACACATGCCAACTCCAGCATCTCGGGCCAGAATGCAACTATCTTGTGGAATGCAAGCAGCAATATGGACGGGGTGGGACAGGAGAAGGGATAGTAGTGTACAGGCGGGTGGGTGGGGGGGAGGGGGGGGGGGGAAGAGAGAGAGAGAGAGAGAGAGAGAGAGAGAGAAACACTGTCTGCAGGAGTGAGCAGAGACTAGAATTCCAACAGGCGCAGAGTCAGAAGATTGTGGGGCAGGGAGGTGGGAAAAAAAGGAGAGAGTGGGGAAAATGGGTGGTTGCATTGGCAGAGAGTGGCAAATAAACAGGATGGGAGATGAGAATGGGGAGGAGATGATAGGACAGAGGGGTTGGAAACTGTTGGATGAAGGGTGTGGGGACAGTAGGTTACCATAGGTTGAGGCCGAGATAATGATAGGAGTGGAGAATGTGTTGTAAGGATAACTTTCATCTGCACAGTACAGAAAAACTGGCGTTGGCGGGGATGGGGGATCCACCAGATGGCTCCGGTAGTGAAGCAGCCATTGAAATCAAGCAACTTATGTTCAGCTGTATGTTGTGCCACACGGTGGTCTACTTTGCTCTTGGGCACAGCTTGCCAGTGGCTGTTCATCCTGGTGGACAGCTAGTTGGTATCCATAACAATTTAAAAGCTGTGCAGTGATCATAACAGAACTGGTAAATGACATGGTTGCTTTCACAGGTGGCCGCCTCTGATTGAATAAGATAAACCTATGACAGGACTGGAATAGGAAGTGCTGGGTGGGTCGATTGGGCCGGTTTTGCACCTTGGTCTTCAACAGGGATATGGTCCTTTAGGCAAAAGGTTCGGATTGGGAGTGGCATAGGGATGGACTAGGAGGAGGGGCAGGAAGTATCTCAAGTAGGATGTCCATCATTTGATGGCAAAACAATAGGTAATCAGAGCCCTGGCACAGGATGTGGCTCAGTTGTTCCAGTTCAGGATGTACTGGGTTACGAAGGGGACACTCCGTGGTGGCTGGTTCTTGGAGGTGGTGGGAGGATTGGGGATGTGAGGAGAAATGACGCTGGAGATCTGTTTGTGAACCAGGTCTGGAGGATAATGTCTGTCTGTGAAGACCTTGGTAAGAGCCTCCACAAACTGAGCAAGGTAGTTTTGTCACTGCAGATACGCCATCCCTGAGGGGCCCAGCTATATGAGAGGGATTTTTTGGTGTGAAAGGGATGACAGCTGTCAAAATGCAGGTACTGTTGGTGATTCGTGGGCTTAATGTGGACAGAGGTGCAGATTTTGACATCAGAGAAGAGGTGGTCAACATCTAGGAAGGTGGCACACTGGGTTGAAGAGGACCATGTGAAGTGGATGGGAGAGAAAGTGTTGAGCTTGGGAAGGTATGAAGATAGGGTGTTTTGGCCAAGTCCAGATCATGAAGATATTATCAATGAACTTGAACCATACTAGTGGTTTGGTGTTTTGGGAGGGTAGGATGGCACCATGCAGGTAGCCATGACTCTGGCGCAGATTTTTTTATATATCTTCCCTTCAAAAGCCAAGTAGTTGTGGGTTAGGATAAAATTAGTAAGGTGTTTTGAAGCATGAGGTAGTGGGTTTGGAGTCTGAAGGACATTGGGAAAGATTGTGTTCAATAGCAGTAAGGCCTTGGGCAAGAGACATGTTGGTGTGTAGTCAAGGTGGCATCAAGAGTGACGAGTGGAAATCCAGGACGTAAAAGGGTGGGGATTGAGGAGAGTTGGGGAAGGAAGTGGTTGGTGTGTCAAGCATGGGAAGCTAGATAACAGGCAATTGGTTGGAGGACCGAAATTCTTTCAATAGGACACAATAATAAGCCACAATGGGGTGTCAAGGATTGATGGGTTTGTGGATTTTGGGGAGCAAGAGGAACGTGGGTGTGCAGGGTGTCATAGGGTGAGGAGAGAAATGGATTCAAGGGAGATGTTCTGGGAAGGACCTACCAGAAGAGTTTATAGGTGGAGGAGTCAGAACTGGCAGAGGCCTCCTGCCAGGTAGTCACTGTGATTCATAAGAACAGTGGTGGAACCATTGTCTGCAGGTAAGACGATTAGGTCAGGATTGGTTTTGAGGTTGTGTATGGCTGTTCTTTCTTCTGCCGAAAGGTTGGGGTTCTGAAGAAGGGACCTGGGGAAGGGTGGTGAGCCTAAACTGGAGGTAGGAATTCCTGGAAGGTGACCAGCAGGTCATTAAGTGGGAGGGAGAGATCACAGTTGGATGGTGGTATGAACTGGAAGAGGGAGGGTTCAATGTTGGATTTAGGGTAGTTTTGGATGGAGGGATTGGCAGTAGAGAAGTGCTTCCATTGCAGGAATCAGGAGGAGGAGAGTAGGTCTTGGTTAAATTTGGGTGTAGGGCTATGGACAGGACTGAAACTTCTATGGAGATGAGGGTTTTGGTAGAAAGTTTAATAACAGTGTTATGTTGATGTTTTGGCTCTGGGTTTGGTGGATAGTTGGCAGGGAGTTTAGGGGGATGTGACAAGTAGATATGGTGCTCCGAGGTGGCAGTAGGGTACAAGCAGGTTGGATAACTTATGGAGGTGGTGTATGGAGTAGGGATCACTTAGAGTAATAGCATTTGTGGATGCAGCAAAGGTGGTTCTGGGATGCCTGTGCCACGATGTACTTTTGCAGTACCAGGTTTGTGAGGGCCATGGATTGGCAGAATCTGAAACAGTGTAGGTCATTGTGAAAGGAGGAGTGGGATCTAGAAAAAGGAATCTTTACAGTTAGGCCATTTGAGAGGATTCCATGATGTAGGCAGCATTTGAGAAACAGGATGCGGGACTAGGTTTTAGCCAGGGAAACAGGAATGACGCAGAAATGCACAAAAAAGGTGTTGACCATTGTGAGAGGAGCTGGATAGGTGAAAAGACGCATAAAAATGCATAAAAATATGTAAAGACACACAAAAACACGAACAGATACACTTTTAAACATTGAAACAATGTTCACGCGAGAGAAGAAAACAAGGGAACCTCGAGATTAAATGTACTGGGTATCTACTCCTTCTTAGCAGTCCCATTTCTTGAAAACTTTGACAAAGCTTTTTCAGATGAAATTCATTAAAAATTGTATCTTTCAAATGTTCATAAATTTATGAGTACAATTCATAATATAATTCATACATTCATTCATAGTATCTCGTTCTTGCTAACTGCAGTGTTGCTAGAGACACATTTTAGGAAGTTTTGACAGTTTACGTACGTCACACGAAACAAATTCTGTACTAAATTTGACACTTGTGATCTACATCTGTATTTTCCTAATCATTGTGGAGATATATTGTTTAAGAAAATTGTTTCCCTGAATTCCAGTGTTTGTTTATGTCATTAGAAAACTATGTACCTAGCAGAATAATTAAGAATGGTAGAGATCCCTCCTTGGTAAACAAGAAGTATCAAGAATTTCCTTGAGTACAGCACCTGCTGCATAATCTGTACAAACCAAAGCACAAATCTACTCACAGGCAGATTACTGAAACACATGAACGTAAGAGAAGGGCATTGTGTAAATACTACAGTAACTTATCACTGTGAAATGTTATCAAATGAACTACCTTAAAACCCCAAAATACTGTGATAGACTGTCAGTGGCAGTGTCCTGATGCTTGTGGATGGTATAGTTAGCAAAAGTAGCAAATCAAATCCAAAAAATTAAATTCCATCTTCAAATGTTCCTTCACAAAGGAAAATCTAGGAATGCGCATAATATCCATAGTGCTAGGATAGAGGAAATAACATTGATTTGATGTATAGACTTTAGAAAAGCATTGGATTCAGCACCACATTGCTGCTTCTAAAGAAAAAGCTAGCGATGGATTACATAACAAAGATTTCCTGTAGAGGAGAGGTTGCAAAATGTTATTTTGGTGTAATTTGCACTTTGTCCCAAGGCAGCGTAACAGGACAGTTTATGTTCTTGTTATACATTAGTGATTGAATGCACAGTAATTTGAGGCTTTTTCCATGATCCAGTTACTGAAAAAAAAAAAAAAAAAAAAAAAAAAAACTGGGAAAATATTAATATCCCCATACACCCCAATCAAATCAGTCTTTTTCAAAGCTGGAACTTCCTGTTAATGCAGAGAAAGGCAAAGGTTTGGACTTCACAAAAATGAAAGTGTGTAACCCTTAACTAATGTATTGCTAAGTGACAAAATCAAAGAATGGAAAGCCAAGGCTGGAGTAAACAGTATGAAAAGGATAGATCGCTATTCATCACATAGAGAAATGTCGGGTCACAGATTGAAACAATGAAAAGACCACCGCACTTTTAGCTTTCAGACAAAAAGATAAGATCCTCCTCCAGAAGCAAAAAAAAAAAACATGCACACGCCCTACTGTCTACAGTCCCACTGGCCAAACTACAGGCCGTGCCTGCGTCTGACATGAGCAGCAATCAGGGGTTGGTTGTTGGAGTAAGGAGGTGGCATAGGGCGAGAAGGGGAGAGATAGCAGGGTAATGGTGGGGGAGCACGCATGTGGTGAATGACAAGTAATCAGCCACAACATCCAATTACTTCGGAGTGCGGAGATATGAAGTGGAACAACCATGACCACAGAGGCTCAACTGTAGTCCTTTAGGGCAAAACTACAAATATTCTTCAGCATTACACATCCTACATGTGTGGATCCTGCTGATAAAATTAGGTACGTAACAGCTCCCACCGAAGCCTGAAAGCAATCATTCATTGCATATTCCATCTGTAAATGGAATAGGAGTAATTGTAATATAGAGTTAAAATAAAAGCACCCACTGTTATACACTTCAATGCTGCACATATAGATGTACACTCGCTGCCACACAACCATAAAGTGGCTTGCCGAGTAGAAATGTATGTGTCTATAACTGACCTTTATGTTATCAGTAAAAGTAGATGAACCAAAGTCAACTTAAAAGTTTCAAATATAGTGACAGAATGAAACTGGAATCATTCTCAAAATGGGATGTTTCTCTGGAAAGTACCCTGATATGTTGCACTGATTCTATTGACATGCTAAAAAAAATTTACTGGTGCTAAATAATTGCAGTTTAGGACCAAAAAAAGTTGCCTAATGGATGCCCTAAGAAAACTTGAGGAGTTGAGGAAAATCATATTTCCAGATTTTTGTGATTAACAACGCAAAAAAAAGCTTTTCCATTCTTACACATGGATCTGATATGTGCAATCAAAACTCGTCAATAAAAAGTTTTTATTTGAGTAGTAGTTATCCTGATTATTATTTAAGTTCTTTAAATATTTAGAATCTGTGGGGCACCACATACAAAAAAGTATTTAAGAAGTAAATTTGAATATAAAAATTCCATTGGCAGAATGATTGATTGTGGATGAGTATGCTGAACATAACCAAACCTTCACTTTCTTCATAGAGCTATATTTGATGTAAAGGAGAGACTTTTGCAGCAGACAATCACGTTGAGGGGTTCCAAAAAGGATTTCATTCAGCCTTACAAAGAAAGAGAAATGAAATATTTAAATCACTTAAGTCCAAGTACAAATCTGGACTGTGAGAGAGAAAATGAATCAAATGACTAATCACAGATGCATTGCTTGCATAATCAATGAGCTCATAAATCTGATGGGCAATTTTCACCCTTAGTGGCCAGTATATTTCCAAGATGATAATCTTTGAAAGGAAGGTGATGTTCTCTTCAAGGAACACTACTGAGGAAATTTAGAGAACTGGCATTTCAACCTGACTGCAGAACAAGAAGGTTATACGCATCTTTGAGTGCACGGTGAATTCTTACTTTGGAAAGAGATGGATCAAAGACTTTGCATTAGGTTTAGCATGAAAAATGGAATGAAGTGCAGCATCACATTCGAAATGTTGACTGGCTTTTAGTGAATCTACTGTAAGACAAAAGTTCATAAATAGTAAAAATGTTTCAAAGAGGGTCGAGAAGACACTGAAGACGATGACCGCCCTGGATTCCCTAACATGTCAAATACTGACGACAATGTGGTAGAAGTAAAAAGAAAATTGGTCTAGAAAATCACCGAACCACCATCAGAGTCATCGCTGGTGATGTCAGCATGTCTTTTAGTTCATGTCACACAATTTTTTCAGATATTCTGGGCATGAGACATGTAGCAACGAAGTTTGTGCCAAAACTGTTGAGTTTCTACCAAGAAAGACATCCCGTCGCCATTGCTTCCAAAGAAGGTTATAACAGGTGACGAAACATGCGTATACAGGTATGACATTAAAACCAAGGCCCAAACGTCCCAATGGTAATGGCCTCAACAGCCAAGACTGAAAAAAATTCGATAAGTTCAATTATATGTGAAGACTCTTCTCACTGTCATGAGTTCCCGCCTTATGGTCGCACGGCAAATAAGGAATACTACCTAGGAGTTTTATGCTGTTTGCATGAAGCAATCTAAACAAAATGACCAGAATTGTGGCGAAACCATTTGCGGAAACTGCATTGCGTTAATACTCATGCTCACACCTCAATGTTTATTTGTGATTTTTACGCAAAAAACAAACCTGTTATGTATTTACACCATAGCTCCCTACCATTCTTTCTATTCCCGAGGCTGAAGAGAACCATTAAAGGGACATCATTTTGCCATCATTGATGAGATAAAAACATAATCTCTGAAGGAGCTGACCACCATAACAAAAAGTGAGTTCCAGAAGTGCTTCCAAGATTGGAAAAAATGCCGGCACAAGTGTATTATATCTGAGGGGGGAGTACTTAGGAGGAGACAAAGCTAATGTTGATAAATAATTAAAAATCCTTGCTTTAAGAAAAAAAAAATTACCATTACTTTTTGATCACATCTCGTATAAACAGTCATTTTTCTGTCGCACTTTTTGCGAGTGGAACTGGAGAGGAAATGACTAGTAGTGGTACAAGATACCCTCCGCCAAACTCTACATGGTGTCTTGCGGAACATGTATGTAGACGTCGATGTAATTCATGTATCAATTTGCCAAGGATAGCTTGCTTGTGCCAATAGTATTCCTGAATTGTCTGGGCTATTCCCACATTGTGAAGGCTGTCTCATTTTTTCCATTCTTCTTGAGAGAAATATACATATTTTAATTCAATTGCAGCTACCCAGTTTCTTCTATAACCCTTCCCCTGCCCATAAATAATTTAACAACACCTCAACTGAAACACCTGTTTCTGTCTACAAGAACCAAAACTGAAGGTCAAGGAGGCGGGCAGTTTTGTAGGTAAGATCTGATTTACCTTTGAAATTGCTGGAAGGAGTGTCTGAGCTGCGGTTCCATTTTTGATCAGTCGTACTTCACCATTTCTTTAAAGTAATCTCATTATGAATGATGACATCTCAGCAAGATAATTGTCTCCAACGCTTCACAGGCTTGAATCTTTTTAAGCATTTACACAATCTTGTAGGCACTACATTGAGAGAAAACTTTGATAAACTCACTTTTGCTATCAGCCGTCTCTTCTCAATAGCCCCTAATACCAGGTTTTCTGATAAATATTTTCCACTACATCCACATTATAGGATAATGACACCTGATGTTCAAGTTCTGTGGTTTGCACCATCTGGCCAACATAATACTGTTTGCACTCCCATGGTATTTTGTAAATGAAGGTGTTTTCCCCCTCTCTTCAGGAGCCAGCTAATATTCCCTGTCACTGAACCACAGAATGACAAAAATAAGCTTTTTAGTCTTCTGCTCAGTGGTTTTCTGCTTGCAGATACATTGTGAGAATGTTTTTGATATTTGTTGGTTGTTGTAGCAATCGGGGCAAGACAGTTTTCATTCAATGAACCAAGGTCTTCAGAACAGCCCACTTTTGAGTCTGGTTGTGGTGGTGGTGGTGGTGGTGGTGGTGGTGGTGGTTGTTGTTGTTTAAAGTGTACCGATACTTGTCTGCACAAGTGTATTGTCTGTTTACACTGTGGCTGAGACATCCCTTGGATTTTCAGCAAGCGAGGTCATAGATGCTATGGAGATGTTTCAAGAACTTTTTTTTCCCTTGTGGCCAGACAACAATTGTGTTGTCAACATAGCAGTAAACCAACTCTGCTTTGTGTGAGCCATGTACAAGGTGATAACCTCAAAATTCTCCATGACCAGTTAAGCTGTGGCTGGAGCCAATGAGATCCCTATCACAACACTGATCTGATTGATACACTCTCCCCCGTGAAACCCACACACATCAGGATGTTCTTCAACAAATCAACCACCGTATTATCAAAGAACTTCGAGCTCATTTACAAAATACCATGCGAGTGCAGGAAGTATTATTCTGAGGAGACACTGCACAATAGAACAATACTAGACTTAAGGTGACAGGTGTTCCAAGATTACACCCTGCAGAGAAACTGGCACTAGCTGAATTTGCTTTGGAAAATAGACATAAAATTGACGCATATATTCATCACGTTGCAGTTTCTGCAGTAATGTAGAAAAGAAAGATATAGAGATCAAAATATTAAGAAAGATATAGAGATCAAAATATTTAATAACATCTGAAATAATGCTGGTGCGAACACTGTGAAACCTTGCAAGTGTGATGTTAAAGCAGACATGAGAGGAAAACATTACTTGGAAATGACTGACTTTGGACACAGCCAGTTCCACAATTATATAAGGCCAACATAAAGAACCACATGGCAATCTGTTACCAACTGACAATGGCTGAGGGGAACTCTGCCGCAAGCTTGATGTGGCTGGAAAGCTGAAAAGATTTTGTTCAAACAACTGATAAATCTAGTTGTGGAAGTCAGTATAAACAGTATTAAAATTTTAAAAATACGTAACAAGTTAACTTTTTTGTGTGCATACTTCTGGTTTTCATCAACTCCCTCTCATTTCAAGTACTATCAGAAGATACAGCAAAAGAAAATGTTTTTGACTTTTAGTTTCCTGTAGATAGTGCAGAAACAAAACTTAGACATGAAAACAGTGTATGATCATCTTTATGACCACTACTGTCACACTTGCGTACAGCTTGTTCCATTATGCATTTAACATTACCTGTCCAGTTGCATTTTGATCTTACACAAAAATAACTTCACACCTGAACTGTGGTTGCCATGCTTTCAACAGCGATTATTATCTATGGATCCACTGCTGCCTCTCTTCCCTTCATCTCCGCAATTAGCCTCACAAACAGCTCAGTCTTAGTATTATGTTTTTATGTCATCATCCTTTTTCCTTTAAAACTATACACGCTGTAAGCTACTCTGTTCCATAACACATCCAAAATCTGTTCCGAAGCAATAGCATGTGGCTAAGAACATCTTTATGTAAGTAGTCCAGTGATTTTCCATTACACGTCAAATTCAATATAATGCAGTCTTACCCAGTAGTAGCTTCTGAAACTTTTTAAAATGTTTGTCCATATGTAATAAAGTGAGCACATTTTCTAAAATCATCTGGTGCCTTACATCACCCCCCCCCCCCCCCCATAGTTTCTTTACACTTTTCAGGGGGATTGCTATTATCTGTGACCATAAAAATAAAACTCCTGAACAGAGTAATAGGATGTGCTGCTGAAATGAGTATTTTCGCATCTCTCATGACTGTCCGTGCAAACCAAAATCTGCTTTCTTCACATTATCAGCATATTCTCATTAGAACATTGTGAAAATATTGTTACAGTAGCTGGAACCTTATGAGACAAAAGATGTGATATGTATTTTGAACTGGTGTACCCCATACAAAGGGCAAATCAAGTAAAACAGTTTTCTAGTAAAATAAAGAGCTTTATTTTACACTTATGACTATGAAAAAGGCAGGAACAATTTTAATAAAAGTAAAGTTAAAAACATGTCATGCTGGCAACCAACACTGCAATTTTTTACAATGTGTTAGCTGAATTATTTCTGAAAAAATTATCATACCAGGAAACAAGACTGTTGTCTTATTATACCAGCTCAAATGTACAAAGCTATCTAAATTAGTGACGTTCTTGTGCACACAAAACAAAAATAAAACTTTATAGGCAAAGGCCTCTTGTGCAACAATATTTCTTTAAAAAAATTTCTGCTCTGCTCTGACTGGACTAGTGTGATTTAATTTACATCTCAATCCTTAATTAGTCACATTACAAGTGTTCTTATTTCAAAGGAAGTCCATAAATATTTTCCTGCAAATGAACACACACGTCTCAGCCCTGTTCTCACAACTAGCACATTTAACTAAGTAGTACAAGAGACTCTTCTATCCCAAATTTATCTACATCAGTCTTATCCAGATACAAGCAATACCTAACTATTATGACATCCACTGAGAACTTCATGCTTAAAATATACAAAGTATAATACAAATATTTATTTACACTATGCAAGATATTACATGAACTCACTGGCAGCAGCACAAAAAGCTCACATACCAGAATAGATATGGTGTTACTTTGTCTTAACAGTTAACATAAAGCATTCAACTCTATGCAAAATAAGTGAGTTGTAAGGGCTGCAGGATACACTATTTTATAAGCAACAACAAAACGTAAATGTAATCCCATATTTGTGACAGCAGCAACATAATCACTACTAAAACATTTTTGAATTGTCAGAAGTACATACATAGCATGAAGTTGAAATGTACAATAGTAACTGCTTTCACATCAGTGAAATAAAGTAAATTCCCAATATTGTACATGAATTTATTTGTTCCTATGGTTGGTTCTCTCTCTCTCTCTCTCTCTCTCTCTCTCTCTCTCTCTCTCTCTGTGTGTGTGTGTGTGTGTGTGTGTGTGTGTGTGTGTGTGTGTGTGTGTGCGCCCGTCCCTTGTTTTCAAGTATAATTTGTCAAGTTGATCTTAGTATTGCAAATAAATAATTCATTTACTATTTACCAAGTATAAACCCAGAATACTAGTTCGCTCAATACTTTTTCGACTTAACAACAGTTATGAACCTCTCTAAAATCTTGTGGACAAGTCTCAGAGAGAGGGGGGGGGGGGGGGGGGGGGAAACTGGGAGCACAAGAAGATAGTTATGGTACACATCTGGGGGCATTTCACTTCAGGAGCAATCTCTTTAAACGAGTTTCTACAGAGGAAAAAATTAAACACAGTGTTCTCCACAGTCAGTTTTCCATTGTCCCAGCTGCTATCTTAGAAATATTTGACCCTATATAAAGGCAAGTAAAAGGTAAAAATTAGTTTAAGTCAGGAAAATAAGTATAATCATCAACAATAGTTTCTCCTGTTTGGACTTTTTTGATACCCAACTATTGTGAAACTTTTATAATTATGCCAAGAAACAGACACCATAATCGTTCATTTGTTTCAATCTAAGCAATTTGGAACTTTTACTGTATGCCCATATACAAAACATTGTGTCTGCAGTTCCCATTTTATAAGGGGGTGCTACATAATAAGGCATTTTAAGTGGATATACATCATCATTTCTATAGGTACTGAGTGCTCGGGACATCTTTCATAAAGGAGTACTAAAATAACCACAAAAGCTCAAAGTAACCAATTCAGACAAGTTTTTCCACTACTCTCCCACAAACCAACATAATCAGACACAGTGAGATCTTAACACTATTATTCTCTAAGGGTAAAAAATTGGTTGTATCCACTTTCATTTACACAAGGAACGAAAGGAAAGATGAATTCAAAACAACATGACACTAAACCAACCAACTAACCCATATTTCAATTCCTGACCGGCAAGGAAAGGAGAATGAATAAAACAGTTCTTACAACCATGTATACAATAAACTGATGCAAACTGACCTCTGTAATTGGACAATAAGATACAACAAAATAATGGAACATGTGTCTCAGTGGTATGATATCAAGCATCAGCAACCTACTGAAAATGGTCACTCACATTCACACAGTCCTTTAAATGCAGCCTTCATTTTAAACATGCATTCAATCTTTCCCCACAGCTTTAAGTTCAGGTTTTGCTGAGGAATCAAACATCACTGTTCTCAACCAACAACCTGTGGTGGAGAAAAACTGTAGAATATTGTCATGCAATTCTACAAGTAATTTATTACCTGAAATAGGTAATATACTTTTTCTCAATGAAGACGGAATAGATAACTGTGATATGGAATAACTTCTGCAGAAATACGAGTTCACTGTTCTCAATATAATTATTACAACTAGTTCAGAGAAACAATTCTAATAATTTTATGTTACAACAAATCCTCTATGTCAACTTTAAACTAATTCTCATCCAACAAGTATTGTAGTCTAAGAACCACAAGAAATGAATTCAAAGTTTAATTCTGTACAAGCATTATTATGCAGTTCAATACATCCCCTCATAACTACTGCTAATAAAGAAATTTTTTTACTTGTTGAAAAATCTGCTGCATTTAAAAGAAGCACCACATGAAATTTTACATTTTAGAAAGTTAGTTCATTTTTAAAATGAGTAACCAGTCACTGTAAATGTGAGTGGCCACTTTCCATTTTCTAACCAAGTCCATCAGTTCCTTTTCAGTGCATGAAGTACACGACTACCTAGGGCGGAGGTGGGGTCATAACAGAGAGCCTGCAGGAGAAGGTGTGCCGCATACGCTCTGCTGCCACGAGCCCAGCCCTTGCTCTCAGCAGTCGAGCATTTGAGACACCCGGGACAGTGGCCCGTGCACCGACCCCCGTGGCTCCGAATACCCGTCAGGTGCTACCACTGGAGCCAGCGCTGTGCGACGCACTCGATCCTCCTCGCCTCTCTATGTAACGACGGCGCGCAGTGTTCAGTAATTGTTCCTTGCGTAGACGTAAAATTCGCTCCCGCTCAGTTGGAGATTTTGAGAAGCGGCCCCCTGAGAGTGCTATGTCCGGCATACCACTACTGCTTTAAGACAAAAAGAAAGAAAACATTTCTTTAGACAAATAACTTTTAACACAAATTTATGCTGAAGATAGCAGAAATATTATGTAAATAACAGCACACCAATGTTTAGAATGCTTTATACAAGGACTAAAACATGCATTTTTATTGTAGGAATTTTAGCAGTGCTATATATATTGACACAGTGCACATTTAATGAAATCTCTTTTATATAATTGCAGTAATTGTCGCAGAAGTGTTATGACCTATTTTACATTAGTCACTGGCTTTAATGTTCACAATACCTGTATTACTACCCAGCTATTTCAAAAAGTGAATACTGCTAGTGAATAATAACCACCACCACCACCACCACCACCACCACCACCATGAATAATCACCACCACCACCTCTGAATATGGAAGTCTTGACAATGTGCAACTGAAACTGTATCACAAACATACAGGCTGCACCAAAAACAGAACAGTTCTGCAACTCTACAGCCCAAAAAGTCAAGACAAGAAATACATAAAGGTTGAAGCAGCACATAAAGGAAGAACTGAATCTGCTTCATAATAATTTTTTCTACACAAGGCAATATAACAGTTTAAGAATAGCTGTAAATGTATTGCAAGGACTGGTGGAAAATAGCATTATTAGACTGTTTCTCACTCCCAAAAAGCTTTGGTGTGGAGTATTAACCCATGCTGGAGAGCAGCATGTAGAATACACGCAACCTTCAGTATTCATAAGTCCCTAATAACCGATTTTCTCATTGCTGTATCACAGCAATCCCTCCCTTTTAATCACCAAAATCCTTAAATGGTATTATGTTTTTATTTGTCAATCAACAGGAGGGGCTGTTTGAATGGAGCTAGAATAGACTTAACAATAATGGATATATTCAAAAGCATTTTAATATCTTGCTTCAAATCACTAACATACTTCTAGATTTTCATACAAGAGGGCTAAATACTTCCTTTCTACACATTCTTGCACATTTCCACTTGCTTTACTGTTCCCTTAGTATTCTGTTAAAGATGTTGGTGTAAATCAATCTCATCTAACTCCAACTAGCAGATCCTCTGGACCTGTACTCTGCCACTTACCCACACAGCCACCTAGAAGCGAAAGTCAGTGCAACAGATATCATGCTTGTGACAAAACACTAACAACTAAGGCATTCTCTAACACTTCATTCCCTTGTGCTAAAGATATGCTTATTGACTGATTTATAGATATACCTACCTATGAGGATGATCATCGTCCTCCCTAAACGTATGATGCAGTGGAGCAGAGACTGGTGGGGAAGGCTCAATAGCAGGTGTTTGTGATGCTGCCGGCTGCAATGGTGCCACAAGCCTCCCATCAAGGATATTTTCAACTGTCAGTTCAACAGACCGAGTAACCTGCAAGTCCTCCACAATTGTTGGGAGTGGCATGTTTGGAAATAGCTGTTGTACCTGTAAAAAAAACACACACACATATCTTGTGAAAGTCATGTGCCATTCAATCTTCAGCTTGCAAAAGCTGAGTAACAAACATTTTTCCTCAGCCCACTCTACTGTTTTTCTTGATCATAACAGAAGAACTGTAAGGCAACATTTCTTTTAGCTACTTGCTCATTGTGTAATTTGCATGGAGGATTCAAAATATTGCACTTTAATGCAATGTATCTTTAAATTCTCTGTTTTTGACAGTCTTAAACATATGCATTCAGTTTTGATTACATGAATCAGGAATGTGAATAACAAAGAGACACCAAATGTCCTCCAGTTGTTTCAAGAATCATCTACGAATGAATAAGTGATGTACACTCTTTTACAAATCCTGCAGCCAAGAGGTACACCATAAAGATCCAAAAAAAAACAGTAACATTAAAACAAGAAACGGTTAGTTATAACAAAATTTTACATACTGCTGTGATTTCATTACCAAGTTTCAAGTCTTGTGTCAGGCTTTTTTAACAATGCACAGAGACAAGGGACAAATGCAAAACAAATACTGCAACTCTAAGAATGACTACAATGGCTTTTTTACTATTATTTAGTTGGCTGGCTGGTTGATTGATTGATTGAGGGTAAGGGACTAAACAGTGAGGTCATCAGTTCCTCAGTCAAGGGTCCATTCATCCAGAGGCGTTGACATCCACAAGGAATGCGTTCAGATGTGGAAAGTACATATTTGTAAAAGATAGGCACTGATGCTGGAAAAAAAAATTACAGACAAGTAAGAGTACATGGACTGGTTTGGTATGTATCTTAAAACAGACAAGCAGTCTTCCAGGTCTCAGCCGTGGTGAGCGAACCCCACCTGTATCTGTCCCCTACCAATATGAAGTAAGGACTATATTCTAGCCAAGAGATACCGAAAAGTAAAAGAGAAAAGGCTAAAAATCTAATGGTCATCCTGGGGAAATAGCTCCAGCTGCACACAGGTGTCCCTCAGAGCTCTGCATGCAAAGGGAGTAGGCCCTCCCACAGCCATTCCAACCCCAATCCATCACAGACAAAGCATTAAAGAGAAAGGTAGCATCCACTAATCAACAGAGTGCTATTCCTAAAACAGAAAACAGGGTGTGGAAGAAAAAAAAAAGAGGTAAAGTGCCTAAAACCAACTTGATTTTCCAAATTATTAAAAACGGTGGTAAAATTGAGATAATTAACTATGAAATTTGAATTTTTTTCTAAACATGAAGTTTAAAATGTAACAGCTCATTCATTTTTTCATAAATAAATTCTAGAGTTTCATACACCTGTAAGTAGGGTTTGTATGCTGCGCAAAATTCATCAAAGAATCTCTCTTACTTATGAAGAAAAGTGTACCTATAGTAACAAATGCAGCCAATAGTAAGTGAAGAAAAAAAAAGGATGAAATTCCACATGAACTTCCACTGCTATGAGTGTGAATCCTGAATCCTTCCTGGTCATGCTGACAAAGTTTTATCAATTTATTTGTAAAAGTATAGACAGTGGAAATTAGAATGTCCTGTGGTGCCTCTCCTGCTCCAAGTCAGCCCGTTTGATGTCCTTAAGCACCCAAAAGCCATCAGCATAAGAAGAGGACACGGACATCATTGCAAAGTGGATTGCAAGGTGTGCAGCAAGAGCCAATGCAACAGTACAGAAACAATCCTGAAGGAAAAAACCCAATGCAGTTGTGGATCTTTGGTGGCCCGGAAGATTGGGAGCTCAACCCACACCTGTGATGAAGAGGCAAATGTTACCCAGGGAGGAGACATTGCACTCTAAGCATTCCTCCTAATGTGTTTAATTAGATAGCAAGCCTTATTTCAAAATCACTTAAAATTATAAGGTTGATCTGGAAAGTGATCACTATCACAAAGACCATCATGTAATGGCCAATGCAGTGGAGCCATGAGACTGGAAGAAGAGATCATTAGATCAATAGCTGAGAAGGTGCCATGGGTGGCACTGCATGGGTAGGAGTACCATCATTGAGGAAAGAGAGATCATGGTCAGTAAGAAATTTGTCAATTAGAAGGCCCCTACTGGACGAAGTGATACTCCCACCACAGGGTGTTTGGACGTGCACTGGACAGTGCTGCCTTATCTGGAGCTTTTTGTGCCATAGGGACAATAGCTAACAGGCTGGCCCACCCAAGGGCATATAACAAGACAGACTCCTTTGTGAGAGAAAGGAAAAACAGTGGTGAATGGACACTCACTCAGTTGTCATAGCTTGCGGCTGCATGCCTCATATGCTAAATGATGAATATGTACATTTTAATTTATGAATGTTAACTTAATTGAGTATTATAAGTGATTCAAAAACACCTACCAGCATTCATTATAATCTGAAGCATTATACACTCTTGAATTCTTGCTCCTACAGTAACTTAGACAGTTTACATTTATTCTGGACTGGACAACAAAATTTTTTGTGTCCATAGATGAAAATGTAAACCATAAATGTTACGGCAAGCCCAAAAATTCAGGAAGACTTTGCTGAGGTTCAGGTACATTCAGATTGGAATTCATGTAACAGGTGTTAGTCAATTACTCATTATCCACAAACGAAAATATACTTGTTGGCTTCCACAAAAATTTCTTGATTCACTTGCCACGTCAAATTAGGATAAAATTTGAAGCTTTCAATTATATCCACTATCTTCTTCATCAGGGGCCATACCTGACTGTCAGGTTCTCTTTTTTATAACACCAGAACGGCATCCAATTGGCTGGATTGTGTCATGGATTTTGCTTGTGCTCTGTACCTAGCGCTGTTTGCTGTGCCCCATCCACTGCATCAGCCAGTGAACTGCTGGAAGTACTCCTCTGTGTTTTTTCCTTGCAAGTGCATGGTTCCAGGCATTGCTAAGTGCATAGCCAATGTCTCTCTTGAAGTTGTCTTCACCAAGTCTAATTTCAACAGCTTCTCTAATCACAGAGTCCCAATAATTTGAAGCGTACGTCATATTCTCATTTATTCAAACAAGATCTTGTGCTTATTTACCAGGCTGTGCTCTACTACCACTGATTTATTCAAATGTCTGTATTTAAAGTGACACTGATGCTTAACAAAATTTTCAACAACTGTCCTTATAGATGGGCCCACATAACTCTTGCCACACTTGAAAGGAATGCTATGAATTCACAGTACTCTCGGGCCAAAATTATCTTTAATGGGTCGCAACATTTCTTTAAGATTTTTGGGTGGCCGGAAGACTGGTCCGATTCCTTGCCCATTTAGGACTCTACTTATCTTTCTAGCTGTTGCATAGCAGAATGGAAGCTGCATTATGCCTTGATTCTCTTGGCAAGTTTGAATGGAGTTGCATCTTAGTTTTCTCAACAGCACTGATCTAATGCCGTGGACAGGATATCCATATGTTAAATAAGCACAAGATCTTGTTTTAACAAACAAGAATACTGGCTCATGCTTCAAACTATTGGGATTCCGTGATCAGAGAAGCTGTTTAAATCAGACTTGTTGTAAAAACACTTGACAAGGGAAAAACACAGAAATATTTCCCACAGTTCACCAGTCTAAGCAATGGTTGGCGCTGCAAACAACACTATATAGAGAGCGCAAGCAAAATCTACGAACAACAAGTGCCCCACCTATGTAAGTGCCGTCATGACATAATTCAGCCAATCGGATGCCTTTCTGAGGGTATACAAAAAAGAACCTTGCCAGCTCACAATGGTCAGTTTTAGTCCCTGACGAAGATGATGTTGGATATCAAAAGCTTGGAATTTTATCTGCATTTGATGCAGAAAGTGAACTGACACTCTGCCACGAAAAACTTCATAGCCATACATGTTGGCTGTTTAATTTGCAATGTAGATGGACCATGAGCTTACGACAGCTGCCCAACTGAGGTTCCATTCACAACTGTTCTCTTGCACGGAAGAGTGTCCCGTTACGCACCCTTGGATAGGTGGGCTGCTGGCCACTTTCCCACAGATAAAAACAGTCCCAGAGAGGGCACTGCTCTCCAGTGCCCTAGTTGAATGTAGTGACTGCACTGAAGTCCCCAAGAAGGAGAAAAGGGATTAAGGTTGTCAACTCAATGTAAATATGTGGCCTGCCTGGAGGTAAATAAACATAGAGGTAAATAGTGATCAATGAGGTCATTTGTCCCTGCACTGCTATTGCTTACAACATGGCACGAAGGGGAACCCACTCAGAGACAACATCTGTACGGACCAATGTAACAGACCCCTCCAGATGCCCTCTCAGGTCCCGCACAGTTCAGAAAGAAAGCACAATAACCACGAAGCATTGGGGAATGGTCATCAGTGACGCATGTTTCTTGTAGAGCAATGCAGATGGCAGAGGAGAAGGAAATAAAGTGTTAACTCCAGCAGGTGACAGATAATATCCATTACAGTTTCACTAAATTATCACATTATGTGTGTCCAAGCCCAATGTGAAGGGACCAGGAGGATTTGCCTTGCCTGATGATGCACATTGTTTCCTCTTACTAACAGTTACAATTAAAACTACAATGAAATAAGTTATATACACACACATCAAAAAAGTTTTGCATCACCTTGATTCCCAGAACTGCTGAAGATAGATATTGACTGTGGATATTTCATCACACACACACAGTCCCTTTGACTGTTGATAGAAGTCACTAAACCCACCCAAATATGTAAACAATCATGCATGAGCAGTGCCTTTTAGGTGGAGGGGGTCCGACAGCTGATCAGTTCCGGTCATTCCACCAGGAAGGAGGTAAACGGCTCATGTTGTCTGTAGTTCAACCATGCCTAGACACTCGATACCGCAGTTCAATCGCATCCGCATTGTTACTTTGTGCCTTGAATGGCTCCCAACAAGGGAAGTGTCCAGGTGTCTCAGAGTGAACCAAAGCGATGTTGTTCGGATATGGAGGAGGTACAGACAGACAGACAGACTTGTTGAGATGCCTCACTAAGGCCGCCCAAGGGCTACTACTGCAGTGGATGACTGCTACCTACGGATTATGGCTCAGAAGAACCCTGACAGCAACGCCACCATGTTGAATAATCCTTTTCGTACAGCCACAGGATGTTGTGTTATTACTCAAATTGTGCACAGTAGGCTGCATGATGTAAAAATTCACTCCCGACATTCATGGCAAGCTACATCTTTGCAACCACAACACCATGCAGCGCATTACGGATGGGCCCAACAACATGACGAATGGACCGCTCAGGATTGGCATCACATTCTCTTCACCGATGAGTATCGCATATGCGTTCAACCAGACAATCGTCAGAGACGTGTTTGGACACAACCCGGTCAGGCTGAAAGCCTTACACACACTGTCGAGTGAGTGGAGCAAGTGGAGGTTCCCTGCTGTTTTGGGGTGGCATTATGTGGGGCCGACGTATGCTGCTGGTGGTCACTGATGGCACCGTAACGTGACTCGCCAACTACTCTTGAGGGATCTACGCCAAATCACCGTTGAGGAGTGGGACAATCTGGACCAACAGTGCCTTGATGAACTTGTGGATAGTAAGCCACGATGGATACAGCCATGCATCAATGCAAGAGGACGTGCTACTGGGCATTAGAGGTACCGGTGTGTACAGCAATCTGGACCACCTCCTCTGAAAGTCTCGCTGTATGGTGGTACAACATGTAATGCACGGTTTTCATGAGCAATAAAAAGGGTGGAAATGATGTTTATGTTGATCTCTATTCCAATTTTCTGTATAAGTGCCAGAACTCTCGTAACTGAGGTGATGCAAAACTTTTTTGATGTGTGTTTATGGTGTCCACACATGGACGTCATGTAGTCACCTCTTCCAGGAGCAAGGCATTTTAAATGTGCCTTCACAATACATATTCTCGCTAAAGAAATATGTCAGAAATAACCCATCACAATTTGAGAAGAACAGTGAAGTACACACCTAAAAAACTAGAGGAGAAAAATGACTTATTACCCATTGGTAAAGCTGTCAGTGGCTCAGAGTGAAGTTCAATATGCAGCAATAAAGTTTTGCATTTGCTCAATAATGTAAAATTGTCTGATAGGTAGTGATGCAAGTTTTAAATGAAATTAAATATCATTTCTCCTAGGTAACTCCTCCTATTCCACTGATAAATTTCTGCTTAAAAACTGGTAGCCAGGAGGAGGGGGGCACTTTTTTTTCAAGTGTGGTTGCATGAGTAGGAATAAAATGGTAATGTGTCCATTAATGTTAACTCTAATTGAGTATAGAAATCCTGTAAACTGACTCTTTGCTCAAATGACCTATGGAGCACGTAACTAAATGGACGCACAGGAAACATAGTGGAGGTGTTTGCAGGATAATTACACAATCTTGCTGTCAAGATGTCATATGAGCTGCAACGAGGAAACCATGATGAGTGGACGTAAGTATATAGCCATGTGATGGAGTGAGAGTTTGAGAAGGTGAGGAGCAAGAAGTGAAATGAAACTGTGAGTGGTGGTGGTGCTCTTTTTCGTGTAATTTCATCAATTATTCTATATAGAGTCTGGTTTCCAATATTTAACTGGTCATTGAGCAACTGTTTATTTTGTGTTAAGGTTTTTTCTATGTGAAAATTTTCTTGGAAAGGGAGAATGTGTCAGTCTTCACTGATTTTTATGGTATTCATATGCTTTACCTCAACAAAGCCAAACGGTTCTTGTGAAAAGATCACACATTTTTGTAGTTGCAACGGCAGATCACAAATACCCTCATGAATCATCTGATCTGCTTAAGTCTTATCTTCCCAATTTTGTGCAGAATAACTCACGTGTTCTAATTAAAATGTGTCATTCGATATAATGGTCACCTGGAGTGACTTGGCAAAGAGTTAATCTGACTGTTTTGTGTGAAAGTTGTCAGTAAAAGTCTTCAAAGGAAAAATTATTGTTACTTAAGGCAACATATAAGAGGCCAGTCTGCCCTGCTAAGACCAAGAGCACACAGAATACACCCAAAATTTTCCTTTGACCTAAAAGAATAACTCTTCACATTGATGCAAGTCCACATTGATACACTTACTACTAGGAGACAGCATTTACAGAGAACGTCACAAGGAGTGACAGAGCAAAAACTTTTTGTTTTCATCACCTGCTGAATACATTACATCTTAATCAAAATGGACTGTAGAGGTGATTTTCTAAAGTGGAGAAATGTCTGGCATATACGGAGGGGAAGCAGACTAACACAAGTTACTAGGTGCAAGAGACTTTTTGGAATAACATGTCAGTTTCATGTGAGATTTTTTTTAAGGAATCTGTGTAATGTCATGATAGATTCTGGAAGAGTTAAGCGAGTATCAGAGGGTTCTTGTACGAAATAAGCTTTTCTTGGTGCTTCTGAGAATTCTGCAACATGGGAAAAAATGAGCGTCAAAAAGTGCAGTATCTGCCATGTCTGGCAGAAGTCAGGCATCAGGAAACATAGGACATTGTTAACGCACAAATATTAGTCATTAGTGCAGTTTTTCCATTATGCCCAATGAAATTCCCCTGTGAATTTAATGTTAGCACAACCAGGCAATTCCCCTACCTGCCAGCAGCTGCAAGATGTGTAAACACAGAGTAAGGCGAAATGAGTTAAGTAAATTGGAACACGTAAGTAAACTTCATTATGCACTACTGATTCAAAAATGGTCGTAATAAACTTCCAACTAAAAGGTATATTATAATCAACTCAGTTCCTGTAAAATCCAAATAAAAAATTATAAAACATTACACGTAACTACAAAACTGACTGGTAAAATGTTGAATCCAAGACACTTCTTTCTTACCTGCAATGCCATAGAATCTAACTGTGATGTCTGAGCAGGGAGTGGCCTCTGATCAGGCCTCATCAATATGGTATGTGTCACTTCAACCGAAAAGCTAGGCAGCCACGATACATATCGTGAACCTGAAATGTAAATTATTTCCACTACAGTCATTTGTTCATACCACAACTTTATCCTGAATAGTGAAAACCAAATTTATTCTACAATTTACATGCAACACTCTAAGGAGACATTTCTATTTCTCTCGTTTTCTTTGCCTCTTCCTCTAAAATTTAGTAACATAACTTCTACAATCTGGAGCCTATGGTAAATATTTAAACAATTGTTGTATTAATTCAACTGACACAACTTGAGCGAAGCTTCCACAGAAAGATATTCTTTCCATGTTCTGTTTGTCTTTCAACACAGATTCTAATTGAATTTCATTTCTATAAACCATTCCTATGTCTTCATTTACTTTTCCTGAATTACTCATATTAATTATAACTACTTTTTCCAATTATGAAATTTGTTAAAAAATGTTCTTACGTTAACACTAGATTTGTCTTCGGCTGAATAAGTATTAGCTTTAAGCCCATCAATAAGCATAAACAAATGTGCCACAGTTGGCAACTTACCATGAAGCATGCACTTTTTGCCTGTGTTTAATTCACATGACAATGCAGAGCTGGCTGGACAATGTACCAACAAATGTGTAGTTTTAAACAATGATGTAGCTAACTAAGTCAAACATCCAACATTAATAATGCACTGTGCTCTTGTGAAAGCTATAATTAGCTAACCCTTAAAAGCTGAAGTATTAAACCAAAGAGACAAGAGTTTCATGTCTTGTTTGTGCTACAGTCACAAGAGCCTGACGTATCACCTTAAGCATTTGGCACACTCTTGCCAGCAATGATAAAATTGTGGTAACCATTATCTAGAATAGCACTGCCATTATACCCAAACACTGCTTCTCTGAAGACCCAGACTCGACTTCTATAACCTCATTTTGAAAGGGTGGGGGGTGGGAGGGGGGGGGAGGGATAAATAAGTAAGTAAGTAAATAAAGGGGGGGGGGGGGGGGCACTGCAACAGAACTTTTTCATCTTCACATTACATTACTGTAAACCAAAGATTCCATAGACAACAGCCTGATGTGTGAAAGAAATCCAAATAGAGACATTTTATTTAATATTACAATGTTAATGTGAATTATAAGTTTTAAAAATTCCTGAAAACACACTCTTAAAAAAAAGAGTGGAATTGGTTAACACAAAATTCCTCATTCAGTTTTTAAACAACCATATATAAATAAAAAGGTATTTATATCTAAAAACAAAGATGATGTGACTTACCAAATGAAAGTGCTGGCAGGTCGACAGACACACAAACGAACACAAACATACACACAAAATTCAAGCTTTCGCAACAAACTGTTGCCTCATCAGGAAAGAGGGAAGGAGAGGGAAAGACGAAAGGATGTGGGTTTTAAGGAAGAGGGTAAGGAGTCATTCCAATCCCGGGAGCGGAAAGACTTACCTTATGGGGAAAAAAGGACGGGCATACACTCGCACACACACACGCATATCCATCCACACATATACAGACACAAGCAGACATATTTAAAGACAAAGAGTTTGGCCCCAACCTTCCGACTGCACCTAGCACCCCTACACTGACAGCACCACATCCTTGCATGCTCCCACAAGCAGCACTACACTTTCTTCTACCCACAGGCTGCTATCCCAGCCCCTCACCTGCCCCATGCTGCCTCATTACCCCACCACCCACATCAGATTGCTTCTCTCATCACGTGCAGCATCAGCCCGCAGTCCAGCCAGAGACAGGAGGGGGGGATACACTTTCATAATATTATTGTTATTCCATCCTAGACTTACCATTGTTTAAATACCACAATATTAATTTTTAACTATCAAGCATTAAGTACAAATATATGTGTAAAAATGTTGTCAGCAGCAGTGCTGCTACTCCCATAAGCTTGGTTGTAAATTTCACAAATGGAGGTTTGACTATACGAAATGGTGAGGGAGTGTTGTAGAACAGTTCCTCTAGAATAGCTTCCCATATAAAAATTTGTTTTAAATTTCTGCTTAGTATTACCTCATTCTATTTATAGGTTCAATAAAAGGTGTTAACATGTTTCATAAGTACCTCAAAACTATATAGCCTTGTGTACTGTAACTTAACTTTCCATGAATACCTGCTTGTGTTGAGAAAGCTTCAAAGTACTGCTTACTCAAAAAATCAATGAATATAATTTCCTTAGATACTTTTTTTCCTTCCTAATGTAAGTTGTACTTCCTACATTATCTTCCATCTGATATACAAAAATTGTAGTGTGAGCTATAGCCTTCCACATCCAGCATTCGAACTACAGTGGTTAAAATATGCTATGGACAAATCAAGATTGCACTTCATCTACCCAACTCCAGAGTTAATTAATTTTCTTTTTCTACCCCCTTATAGGAGCAGTAAATTTAGTTTAACCTCCTCCTTTACCTCCCAAATTCCAGACTAAAAACTTTAATTTTTATTAACTCCTTTTAATACTGATAGTCTGAACTTGCAGTCTGGCCTAAGAAGGGTGTAGACTTCACGCAAGTGACAACAGTATCACTAACAAGTTTCCATTTCAGTCCAGACAACATGCCCTTCCCTGTCCTTCTGAGTTATATATATCATGATTAAAAATCCAATCTGTCAACAGCATCAACAGGAATCAACTGGAGCTGATCATAAACACCTCAAAATTGGAACAAGCTCATATATATGATTTAAAAGCCACTAAGGTTGTGTATATTTCAACATGAAACTTTGTCATTTTTATTTTCTTCGCTACATTTAGGGCTTTGGTGACACTAGAGTTACACTTTCCATTAAATCTGAAATATTCCAGTGGATTAAAAGTTCCATGCATAATAGTCAACATGACATGTATACCTGCTGCGTCAAAATTATAAAACAGGAATAATACCATTGGGGACTTGCAGATTGCTGAAGGCCATTCATATAGAACAAAATTGGTAACAATTTTTTAAGGGACAGAATTTTTCTATGAAATGTAAATGTTTGGCATACAGATCACCACCACCATAGGCATCTTGAGGAGGATAATGAGGGAATTGAGAAGAAGGAAGGGTGAAGCTTTATACTAGCAAATTTCCACATGTACAAGAGGCTTATTATCCCATCTCATGCACGGTTCACTACCGAAGATGACAAAGTCTCACTCAACAAACTATGGCAAGTTACTGTGATTAATTCCATGATCTGAAAATATGCTGGCAGCACCTAGGCCAAACCTAAACCTAATGGTTATTTCACTCTTTAGTCTTCCATTTATTGTTTAATAACCACTACACTTTAACCGGTACCTGTGTTAACCTCATGTCATTCATTTCTCTCCAATTCACTTTTACCGATCTATTGCTCTAATCTGTCAGGTCTTTACAGCTCTGTTATTTACAAATTTGTTGGTTAACCATTGTACATAAAAATATACCACAAGGAGCCTGAAAATGTCAAATTATTTTCTTTTACTTAAACAATTTGCCTGTTAATATAATTTCACCTCCAATTTCATTTACAGATAATCCCATAGTGTTAATTGGAAGAAAAAACACAGAACCAATTCCACTCAACGTTAGAACAATTAAGTCCAACTGAACTCCAAATTGTTAATAGAAAATCAGGAACAGCAAATTAAAGACCCCCCCCCCCCCCTTTTCCCAAAACTTCTAGGGACGTACCCGACCAAAACCCAATCATGGGCCTCACAATAATTATTCCGCAAATAACCTTAAGTTCAGTGCTCACAATATGTTTACTATCCAACTCAATAAACATGAGCACAAGGAAGGTTGCTCCTATTTTGGATAATCTGTGAGGGTTTTTTTTCTTTGCTTTTTTATCTCTGAGGGGTAAGGGTGAGGGGGGGGGGGGAGGAGATGATGCAAGTAATATCTGGAAGAATGAATTTAAAAAAGTGCAGAGCATAACATCATGACAACTGATATTAATTACTGAGAAATCAGAAAGTACCAGCAAACTCCCTCTGTACAATTATGAATTATGGTTCAAAATCCAAAACTGAAAGTAATAAGAAAATATTTCGCACATACAACAAGGATTAACACATATGGAAGTTATATGATGAAACTGTACATTATATACATGTGAAAATTTAAGACAAATAAAAGCGAAAAAGTACCCACTGTATAGAATTAAGAACATACTAGAAGACAATGCCATGTAAAATGCAAAAATGCTGTATGTCCTTACAGGAATTTCTATATGGTAATGTAATACACCAAAATTTTATGATACAGTCTTGTTTAGTGTAAATCAATTATTTTTATTTGTACACAATGGGGCAAGAGAATTCTGATTCTGGTCCATTGCACTTTCATTGAAAAGTTTATTGTGTGTGTGCGAGGGAGAGAGAGAGTATTAATTGCACTGACTAACTGTTCCACTGGTTCGTCGTAGAGTATTTTATACATCATGAATGAAAACCTACATGACACTAGTGTAATAATCTACAGTATTTATTATTTGAGTCTTTTCATTCATAAGAATATTAATCACACATTAGCAAGGTTCATCTGAAAAGTAATGTAATTTCATAAAAACTATTTTATTGATCAGAAAGGTAAAATGCATCAAAATAGGGACCTTCCACATCAGTTGCTGGCAGGATTTCCAAGCACTCTAGGTATCCTGAAAGGCCTAGATTGGAATATCCATTAGGACACATGTAAAGAGCAACTTTCAAGTTGTTGGTCATCTTGAAAAGCTGTCCTTTCCACGATGTCGTAACTCATCACCGATTACAAAATAGTCCAAAAGGTACCATCCTTTAAAGTCAGAGCTAGCAGGCGAACACTCATTCTACAGTCAGAGATTAAAAGTTCACACACATAAGTGACACCGTCTTTACTTTTCAACACTGAAGAGCATCCACACACTTCATTGTCATCACCACCCTAGCCTTCCAAAAATGCCATGTGCCACTGAAACAACTGACTTTACAGACATTCATTCCCAAATTCCTACTCAATCATGAGAAATATTTCAACAGCAGACTTTCCAAGTTTCACACAGAATTTGACTGTATGCCATTGTTCAAGTGAACACTGCATCACGACTGGAACCAGACCACCAAACAGAGGTTCACATAGGGATATGCCTTGACTCTCCAGGAGCTATCAGGAAACTGGTTATGGTCGCACTGGGAAGCTATCCCAGGTGAGCAGACCATGCTCTGACTAGCAGGAGTGTCAGAACAGTGATGGTGACATTACTTTCTGGGCAAATCTTTTATTACACATGACATCGGCACACTATCTGGATGATATTTAGATATACCAAAACAACCTTATACATTATAAATTATATTTTCTTACCATCAAAGTGGAAGAAGTGGTTGTTTGGCTGTCTCCTTGTGGCAGGAGTGTTATCAGGAGGAACAAGTTCCATCTGGTTGCGACTACCGCCATCAGATGGACCCTGTATGCTCAAAGCCAGTCTGCATGTTGGACATGAAGTATCTTGCTCCAGCCACGACTGCAAACAAGAACTGGAAAAGAGAACACCATTTAAAATCACGTCATTCCAGGTTTCTTCTTCTTTATGAAAAAGAATATGCTGTTTAAATCAAAAATTCTGCTTCATAAAGAAAACAGCTTACCACCACATCAGAAGAAATAGATAGTTCACAAAACAAGTTAGGTCCGATACCAAAGAGATGCTCCAAATCTTCTAGAGGAGTGAATACTTAATATTCATTTTCTCAGTCATTTGTTATTTTAGTAAACTAAGTTAATATGCAATACATTAACTGGTGTATTATTTGTCCACACAAGTAAGTTTATATTTTGTAATGTTTTTAGTCAATTTGCAGTAATGCTAATGTTACAACTAATGTTTGCTTCATAACCCCCATTTAAACCCACTGAAGTCCACAAATGAGGTTTTGTGTGTGCCTGCAATGAAGTTTGTTTATGAGAGTCGTATGGAAGTTTTTGAAAAGGTTATGTAAACTTAACCAATATTCTGAAAATATTCCCTCTCAAATTGTGCACACTGCAAGCAACAAAGTTTCCTGCTGTGTCTCCCCGGGACATTATTCCAATTTATTTTCATAAACAAAGACAGCTACTTTTGGGAATCAATGCAATGTACTCAAAGTCTATCATTCACTCCACAAAAGTTAAAAATTGAGTAAGACAAAACCTCGCCTGCATGATGGCCACAATAGCCCTATGGTCTAATAACTCTATAGGTTAAAATTATTTGGGGAAACCATGGAAGCTCTAAACCAGGATGGCTAGGCAGATCATGAATCTTCAACCTCTCAAATCTGAGACCAGTATCTTCACAACTGCTCTACTTCATTCGCTTAACACCTAGCGCACAGTGCTCTAATGCTTACATTATTCTCATACATGTAAATGGTTGATGTGGGATGTTTTCATAATCAATTGGGAGATATATATTTTCACCAACAGCTATGTTTTTAGAGAAGCATTGTGAACAGACAAAAGAGAAAGAATTCAGAGACAAAGTTCTGAAGAAAACTAATAACCATACTAAAGAAATGTTATGATAAGAAACCGGATTATATGCATCATGAAAACCTTAAAATATACATGAAAAATGCTTAAAAATGCATGAAAAGTGTCAAAATATACGAGATCAAATAATAAAAAACATGGTAGTTACTTCTTGCATTATATCTCAAAGACAAACCTGTGCATGTCAATTACTAGGAAGGGCCACACAAAAAAATCAGTACAGCCACGAAAAATCTGTACATTTAGAACACTGGTATCTTTTTTGAATACTTTCTGGTAGAGGTTAGGAAGGAGGCCTTTCTGGAATTATCTTCTAAAAATTTGCAAAATTGGGATGCATACCATGTTTCTATTGAACGAATGCATCATGTACAATTTATTTTACATTTTTCTACAACTGTAAACATAAACGACCTAGAACTGTTAAAATTTTTGGTAGTAAGAATGTGTCTTTGATCACTCAAAACATTTTTATAAGTGGAAAAGGGCTGTTCTACATCAACTGAGGTAATTGGGCAGTATTCGAACTGGTGTGCTATGTTGGCGGAACTTATTTTTTCTGGTAAAAGTTCACCCATCCCATTAATAAAACTATCAATTTGGCACATGGGTTCAAAGCCTGCGTTATTGTTTAAAATGTTTTCAAACTTTTCTTTAAGTTTTCTTGGGAATACCTCCAGCAATGAGGAGTTCACTAGAATAATTTTATTCATTAACTGAATAGATTCATTCAGACCAAACCTTGAGCTTCAAGCTTTTTAATACTTGCAGATATATCGGGAAAATGAGTGCTAATCACAGCAATGTCTTTTTTAATACCGGAATCACTAAAAGCTTCCTCGCACTGGCGAACTGCAAGCCTCTGCACTATCAAAGTCATTTACTACTCCTCTAATGGCCTCGAAATGTTCAATGTAAAACAACACAGCTTCGACCCACATATCTCAATGAGTTACCGCTGGTTCAGGAGGTATAGGCATATTTGGTAGTTTTTCTTTGTAGGTAATGATGCGAGCAGAAGCCTTTAGAAACACTTGCTTCGTGGACGAAATAAGCTTATTTACATTCACAAACATGGAAAGTACTTCAGCAAGGCGATGTACTCCATGAGCATAACATGCCACATGAATCAAATTGGGATAAAATACTCTCAGGGCTTTTCCTTCTTTGATCATATAGGGAACAGCATCTGAAATAAACACAAACACCCTTTATCTGCATAAGATTCTGGAAATATTTTTCTAATACCCTCATTCACAAATCTGGCGATCGTAGAACGATTTACTTTTTCAAGTTCTTTGCAGGTCATTAAATAGGAAGAATAAGGCTCTTCTTTTAAAGCACCAACAATTAAATTTGCAATTTAACACCAGAAGTGTCTGAAGTTTTGTCAACTGAAATCCAGATAAGGCTGTCCTCGAGTTCATTGTGTATTTATTCCAGAACATTCACGTAAATTGTCAGTAAATAATTTTTACGCAATGTGGATTCATCTGATATATTTTGACTGAAGCAATATCTGCACAGGAAGCGTTTGAGGATAGGGTTTGTAAGTTTCAGAGTAATATTGCTTGCAATGAATGCTTCACATAGATCCATGTTAAACTGACTGGTTTGGTTACCTTTGGACAAATCTCTGCTACTGCAACATGCTGCTGTCAGAAGTTATTGTCATGGTCCTTTGTCTCTGCATTCCTGCGATATGAAGACTTGTCTCGTCATGCTGGTCTAGTTTATCCCCATCCCCCCCCCCCCCCCCCCCCCGCCCACCCCACCCCACCCCCCCACTCGCACGCGCACGAAACGTTTTTCTCACGAGATCGACAATATAAAACAATTCTGTCATATGTAAATGTTATGGGATGGTCAGCTACACACGAAACAATGCTGCTTTTTTTTCGGGCGGCATGGCGCACAACAAGTTACACATTACAAGTCATAAACACGTTCAACCGTGTACAAGTGAATGGAAAGCTAAACTGAACAACGTAACTAAAAGCTTGCATAGTTTAACTGTTGCCATTGCATACAGTACTTCAGCAGAGGGGATCAACCAGGGGTGCGTGTGCAGGAGCATTCACTCTGTCTGCCTATTCCCGTTCTTCTTCTGTAATGGTTTCGCTAGGCAGTGGCCTCTCAGTTAGCGATTGCACCCAGATCTAGGTTGTGGTTAATCTGTGAGACATCAAAACTACATCGAGCTAGAGACCGACTGTCTAAATTTTTAAAATACTGTAAACATAGAGCGAAAACATGCATCGTCAGTAGTTTTTAGTTAAAATATGCAAAAACAGGTGAAAAGGAGCCAAGTATGTAACTGTATATGCAACATGCAAATGCATATAATCCTGCCTCTAGTTATAACTGTTACATAATTTTTATATTATTTTTTCATACATGTGTTAATGAGTTTCACAGCTCATTTTTTCTTGCTGAAAACTGTTGCACCCTTGCATGCCATCCAATTTTAAAGCTATTCATATGTGAGACTAGTATGATATGTTGTACCGTTGGTCATGTCTGAAGGAACAGTAACCATTTTGATCCTACAGCAATAATGAACCAATACAAAAATGAATTACTGACATTAGAAGATGACGAGACTTCTTATGCTTGGCGGATAAACAGTTATGAACATCCTTCTTAGACATTGATGTACATCATTTCATTCAATTATGATGGCTGTAACAGGCAATGTTTAAACTTACTATAAATGATGCTCTACAAAAGTATTGTCGAGTAAGTGGATTAGGGACAGAGAAGATCTACTGTGGTTTGTGGCTTAATAATTAAATTTGGCAATTGGTGAGGAAACAGAGGAAGAGACAACAGACAAAAGTTGTAGAAAATTGCCTGTGTTTACAAAGATTGATGTGACTAGCAACATGGACAGCGCAAGAGAAGCACAGATAGAAAAAAAGACTAACGTATGTGATGGACCATAGTCCTTGCTATAATATCTGAGTGACAAACTATAAAAATCACAGACATTTTAGTTGCCACAATTGCTGAAAGTAATTCTAAGATCAACCCTCCTCCTCTCTATATAGAAAACACAATCATTCACGATCATTTAATTGTTATTAAATGTTGTTAAAGACTGAAGTGATTTCCACAATAGCATGTGTATTATTGTGAATTGTGTTTTATTCATCTTATGATGTACATTTGCAATCCATTTGGTTTGCATACAGGAACATGTCAAAAATTTATAACACAGTTACAATGATTTTTACATTAATAAATAATAGCACTACCATAAATAATAACACTATAAGAATATTTCTTGTAATGTGTAACACATTGTGTTCAGCTCAAATTTCCAATTTGTCCAGCATGAATTCATCCACTGAGTAATAACACTTTATATAGCTTTCTTTTAAGTGAACCTAAATTCATCTGCATCAACCTGTTCCTTTTGATTTATTACAAATTTTCATTCCCATGTATTGAGGTCCCTGGGCATATAGTCTGATGTGGTGGGTGGGAAGCATAAAATTTCCTGTTTCTAGTATCATGTGAATGGACAAAATGGTTTCCCTCAAATAATTGATGTCTGGTGTACAAAAATATAAGTCTCTTACATGTATAATGATAGCAGAGTTAATATTTTAAGTTTTCTAAATAATGGTCAACGCAGTTCTTTGTGATTTGCAGTGCACATATTTCGATTTTTTTTTTCCCAGTATTTTTAGTATCTGCAGTATGTTCATCTAGTTACCCCAAAAAACAATACCATACCTAATAATGGATTTGAAGTAGCTTATATATGCTACTTTTCATATGTCCATGTCAGTTGCAGTTGATAATATTTCCATTGCAAATGCAAAGCTGCTCAGCTCGTTTCCCAGGTATTCAATGTGTGCCTGCCAGCTCAAATTTTTATCTACATTTAAAACTAAGAATTTGACTGAGTCAACTTCTTCTATATCTTGGTTGTTGTGTATCATCTTAATCTGCTCACATTTTGACTGTTTGGTTTTGAACTGCATCACATGAGTCTTAGATATGTTTAGATTCAACCCATTTAGCTGGAACCAAGTTTCTAAGGTACTGAGAGTACTGATCACAAATTTGGGAATTTTTTCCAAATCTTGATCTTCAACTAAGACAGAAGTATCACCTGCAAACAGAACTGATGGGGAGCTGATATTTAATGGCAAGTCATTAACATGGAAGAGAAATAGGACAGGGCCTAATATGGAGCAATGGATTTGACATTCAGGGAAAAGAGAAACAACAACAGACTAAAGGAAGTAGAGGCAGCAGACAGTAAAATGATAGTGAACCCCAAGAAATAATGAGAAGAATATACAGAATGGCTATACGCTGCAGACAGCCGACCAACTGAAGAAGAGCTTGGGATAGAAGAAGAAGAAGAAGAAGAAGAAGAAGAAGATAATGTTGCAGATCATGATAAAGGAAATGCAATACTAAGTAGTGGAACTGAAGGAGATGAAACATGGAAAGGCATTGGCAATTAATGAGACTCTTGCAGGAGAACAGCAAAAAGTGTGAGGAACCTAGAACAGTGAGCCCGATATCGCATGCAGTCAAAATCTTGCTGAGGACACTCAACAGAAGGCTATATGGAAAGCTGAATTGCATAATAGGAGATGAACAATTTGGTTTCAGGTGAGGAGTGGGAACTAGAGATGCCATTGGGCTACTGAGAGTGATAGGGGAGAGGTACATGGAGTGTTCGTTGATCTTGAGAAGGCTTTTGACTGTGTCAGATGGGACAAACTGATGGAAATCCTAAGGAAACATGGAGTTGACTGGTGGGATAGACAGCTAATTAGAAATTTATATTTGAACCAGGGAGCAAGAGTAAGAATAGGAGGTGTGATGCGTGAAGAAACTGAACTGGAAAGAGGTGTAAGACAAGGTGGTTGTTTATTACTAACACTGTTCAATATTTATCTGTAGTAAATTATTAATGAAAGTTTTGATGGAAGGAGAAGAGTTTGTATATGGGGTCAGAGAGTGGAGTGTGTAAGATTTGCAGATGATGTGGTTGTGACGGCAGAGTGTGCAAGAGAGGTGGAATAAATGTTAGATGATCTAAACACAAAATTAGAAGAATATGGAATGAAGATTAACAAGAAGAAAATGAGAAGTATAGTAATTGGAGGAAAGGGGAGAAAATGCCATATGAAAATAGGGGGAGAGGAAATAGAGCAAATGAATAACTTTAATTACTTGGGAAGTGTGATAATGGATGACATGTATTGGTCAACAGAAATAAGGAAAAGAATTGCAATGACAAAAGAAGGATTCAAGAGGAAAGAGAAATTCCTTTGCGGACCACTAAACAAAGACCTGAGGAAAAGACTGGCCAAATGTTACATCTGGAGTGTTGCACAGTATGGTGAGGAGACCTGGACATTGAGGAAGGAAGATGAAAGAAGATTGGAGGCACTCAAGATGTGGATATGGAGAAGAATGGAAGAAGTGAAAGGGGAAGACTGAATAAGGAATGAAGAAGTATTAATAAGAGTTGGAGAAGAAAGAAACATGCTGAAACTTATCGGAAAGAGAAAACTGAACTGGATTGGACATTGTTTGAGGAGGGACTGTTCATTGAAGGAAGGAATAGAAGGAATGGTGGAGGGAAAAGGGGGGAACAGGAAAAAGAAGGTATCAAATGCTGGACAATATAAAAGGAGACAAATATTCAGAAATGAAAAGACTGGTTATGGACAGACAAAAGTAGAAGAGGCTTAACCTGCGACAAGACCCGCCGTAAGTCAAAATAACATGCTGCTGCTGCTGCTGCTGCTGCTGCTGCTACTACTACTACTACTACTACTACTACTAAATAATAATAATAATAATAATAATAATAATAATAATGGTAATCAGAAAAATAATATGTGCCATTTGAAGAGATGCTAACTCTTTGCTTTCTGTTGGCTAAGTAGGATTTAAGCCATTGCAGGGCACTGCCACTAATGCCGTACTTTTCAAGTTTGTAAACAAGCAATGCATGGTTTACGGAATCAAACGCCTTTGTGAGGTTGCAGAAAATCCCTGCCACCTTATTTCTCTTATCTAATGATGTGCTTATTTTCTCAATGAAACTACTTACTGCATCTATGGTATTTTTCCCCTGCTGAAAACAAAATTGACTGTTTAGAATAACAGAATATTTTGCAATGAAGTTTTGGATTTGTACAACAGCAAATTTTTCAAATATTTTAGACACGTCTGGGAGAATCTAGATAGGACGATAATGTCTCACAATCTCTCTTGTTCCCTTCTTGAAGAGTGGTTGACTTCGGCATATTTCAGTACCTCTGGGAAACAGCGCACTTCAAAACATTGATTTATTATTTGAGCTAGTGGGTTTGCAATTCTACTGTGTACTACTTTAATAGCTTTGGTGGGTATTCCATCCAAACCTGCAATTTTTTTTTTTTTTTTCTCAATGTCAGAATAGCATTTTCTTCATCCTCCACAGAAACTGTTAAGAATTTTGTAAGGTTTTAAGAGTTTTCACTTTGTTGTGATAATCTGTTACATCTACAGCAGACGTTGCTACATTTATGAAGAATTCATTAAAGTACTCTGGTATTTGAGTTGGATTTACAATAGTATTTCCTTCAGTGTCAATTTCTGAAATTTCTTGGTTACAGGTTTTAACACCTAACTCAGATTTAATGACTGACAACACAGCCTTTGTCTTATTTTTATGATTTAAAATTAGCCTGTTATTTGCCAGTTGTTTTGCTGCCCTGACAACTCTTTTAAATATGGTTTTAAGGAGCAACATATTTAATGAAATCAATATCTTTACTTATTTTAGATCTCTGTGCAGTTGCCTTTTCCTTACACTGCAAATTTTTGTGCCCTGGGTAATCCACTTTACTTTATTTATTATTTTATTGCTACAGAGTCTAGGTGGAAATGTTTCATTAAATACACCAAGAAAACTATTTAGGAATATCTCAAAGTTTTCATCACTTGAGTTACAATGATCAAAAGGCCATGTTTTCTCTTTTAGCTTCTCACTAAAATGTCAGCAAGTTTCCTTTGCTAAAGTTCCTGCTCATGTGGGATCTCATATGTGAAATGTTACTGTCTGTCTGTGGCAGCTTAATGAACAATGCACAATGATCTGAAATACCTAGATCTAGACAAAATTTATATACATATTCATGTAGATAATTAGTTAGAACATCATCAATACATGTTGCTGATTCCTATTTTCTCTGGTAGATTCAAAGAAATTCAGTTTGAAACCATATTTCTTTACTGGGTCGGTGAATCTTGAAGCGTGACTACTATCACATGTGATATCAATATTAAAATCGGCAGCTATTACAATTTTTTTCTTTTTTTTTTCCTACAAAGGTCTTCTAGCATAATTTGAAGCTTAGATAAGAATAGTTCTGTTGTTAACATCCCGGGAATTCTGTATATTGAGATTATTATAACATTTGATAGTGAGTCTACTATTTCTACATGACAGCTCTCAAACACACATTCTTCATTTAAATAATTATAACAGTTTCTGGTCTCATAATTTATATTGCTATGTAGAAGTATACATGAGCCTCCATGTGAATTGTTTCTTCTGCAAAATCTACTTCCTAATCTGATGTTTCCTATTTTGTTTAGAATTTTAATTGTGTCCTCAGTAAACCAGTGCTCATTTAAACATCCAAATCTAATATTTGCACATTCTGACAGAATGATTTCCAATTCATATACTTTGAAGCTTTTATTGTTTGAAACATCATCAGTGTTTAAACCATTTATATTCCATTGGATAACATATCTACTTTGACTATTAGTTATGGGCTTTAGCACATTTCTTGCCAGATAATGGTATGGTTTTGTCTTTCTTAATGCTACACAGGTTTTTTCACCTTCACCATTACTTATCAGTTTCCCTTATTTTTTATGATCTGGCAAGTATCTATGAACATCTTACAGAATATTTTTGAGCCCTGCTAATTCAGATGTAGACCATCTCTGGCAAGACACTTTGCACTTATAAATTAGTTGAGATCAATGAAAATGACTCCTAGTTTATTGCACTGTTCTTTACTATTGCCATTTATTCTCTGCACATAGCTGTCACGCACCGATCTCCTGTACACAATGCCACTTATTATTATTCTGGGATTTGAGCAGAGTCTTCTGGTCATTCAGATGAGGTTCCTTGTGTGGTTTACAATTTTAGTCAACGATAATCATAGGCAAACTGTATCTCTGGATGACGGGTGGTTCAATTATGAAATATTACAAAGCATAAACTGTGACTTTAAAGGCTATTTAACATTTGACTTCCAATCGGATAGCAATAATACAAAATCAGAAACATTAATTATTACTATGAAAGCCCGAAATTTAGTCACCATTACAGTGAAGATGTTGTCTGGCATATACAGTAGAACAACATCAATATCTTACATCAGATAAGTCGACGACAGATCGATGGAGGGAGACTACACCCTCCCTTAAAGTGACTTCTAAAAGCCCCATTCACAAATAAAATGAAAAACTAAGTCATCCACTGAGGCAAAGTCTTCTAATACCAGGAGTAGTGAGTCAGGGAGATTAAGAGTCCACCGCAGGGTGGGCAGGTTGGGACACTCCAGCAAAATGTGAACCACCATTAAATGCGAGTCTCAACCACACTGGGGTGGGTCCTCGGTATGGAGGAGATGACCACAAGTCAGCCAAATATGGTTGATGCAGAACCGGCATGGGACAGGAGAGTCCTTGTGAGAGGCCTGCATGGAGGACCTCCACAGATTTGTAGTCTCCTTTATCAATCGTAGTTAGTTTGGTGGAGTCAAGAGTGAGCCATTCCATATTCCAGGTATCTAAAACTTAACAGTGTAATACCAGTCGGAGGTCTGTTTCTGGAATACCGATCTCAAGAATCGTTTTACTGTTCGTCAGTTTGACCAGGCTATCAACAAGTTCATTCCTTGGGATCCCAATGAGGCCCAGGGTCCTTACAAAGGTCACTAAGCATCCACACTGTTGAAAGGCATACAGGTAATCCTGAATAGCAATGACCATGGGGTGGCAAGGGTAACATTGGTCGAAAGCATGGAAACTGCTCAAGGAGTCACTGCAGAGAAGAAAGGACCCCACCTGTGTAGGAACAGGTATGCTCAAGAGCACGAGAGACAGCTACCAACTCTGCAGGGAAACACTACAGCTATCTGGCAAGGAGCGAAGTTCAGTATGTCCCCTGTGAGTATAAGCAGAACCTACATAGCCAGCAACCATCGAGCCACCAGCATAGACTACTTCTGAATCCCATTACACACCAAGGATGGATAAAAATTTGCGGCGGAGAGCCTTGGAACATACTGAGTCTTTCGACCTTGTGATACATCAAGATGAAACTGTGGTCGAGGGATGCACCATGGAGGTGTACTCGAGTGGTTCCAGGGGAGAGGTGGAAGAGGAAACAACTGAAGTTCAGAGAGGAAAGACTGGCTGAAGACTGCAATTGTAATCCCTGATCTGGGCTGCCATTGTGTTACCATGTTGAGAAAGAAGAGATAGTAGTTTGGATGCATATGGGAGATGCACCCAACGTGTGTAGTATAAGTGACAAGCTGTTGTTGGCACCTGACCCACAATACAGGGACCCAAGCCTCCATGAGTAAGATTTTTCACAGGGCTAGTTCCAAAGGAAGGCTTGGGTCACAAGTTGAACCCCGCAGAGGTGTATCGGATCAAGTATCCGCAGTGCTGAGGGTGATGTTGAAGTTTATGACAGACTCCCATAACTGAGGCAGGATTGTATCAGGGCTTTGTAAAGCTGCAGAAAGATCGTACAATCTGCACCCCTGCTGGTGGTACTCAGGCAGCGAAGTCTATTAAGATGCAGCCAGCACTTTCGCTTAAGCTGGCAAAGATGGGGAATTCACATCAACCACGAATCAATGATCAGTCCTAAAAAGCGATAAGTCTCCACCACATTCAGTTATTGGTCAACAAGATAAAGCTCTGGTTGTGGGTGGATGGTGTGACGTCAATGGAAGTGCAGGACATAAGTCTTGGTGGCTGAAAACCATAAATCATGCCTGGACCTTTTGTATGATGCCTTGTAATCAATGTTCAGTGATACCCATATTAGAGGAGCAATAGTAGAGGCAAAAGTCATCAGCATACAAGGATGGTTGGTTGGTTGATTGGGGCTGAAGGGACCAAACAGCAAGGTCATCAATCCTTTGTTTCAAAGGTGGTCCATTCGGACCGACGTACAATTCAGAAGAGTCTTAACGATAAAAGGAAAAAGGCTATAAAATGTAAAAGTGCAGTTGTGTTGACAATGGTAAAAACGAAAGGAGGGAAGTCAGTAAGTAGGCAAACCCAAGGCAGGAAATATCCCACCTCTCATGCTGTACAGGCAAGACCACCTGCTATTCAAAAGCGTTCAACCGCTAGAGCGTAAAAGGGCATATTGTAAAAGGAGACTAACCAAATCTAAAAAGCAATAAAAACAGAGTAAAAGGGAGAAAAAGAGGATCTTGGCCATGGAGAGGAATCAGGAATCTCCAAAAACAGCTTACAGTGTAAGACACCCCAGCCCTCACCGCCCTGTCCCTACCCCAGAGGGATGTTAAAAACTTTACAACTGAAAATAATAACCACTTTCACGGAGGAAACTGAGAACCAGTTCAACCATCCGCAAATCGTTCGCCAACATTACAGGTAAAGTGCAGGAAGTCTGTACTTAGTACGCAGAGCCAAAAAAAGGGGGCATTCCACCAAAACGTGGGCTACTGACTGGAAGGCTCCACAACCACAAAGTGGGGGTGGCTCTTTACACAAAAGAAAACCATGGGTCAGCCTGGTATGGCTGATGCGAAGACAACACAGGGTGGTCGAGTCCTTTCGGGAGAGGCGTAAGGAAGAAAGCCACGGGACAGGTGTCATCTTAATCGCACGAAGTTTATTAGACAGGGATGTAGCCTCCCAGGAGTTGGCCCATGATTGTGCGAAGTGGGATTTGATATGAAGCCATAAATCCACTGCAGGAGGGGATACAGGGAAAAGGGGGGGGGGGGAGGGGAGGGGTGTAAGTGACTGCTCCCTCAGCCAAATGGTCAGCAAGCTCATTACCTGGGATACCCACATGGCCAGAGACCCAAAGGAAGTCAACAGAACAAGCAGCATGGTGAAGATCAGCGAGATGGTCATGGATGGCCGAGACCAAGGGACGGTGGAGAAAACACCAGTCAAGAGCCTGAAGGCCATGCATTGAGTTCGTACACAACAAAACGCGGTTGAGTTGGGACTGTTTAATTAAGGTAAGGGCCGAGGAAAATGCCATCAATTCAGCAGTAAACACCCGACATGCAGTTGGCAGGAGATGATTTTCCATGCCAATAAAGGATGTGAAGGCATATCCCACACGATCAGCAGATTTAGAGCAATCGGTGCAAAAAACTACAGCATCCCGGAACTCCCATAAAATGCGGCAGAAAAAACAATGGTACACCATCGAGGAATGGAATCTTTTGGACCTCGGCAGACATTCATCCCAACCCAGGGTCGAGGAACTAACCAAGGAGGGGTGTTGGGGAGGGAAGGTGGGAGACAGGACATAGAAGGAAGCTAAAAATCACAGCGAAGAGACCCAAGGTGGAGCCCAACCAGTAAACCCGCCCGAGGGTGGGAATCAGGTGGGCGACATCCTTGGTCTGGGAACAGGACAGAATTGGAAGGATGAGTGGGAGAGAAATGGACAGAGATTGCATAAGAAACAAGAAGCAAGGACCACCGAACAGAAAGGGGGGATCCCAGCCTCACTCAACCAGGAGACTACCAACAGGGCTAGTAGGGAAGGCACCGGTGGCCAAACTGATACCACGATGGTGGACCGAATCCAGGAGGCGCAGTGTAGAAGAAGCAGCGAACCATAATCTTGACAACCATAGTCCAAGCGAAACAGCACTAAAGGTTGATAAAGGTGGAGAAGAGTGGAACAATCTGCACCCCAGGAGGTGTGGGCAAGGAGGTGTGGGCAAGGAAGCGAAGGACACCGAGTTTAGGGAAAGATCCTATATTCAGAAGTCTGACATGAGGCAGCCAAGTGAGCTTGTTGCCAAAAAGAATACCAAGGGAACGAAACTGGGACCACAGGTAATCGCTGTGCATCGAGATAGAGCTCCGGATCGGGGTGGACCATAGTACGGCTACAAAAGTGGGCCACCCGCGATTTTAAAGGAGATAACTGAAATCCGTGAGAGAGGGTCCATGCAGAGGCATGACGTATAGCACCCTTTAGCTGCTGCTCTGCGGAGGCAATCTAAGAGGAAGTAACTCAAACGCAGAAATCATCCACATACAGAGCAGGGGTGACCAAAGGACCGATGAAACAAGAACTGGTGGATAAAAATCGGGAGTGAGCCCCGAAGACCACACTCCTGAAGTGTAAGTAAGATATGATGGCACCAAGCCATGTCATAGGCATATGAAGGTCGAAAAATACTGCAACCAAATGGTAGCACTGGGAAAAAGCCTGCCGAACTGCGGATTCCAAGCGAAGTAAGTGATCGATTGGAGACCATCCCTCTCGGAAGCCACACTGGTAAGGGTACAATAGATCCAGAGACTCGAGGACTCAATTGAGCCGATGGGCTACCATCCATTCAAGTAACATGCAAAAAACGTTTGTCAGACTAATTGGCTGATAGCTTTCGACAAACAGGGAGTTCTTACCAGGCTTAAGGACAGGAACCACGATGCTATCCCTCCATTGAGAAGGGAAGTCATCCTGGAGCCAAATAGGATTAAACACCTGGACAAGATGTTGCCGTTGTGGAGCACTGAGCTGTTGAAGCAACTGGTTATGAATCGAGTCTGGGCCAGGGGCCGTATCATGAGAAGAAGAAAGTGTGGAAAGAAGTTCCCATTCAGTAAAAGATTTGTTGTAAGATTCTGACTGACAAGGCATAAAACAGAATGCAGAAGCTTCGGCTCGATGTTTCTGGTGAAGGAAAGCAGCCAGATAGGAGGTTGACGATGATGCTGTTGCAAAATGGGTTGTAAGATGTTCCACAAGAATCAATGGGTCCATGCAAAGGCCATCCGGGATGTGAAGGCCTGGGAAGGTAGACTGCTGATGGCAACCTCGGAGAGAGCAAAGTGTAACCCATACCCACGACGTAGGGACAGTAGAACCGAGGGAAGAAACAAAGCGTTCCCAACACATCCGTTTGCTCCATTTGATTAAGTAACGGTCTTTGGCACAAAGGTGTTTAAAGTTAATAAGATTGGCAACGGATGAGTGCCTCTTAAGGTGCTGCAAAGCTCGACGGCAATCACAGATCGAGGTAACCTGTCCATCGGGGAGTGGGAAGGGAGCGAAAGAATCAATGGGAAGTGGTCTCTACCGCAAAGGTCGTCACGTGGCGACCAGTGTAATGAAGGAAGGAGGGAAGGAGGGAGGGAGAAGAAAGAGAATGATCAATGGCAGAAAAGGTACCATGACAGGCAATGAAATTAGTGGGAGAGCCATCATTAAGAAGGCACAAGTCTTGGTCTGCAAGAAACTGGTCTATGAGAAGACCCCAACTAGGTGGAAATGCACTGCCCCACAAGGGATGATGAGCATTAAAATCCCTGAGAAGTAAGAAGGGAGATGGAAGTTACTGAAGAAGGACAGTTAATGCAGCAGGTGTAAGAATCCTGTCAGAAGGGAGATAAAGATTGCAAACTGTGACCCCAGAGTTCAGGTGGACCCTAACAACAACCACTTCCAATGTAGTTTGAAGAGGAATCCACGTGCTAGCAACGTCCGTACAGACCAACATACAAACTCCACTAGAGGTCCATAGGGGACCGACCCGATTCCAGCAGGAAGCAGTGTACCCATGGAGGGTCGGCGAGTGATTATCAGTAAAATGAGATTCCTGCAGAACCACACAAGCTGCAGAGTAAGACGAAATAAGGGATTTCAACTCCTGAAGGTGACGCTAATATCCATTACAATTCCATTGGGTAACCACAGAACGATGATTCAAATTTGGGGTGAACAGGCTAAGCCAGTCATGCCGCCGGGTCACCATCTGTAACAGACAAGGAGGGGCGACATCCATGAACAGGTTGCGAAAGTGGGAACGGGACCGCTGGCGACACCAGAGGCTCCTTGTCCTGGGACTTATGTTTCTTCTTCCTTTCTGTTTGAGATCAAGGAGGGCTGTGCTGCAAAAAGGAGCCATCTGCAGCAAGATCTGCAACAGAAGGAGAGGGGCGACCTGGAGGCCCACAGACCATGGTTCTCGTGGTCGCCATGTGGCAGCAGACCTTTGGCCTGGAAGGGGGGTCCCGGGTGGGGCACCCTTGACCGGCAGGTGCCGAAGAAGTGGGAAACTTATCTGGCTGGGGAGCGGGAGCGGCACCCGGAGGGGAGGGTATGGGAACCACAGGGGAGGGGCGGAGGAGAGGGGTGCGGGACTGGGGTAAGGAAGGGGGAGGAAATGGTGAAGATGTAACTAAAGCATAGCTTGACATCACTGACACAGGATGAAGACGTGCGCACTTCTTACGAGCCTCAGGTTAGGTTAGACGATCAAGGGACTTATACTCCTGTATCTTCTTTTCGTTCTTATGAACTGGGAAATCTGGTGAATATCGAGAAATGTCGACAATTAACACACACAGGAGGGGGAACACACAGGAACTCCTCAAATGGAGACGACATCCACAGTCTCCACGGAGAAGGGTCTGCAAACAACTGGAAAATGTGTCCAAAACGCAAGCACTGAAAACATCTCACAGGTGGTGGGATGTATGGTTTCACGTCACAGGGAGGGTATACCCTTCAAAGACCAGGATAAAGTCACCAGTATCAACGTGATTGTCCTTCAGGCCCTTCTGAACACGCCGAACAAGTGATCACCCCGCCGTCCTACATTGTCCCTCAGATCCTCTTCAATTTGAAGGATGAGATCCCTGTGAAAAATCACACCTTGAACCATGTTCAAAGATGGGTAGGGGGTAATGGACACAGAAGTTGTGCCAAGATGGTTACAGGCATGAAGGGCCGCAGACTGGGCAGCTGAAACAATTTTGACCAACAACGAACCCGACCGCATCTTGCTCAGAGAGTCCACTTCACCAAACTTGTCCTCAACGTGTTCCACAAGAAATAAACGTTTAGTATTGGTGAAAGGATCCCATCAGTCCTGGTGCAAACCAGATAGCGGGGGAAAGGTTTCACCCCTAGCCAACGAGCCTGACCCTCCTCCCAGGGGTAGCCACAGAAGGGAAGGCCGAAGGGGCAGAAGAAGCATCACAAAAAGAATCCTTGTCGTTCAAAGAGACGGCCGTAGAAGAACAGCTGGAGTTCTGGATTCGTATGCGTTTATCATCTGCATAGCGGTTATCCTGATACCACCCACTATGATCAGTGACTCTCCCCACGGGTGCCACCCAGCCACAGCAAGGGTCATCTTGCACAGTGGCCAGTGGCGGGAGTTCTGATACTCCAAGATGACAAGCAACCATTCCTAGGCTTAGATGAGGAGGTCACAGCTCAGGCATCAGAAGTATGATCCCTGTGTGTTCAGGGGGCTCAACCAAAAGGGTATATAGCGACCTCACCACATGGGTTGGCTACCATGCTGGCTATGGATCCGAGCATCATAGAACGACATAAAGGAAAAGATGGAAGTAACGACGAGGGCACATGCTGGAGACATTAGGTAAGGTGCTCTTCCCTGAATAGCTCACACTATGGAATAGAAATTTAGTAATGGTTTCACAAAGCATCGGTAGATCATCACCTTGACCTTCTCAAGCAATGAATCACCCTCAAAGGCCAAGATGAACACACTGGTAGTGACCCTGTTGTCCTTTGGCCCCCTATTCATGGCAACGAAGTATACACCTCATCATTTTAAGTTGGCACATAGCTAATTATCAGATTGCAGTAGCAGGTCTCTGCGGAAAATGATGCCCTGAACCAAATTTAGACTGTTATGGGAAATGACAATCACTAGTATCTCCTCCAGCTTATTACAAACGAGCAGAGCCTGTGACTGAGCAGGTTTTCTTGACCAAAATCGATCCACTTTTCAGTTTAGAGATGGCTACCACATTCACAAACTTGTCTTCCAAATTCTCTACAAAGAATAAAGGATTTGTAGCCAAGAAGGAATCACAATTAGTCTTTATACAAACTAAGTATTGTGGGGGAGTAGTGCTCTGCTTGCTGCTTAGCCCTATATTTCTCCCGTGACATAGCCTGGGAATTGAACATTTTCAGCTTCATTTGTGGCTCGTCCACCATGGTGCCACCCACTCCAAAACAGAGGCTCCCCCCATGGGTGCCACCCAGCCTCAGCAACAGCTATCCCGCTGTTGCTTGGTGCCCCAATCACAATGGGCACATACTCCTTGGCATACAAGGTGGGCTTTCAGCTTGGGCACCAAGAGTGTGATCCTTGTGTGGTCAGAGGACTGCACTGTGCTGGGACATGATGACCCCACGCTCCCACCCCAATGGGATGGCTACAGTGCTGGATTTTCAGCGTATTGCCTTGTTAAAGGGAAGGGTGCACAGATGAAAAAGTACAAAGGTGGAATATACACTGCACTGGGCAACCTTCGCTGCACAATCTGCAATTCGGGTGAATTTTGAAAATTGGTGGCAGGTCAAACCCAACAACGGGGACCATGTGTTTATTCACTGGAAAGTTGTAGAATACCCCAGAAGTGGAAACTCTATTCCCAGTTATAAACAAGGTCCAAGCAGGGTCTGCACCCAGAAAACCATCCAATGGAGAGGCAGGATAGTGGAGGTACAAGCTTGCAGCACGGAAAGGAAGCAATACTGCAAAGGAAGGGGCCCTGTGGTAGCTGAGCACGTACTCACAAAAGAGTTGTGAGCTCCCTGGGGGCACAGGGATTTTGACATTTTTTTCACTAACATATAGACTGATTCACAAGAAAGTTTTGTATATGCCACTACAAGTCATCCAGCTCCAGATACTTAGTGATAACCGTGCCATGCAGGGCAGGTCACAAGTGATCCATACTCAGAATACCCTGAAAGATGAATGTGTGGGCATGTTGACTTCCAACATTTGAACAAACAGCGCTTTTCGGACTTTCTGCAACACACATGAATTCAACTGTCTACAGTAAAAAAAACTATTACAGTGTTCAAACATTATTGATTTGAAAGTATGTAGGATGTAATAAGGAGAGTAACTGAATTTTACAAAATACGAGGGTTATTCCAAAAGTAAGGTCCGATTCGCCGTAACTATTGAAATTTGGCGCCAATGACAAAACACGCACGCGCGCCGACTCCTGGCAAGCCTTGCGCGTCAAACGCCGCCATTCGCTTTGTTACTGTTGCTGAGTGTAGTTCACAGTGTCACTTTACAATGTTTAAGACAATTGATCAGCCCGCCGATTGTGAAGTAAGGGCAGTGATACGGTTTTTGTCTGCAAGAAACAATTCAGCGGCGGAAATCCATCGGCAGATTACTGAAGTGTACGGTCCTAACATAATGAGCGACAGTAAAGTGCGCAAGTAGGTGCGAGCTTTTAATGAAGGACGGGATAATGTGCACGATGAACCACGGTGTGGCCGACCATCAGTGATTTCAGACGATTTGGTCAATGCGGTTGACAAAAAAATTCGTGAAGATCGCCGATTCACTATTACAGACGTAGACATGCATTTTCCGAATGTGAGTAGAACAACTTTGTACAGAATTGTGTCTGAACATTTGAAGTTTCACAAATTGTGTGCCCGTTGGGTTCCCAGGCTGCTTACTGAGCCCCAACGAATGAAAAGAATGGCTTTTGCTCTTGATTTTTTGGAGCGATATCATAAGGAAGGTGACAGTCTTTTAGACAATGTTGTCACAGGGGATGAGACATGGGTTTCTCACATCACTCCAGAGTCTAAACGTCAGTCAATGCAATGGCGTCACACGTCATCGCCAGTCAAGGTCAAGGCAAAGCAGACAATCTCAACACGTAAGGTTATGGCGACTGTGTTCTGGGATAGACGTGGAGTATTGTTAGTCGACTTTATGGAGAGAGGAACAACGATTAATAAAGCCGCCTACTGCGCTACCCTGACTAAACTTCGACGTGCAATCCAGAATAAGCGACGTGGTCTTTTGTCGTCTGGAATCTTGTTGTTGCATGACAATGCCAGACCCCACACTGCAAATGAAACGCAAGCTCTGATCAAGAAATTTGGATGGGAACAGATGGACCATCCTCCTTACAGTCCGGACCTGGCGCCAAGTGATTTCCACCTGTTCCGTTACTTAAAGGAGTTTCTCGGCGGCAAGCGCTTCGACACAGATGATGAAGTGAAAGAAGCAGTTAAGGACTGGTTATCGTCACAGGCGGCCGATTTCTATAACATGGGCATTCAAAAGCTTGTTGAACGATGTGACAAATGTTTAAATAAGTATGGAAGTTATGTAGAAAAATATATAAAGATGTAAGGAATGTAAATAAAACAATTGTTTTGAAAAAACATTTTAGTTTTGATTTTTTTTTTTATAACCGGACCTTACTTTTGGAATAACCCTCGTACATCAATTACTAACTTGTGAAAGAGATGAGAACACGGCAGACGCCTTGCAGATTCCATCTTCTCCCAGCAGATTGCACAGTTGTCAGAATTTTCGGCAAGCTCTTCTGGTGTTGCCATAGGATAGCTACAAAAATTAACAAACATTTTCAGCATTAGTTCAGCACTGACCACACTTATATTATGTAAAATAATATAGCAAAGGCTTTTTTCTTCAATGGGAAAAAGTCTTACTTCGTGAAGGATGGCGAGATTTTCATGAGAGACAAGAGTTCCAAAGCACAATAATTTAATAACTACACATATTTTCTGTGAATTTTATTTTTACAGCACAAGTTTTTTCAGACAAATTTTAGCACTCAGAAGCATAGAGAAACAATGGGACTTATTCTGAAAGTTCATTAGATGTCTACAGTTAGAATGGAGCACATTTGAATCCAACCCATTCATGTGAGTGTGTGAACTTTCTTGGAGTGGGACGGCTGTTAGAAAACTCAATTCGACCTGTGACTTTTTCTCTCCTTTTATTTTTCTTAACAGTTCTGTGAACATTTTTTTTTTTCTTCAAATTGCTACACTGTTATTGATACAGAAGCACTTTACACTGAGGAGAGAGAGATTCACTGCCTTGCAAATGTTGATGCAGCACAGGAAAGTTACATTAAAATTCAAGTTTTACACACAAAAAATGTGCATCAGATTCACAAGATATTGCAACAGGCTTCTTGCTGTCTAGCTTGAGATAGACAAAAACATTTTAATTTGGTCCTGAAACAGCACCTGTGAAATACTAAAAACTGGTGTCACCATACAGATGAAAACACTTAAAGTGTTGTTAGACAATGACTCTTGATGAATATATAAATAGATCATGTACTTAATATTGAAATAATAGACACTTAGAAAAGACTTAAACCTCTCTTAGATATTGGTTAAATGTGTGTCCATTTTACTTAAGTGCAAACACAAGGGAGAGGGGAATATGCATCCATCACCTAGAGAATTATGAAAAGGAATAAGCAGCAACCTCTTTTCTTCACAGGAGATAGGTCCCTCTCAATCAGGGTACCCTCCTTCCCAACCTTCCAAAACCTATCCCTCTTTCCTCCCTAAAGTAAGAAACTATCTATTGGCAGTACTGGAACGCTGCCCTTAAGATAAGTTCCAGTCTGCAATTCTGTCTTCTTGTAGTTTTAAGGTGCAGTATTTCTTTGATATACAGTAGTACTGCATTGAAATACTTTTCCTAGATGCTGTAGAAATGATCCGAAATGCCACTGGATGTTCATTTAGCCAAGGGCAAGGAAGCTAGAAGGGTTTACATTTATTTGTGAAGGTAGTGGCACAGACCTACAGTAGCAAATGCTGCCAGCTGTGCACAGTACTTGGCATATTATCTGCACCCTGCTGTTAGTTGGAAGAAAGCATGAGAATTCTGGGTCTCATCTAACTGATGACATGTAGAACGTTAGTCTACACGTCAGTGATACGAAATATTGTGGAATTGGTCCTTGTTCTCTCCTACATAAAGAGTCCTTTTGAGTACTTTATAACCAAAATTAAAAAGCACTAAGAAGCAAACCAGTCCCTGGCAACCACAATATCATTTCTACCGTAATTTGCTCCGTCACTGGTATCACAAAATTGTATCCCAAATGGCACATAACATGTATCAGCAGTTTGGCAGTTCTCTCTCTGAGCAGCTGGAGATTGAACCGAGGGATTATCACACTTCTCAGATTTATGATGTTCACATTTCCTCCTAGGAAAAAGGAGCTTCACATATAATACAAAAAATGAATTTCATTACTGTTAACATTATTTCTGTTTCTACTCACTTCTGCTGCATGTGTCTAAGCACCCACAGGTAGTTTCGATGTCTCTTGAGTCTTCGTTGGATTTCATGGCCGAGGTAACGCAGCTGCATACAGATGACAAGTGATGCCATTGAAAGGAAAATATTTGACCAGAGCAACATGTGCAGATGGTGTAACAAGTCTACGACAAGTGCTGCCAGTTCAAATATGAGCTGCGCATAGTAAGCAGCAGGGCCACGCCGTTCCCACACTCTTGCCTCTCCAAAGCCTTCTGCAGAGCCGCTACCACCTGTACCAGCTCCACTCCCCCGGAGGTCGTACAAGTGCAGGCAGTACCGCAGCACTGTGTGCAGTGTCTGAACTGTCAGTTGTATGCACTGCAAGAATATCAATTGCTCAGCTACACCACTTCATTTATTTACAAACAGATGATATATATAAAATATCGGAACATAAACAATATATACGAAAGGGGGGACTTTTTTTTCTTTATTTTGCAACTAACTGGATCTACTTGAATGGAGAACACTAAATACCAGAGCTGACAAAACAGAATAACTTTCAACAGCTAGAGCTACGGCAACAAAGTAAAATAGCTTTCGATACCTAGAGACAAAGTGGCACAGGCACTAGCTGCCAGGCTTCCGAAACCAACAAACAGCATGCAAGGATCTTCTCTATCATGTTTAAATTTGGTTCTTCATTCTCATATAGCTCCTGTCTCAGTCTAGGTACCCAATTTCTCTTCGTTTCCTCGTGCTAAATATGTCTTTCAAAATCCAGCTGTTGACGTGTTGTGATTAGGCATACCTAGGTAAGCTCTTTTTTCTAGGGAACATATTGCAGTTTCTGTGTTATTTGGCACCCCTCAATTACGCTCAGCTTAACTATTTTATTCTTCCCCAATGCTAGGAACTGTAAAACTTCTCCACCACCTAATCTTCAACCTGCCAGTTGATCTTTACATCAGTCTTTAATGTAAAATACAATCATCTTGAATCCAACTTTCATTGCAATTTCAGAAAGATTTTTCACTGACATTTCAATGTGTGTTCTTTAATCACGTGTATCATGCCGAGGTTCCCCCCCTCCCCTCCCCTCTTATATTCACGTGAAGCAATAAGATAGCAGCAGTGCAGTTTCTACACAAAAAGATGTGGAAAATTGGTTCACGTGCTAGACCACTAATCAGTAATTTGGAAATTTGATACAACTTATGTCTTTTAATGTGGTAAATAGCAATGTATTTAAATTTGAACACTGCGATGGAGACATTTAACATGTAAAAAGTAAGGGGTGAAATATTACTTTACTTGAAGTGTACACTACTTTCGAAAGTACTCATTCTGCCCTTGTTTGTATAAGTTTTTGAATAAGTATGAGTGGTCATGAAATGAGGTATGACTTTTTTTCCTTCTTAAATTCAACTCACAATTTCAGTTCGCAAAGAAGAATAAATAACTGTAACCTATAATATTTCTTTTTTATCTCAGGGACAAAAGTACTGAAATGGTTGTAAACCACAGGTCTACTCCTAGATTTTTTGAAAACATATTTGTCAAACTGCTGCTACACAAAGAGGCAATAAGCTAAAGAAAATTACCTGAGGGACCATAAATGCTTCACTTTCAGCCACACCTGGAAAGCATTGTCTAAAGCCCATAATGACACAGAATGGCTATACAATATGAATGCTATCTAGCATTCAGAGCAGCATTACAAATTTGTTTGGAAATTCAGTTAGTTACCATACTCACAGCCTGTTTATTATGAGAGAGATTCCTAAGACTAACATGGTGACAGCAACAGAAATGGAACTATAATGCTCTGATTTATCTCCCCTAAACTATCACATTGGGTTTCTCTTCAGTATTATCATTTTTTATTTTCCTTTCTTCTCATTGTACAACTTCCTACAGGGACCAATTGTATTGTTCCCATATACCAGTTCAGAGATATTGGTGTCATTTACATTTATTTTATCACCTTCATTTTATATACGAGAAGTTGCTAATTAGAACTTTAACTAACAAAGAGTTATTGTGTACAAAAAATATGGGAGACTTCAGTTGCAATAAATGAGAGAGAGAGAGAGAGAGAGAGAGAGAGAGAGAGAGAGAGAGAGAGAGAGAGAGAACAGTGTCAACTTACCTCTGCAACCATGAACGCAAAGGTGTTGAGACCACTGCCAAAAAAGCCAACAAGTATGCAGACTATGAACAGGACACCAGACAGCATCAAGATGCCAAGCAAAAGCGCCAGCAAGCGGAAGTGGCTCCATGTTGGTGTAGTTGGTGAAAATGAGAGCTATAACAAGAACAGAGATAATATAAATATCGTATTGGTTATGTACTACTAGTTTGTGACAGAAATATAATAGCTAAACAGATAAGAGAGAGAGAGAGAGAGAGAGAGAGAGAGAGAGAGAGAGAGAGAGAGAGAGAGAGAGAGAGAGAGAGAGAGAGAGCATTGGGGACATAGCTCTGTTGAGCTTTTTCATGTCTCTCACCAAACCATTTTAGGCTATTGTAGCATGCCACAGGTAGGATTGTCAATAGCCCCACTGAAACATGCCAGTTCCTATGGCACTGGCATTCCAACCTGGATGGAAGAATATCTAAACTAGTGGACTTCTGGGTCTCAGGTAACACTTCGGGCCAGCCACTCTGCACCTCACCTTTGGTACATAAAGTTTCACTAAATATACAATAGCATGGGCTTTTAAATCTTGGTATCTTGCATTTCAAAGGTAGAACAGTAGCATTGAATGACAAATAAGTATAATCAGGTAATGTTATGTTCTAGTATTGTCAGAAATGATGTGAAAAATCAAATACAAAATAGAATTAAAATCAGGGTTTCCATTAAATTAAAGGGAAAATGCAATGAGGGACGTTCAGGACTTATTTTAAACTGGAAAATTAAAAACAGTATTACAGATACCGAAGAATCTCAGAAATAATAAGGAAACAGTATTTTGAAAATAAAGAAAAGCCATTCCATTCAAGTCTATGCAACAACATACTCTCATTCTGATGACACGGTTGTGGACATTCAGGTATAGTTTTTGAAATTGACAAATGGCAGCAGTATCATTGCATTACTGTAACAGGAGATTTTAATGTGAAAGTAGTAAAAACCTAAACAACAATTCTACTGTGAGAAATGTTTATGATATCAGAAATAACAGGTTATACATTGGTAGAATAAGCCATAACAAATCACTTTTGATATATTGAGCTGCAGTTTTCATTTAATTATAGCAGACAAAGTGGTGAATTTTTTTATGTACACAAGTAATTTTTACTGCCTATAGCTGCTAAATTATAACACACTTACTTCTAGTAGAACAGTATCTTTTTCTGTTAAAAATCCCCTTCAAAGAGGACTTCAATGACAAGTATTTTTTATGCATTTATATTTATTTTGGCTTATAGTCATCAAATGATGGCTTTCTCAAAGGTCAATGTTACCAAAATATAGCATATATCATTTGTGTGCAAAGGTTTAATACATAACATATTTAACTACACAGGTTCATACACAATATATACAGTTTAGAATTCTTTCAGTGAATACAGACATTTATTTATAACAAATATTTTAATTTTGTTTTGAAATGGGTCCCCAGTATGTGTTCTTATTAATTCTGACAATTTGCTGACACATGGACTGTGGTCCATAACTTTTAATTTTGTTCTTTGCCTTCAATAAACATAATTATCTCCCGCGTTGTGATTATGTACATTGTAACATTTGGGTGTGTCGCCCTGATGGACTGACTGTACAGTGAAAGACAGTATTTTTGCTAAGGATGTCACGAAAGGTATCCCTGTACCCCATGCCATGTATTGACTGAACAGCTCTCTTTTCTAGTACCAGTACTCTGTTGAAGTGCACCTCAGTGACACACTCCCACACAGTTTTTAGGTTTTCTTACACACAATTTTGCACTGTTGGCTAAGCAAGTACAATGCAACAATTATTTTCTTGCATACATAGTTAACATTGTTTTCCATCAAAGACCGCCATCCAAGTCCAGATCAAAGAATTTATGGTCTTCATTGCATGTATATGAAATCACACAAATATTTTCTAGACATCTGTGGCACGGTTGCCTGCTTTAAACGCCAGTGACTATGATTTTGTGGTATTTATTTTTAGGCCACATTTACTAAAATATTTAGTCACTTCAGATATCCCAAGTGTTGAAAAAGATGTTATCTCCTCCTCATTGCCACCATAAAACAGTAGAGTGGGGCATCAGCATAAGTAATTCTATGGGAAGTATAAGGAAGTATAATATAATTTACATACACGAGAAAATGAAATGGTCCCAATACTGGCCTGTGCAGCAAACACTGCAATACTGTTTCAGTTTATTTTTCTCAATTCATTTTGATAATTTATATTTGTGCATAGTTCTCAGTTTTTTGGGTAAATAGAAAGGAGTTCAAGATATGTGTGCATGATACATGCCCTCAGTTTCTGCAAGAGGAGTGAACGGCTGGCTAGGTTGAAAGCCTTTGAGAGATCTGAAAATATACCTACAGTATGCTTTCTTCTATCATGATAGCTAAGACTTAATGCAAAAACTCTGTGACAGCTGTGTGGTGTTGCGATCTTTTTGAAATCCACATTGGGTTTCTGCATGGAGATTGTTTTTAGTGAAATGGTACACATATGGAGCGGAGATTGTTTTTAGTGAAATGGTACACATATGGAGCTTGAAATACCAAACATCAGCCTTCCCTGTAATAAGTCCAGATGTAATTCATCGTGCAGTATAGTTCTCCGCAATCACTTTGCAGAAGGTATCGATGTTCAAGGATAAGATTTTGAGCTCTTGCTTTGAGAGTCGTAATAATATACATATGAACCACACCTGAATTACATGTTTGCTTACATTTGGTATAGTAGGGCAGACATTTCTGGGACCTCTTCTCCTGACAGCAGGAGAGTGATTTGTTCTGTTATTTCTTGTTACTTTGTCAAGCTTCACCAAAGCTGTCATTGAGTCTCCTATGGAGGTTCTTTCCAATGGCATAGAAAAAACTAAATAGCTCCATTAAAAAAATGTCAGAGACATAGTTTGGTAGTTACACTCATTAGGAATTACTTGCATACATCAGAAAATCTGTGATGCCTTAGCAAAAACCATAATTATATGTATTTACTCAACTCAAATATATCTGGAGTTGTATGTCTTAAAATCCAACAAGTAACCTTTAGGCAGCTAATCAGAAAAACAAATCAAAGGAATTTATTGAAGAATCAGGAGAGGTTCAGACTGAAAGGATGTGGGGGGAATGCACAAAGAGAAATGGTAGTGATACTGATGTACAAAGAGAAAGTGTGAAGTGTAGAGGAAGTGATGCACAAGGAGAAATGGCAGGGAAACCGAGGGGAGGAAGGGTGAAGGATGAAAGGTTGGAGAAGAGGCTGAAGGCTGGATTAGGGAGAAAGGTTGATTATGAAGGGAGAAATCCTGATGAAGGGAGAAAAGCTGGCGCAAGGGGGATGAAAGGAGAAAGGATGCAAAGTGGGGGGGGGGGGAGGAGATTGAAGGGACAAAGGCTGCAGGGGGGGGGGGGGGGGGGATGATGGGAAACAGGGGCGTGAGAGAGAGGACGCAAAAAGATCAATGTGGGAGAAATGATGGAAGAACGGGGTGAAATTAGAAAGAAGAATAAGGAAGTGCAAACAAAGGATAGATGTGCAACAGAAAAGCATCTGGATGACAACTGGTGCGGGTGAGGAAAGTAACACATCTGTGCATTTTGAGGAACTACTGGCCACACTAAAGAGGTTTAAGAGCTTGTGAATTTTATGAGCAATGCTAATTCCACTTTCTTTGGTACACTGAATCGACTTAGCTTACACACATAACTGTGCAAATCACTGAACAATACTGTTTAACGTTTTATCCGTTGGTTACACACACTGAGTGTAGACCCTAACAAAACCCTGCTAGTTTCACTTTATCTGTTTTGGAGAACTGTGTGATATACAATACCTAGATTCAATGCTTGGAGCCATATCTTGTCAGTTATATTGGATATTTCGCACTTGTCTCCCAGTGCTCCATTAGTTACCATTTTAACATCCTCACCAGAGACTGTCACTTTAGCTGAACTGATTTTTTTAGTGAATTCGTTCCTCCTTTTGTACACATTCGACAGACCCTCTTAATCTACCTCGGTATGAATGCCACTCGCAGCCGATTTATTTGCGCGTTTTGAAAGTTAGCTCTCGCAGATGAGTAGCAGTTTTCCAATATTGTATGAATGAACTGCAGCCTGCTGCTTGCTTTGTGCGCGACTCGGGCTACGTGATCGTTGTATTTCATACCTCTCTCTCTCTCTCTCTCTCTCTCTCTCTCTCTCTCTGCGGGCGTGACAAATGGAGCAGAACGCGCCGGCAGGAAGAAAAGAGAAGCGCGGCGTGACGAGTGGGGTGAGGCGGGAGTGTGGCTGGCGGAGCAGAGAGTGCTGAGGCTGAGTCGAGGGCCAGGCGTGGCGATCGATGCTCGGTGCCGCCGCCCACGCCGGGCTGCCAGCACACGTGTCACCGCCCACGCTGCTTTCTGTCGACCGACTCTAACCAACACAACCCCTCGCCCTCTTCCCAGTAGGGTGGAGAGCGCCTTAAAGGAAGGTAAATAATCTTACGGGGGTATATCCATCACGCTTCCACACCCAAATAACTTTGCTGAAAAAGTTTACATGTGTGGTTTTCTAGCTCTTCGGTTAACTTTCGGAAACTGAAGTAGCATGCATACCAAGAGTCTTGAAAATAGCAAGAATCCCTAGAAAATTACAAGTTTTGTTCACTCCTCCAGCCCACACGACTGCGCTTGCAGTCTGACCGATAGCCAGGAAAGGCGCGCTATCACAGGCTGACTATGCCCGTGCTTCACGGCCGCCTCTGTTACACCTGTTCCCTTCAATAAACGTGGAAGCGACACACCACAGAAATTCTAAATCAAGACAGAAATGAAAATCCTCTCTACTGATGAAAAGATCAGAAAGACGGTCTTTCCAGAGAGGAAGCAAAAGCAACTGAAGACAAAATGAAGTACCTTCCTCATTTACACGCGCTGGCCATAGATTGCATAACCGTAGTATGAAATGTAACGTTGATATTGACGTGGGCACTTTTCGATTTTCTGTTGTGAAATCATGATTTTGTCAAATAAGGGGAAAACGCCCCTTTTGAGAAAATAAAGAGTGTTGGAGAAGACTGAATGAAAAGCCAAATAAAAAATTATCTTGTTGTGGTTCAGCTGGTCCGTGAAACGCCATAATAATAACAACAACAACAACAACAACAATGGTAACAGTAACAACAATAATATTGTATATATGCAGACTGAAGCGACGAATGAAAAGTTTGTACCAGGGCCATGAAAGTCCGAGTTTTGATATCGGGTAATTCCAATGATATTCGCCTATTAGTAACTGAAATGGATGCCAAACTAAATGCCTGTGAACAACAGACATATGTCCCATGTGATTCCGTTGTCCCTAATAGCAAAATCTGAAGGGGGATTATTTTTTTGGGTATTTGTAAGAAAAGGAGGAAAGAAAGCACATTACGGAAGCCCATGCAGTTGCGCAAAGCCACTGTGCCGGGGGTTGTGCAGTGGTTAGTACATCTGCCTAGTGAGCAGGCCCGAGTTCGATTCCCAGCCTTTGTACAAATTTTCGTTCATTGGTTCAGCCTGGATGGATGTCCGAGACGTGAGAAGTTCCGTTTGGTTAAAGTGCAATATGCCTGGGCTTCAGGCAGGACCCCCGATTCGTTTGATGCTAAGATGCTATTCCAATACAGCTGGAGAGCCTCTGCATGAGGGAACACAAAGAGGAAGGGGGCATGCTAGGGTAGTCGCTAGTGCAGTTGTGCGAAGCCTCTGTTTCACGAGGCGTAGTGGTTAATGTATCTGTCTAGTGATCAGGATACCAGGGTTCAATTCCCGACCTCGGTATAAATCTTCATTCGTCGTTTCATTCTGCATATATATACCATATATGTTGCCTCTGGAACTGTATACGTCCATCTGAATAACAATAATTTAAAAATAATGAAGTCAAACCGAGCGAAGTGGTGCAAAGGTTAAGATACTCAAATTCTGGAGTAGCGGACAAACATCCAGGCCCATCCAGCGCGTTTGAGCGTATGTGCAGTTTTCCTTAATCGCGTCTAAGTGAATGCTAGGATGGTGCAGTTAGAAGTCCTCGCCTGGCTTCATATTCAATCTTTTTTCAACCAAGAACCTGTTCAGTCTTCATTAGTTAAGAATCGAATCGGCCAGTAAAGTAATTTATGGCACAAGTAAACTGAAATAAGTGACAGACTGATGCTCCTGAGACACGAGAAATACTGAATATGGTAATAGAGGGAACTCTTGGAGGAGGGAGGAGTTAAAAGTTGCTGAGGGAGACCAAGGTTTGACTGTTATTCAGAAACGCTTTCCTTGCCATTGCCAGTCTACATTTTATATCCATCATCAGTTATTTTGCTCCCCAAATAGCAAAACTCCTTTATTACTTAAAGTGTCTCATTCCATAATCTAATTCCCGCAGCATCACCCGATTTAATTTAATTCGACTACATTCCATTATCCTCGTTTTGATTTTGTTGATGTTCATCTTATATCCTCCTTTCAAGACACTGTCCATTCCGTTCAACTGCTCTTCCAAGTCCTTTGCTGTCTCTGACAGAATTACTATGTCATCGGCAAACCTTAAGTTTTTATTTCTTCTACATGGATTTTAATACCTACTCCGAATTTTTCTTTTGTGCCCTTTATTGCTTGCTCAGTTTAGCCATAGAAGCAGTGCTAAAAGTTTTCGTTTTTAAATAAACCTTGTTTCAAAATTTTTATTCCTAAAATCTGAACTGGTTTTTGAAATATTGCATTTCTATATAAAATGGGAAAAGCGATCAGTGCTGTTTCAATGACAGTGCCTACAGCAACGAGTAACAAATACATGACATCAGAACTGATGTAACACTGCTGAGAAATCCTGTCGGATGTGTGTCGTGGCCTTAAGGTATATGCGCCACCTTCACCGCCGGCAACGCCAACATGCCGGCGTTACGCGTGGGTGTGACCTTCCGCTCCCAGAGGCTGCAGTTCTCCCCTTGTGGGCGGTGCCTGTTGCATCCTAGCCGCCACTTGCAGGAGCAACTAGATATCATCACCAGGGCTCCACTGAAGCCGCAACAGCGCCTCTACGACCTCGTGCACGTGCTGTTGCAAGACCTGCACCACGGGCTGGCCCTCAGTCGCACCCAGGTCGGTGCTCTGAACGCCGCGGACAGCGCGATGCGAGCAGCCGTCGGGAAATGGTTCTGCCTCCCGGCGAACACCCCCTTGGACTACTTCCACTCTCCCGTGGCCCGCCGCGCATAGTAGCCGCGCAGTCTGAGGCTCTTTGTCACGGTTTGCGCGGGTCTCCCCGTCGGGGGCTCGAGTCCTCCCTCCTGCATGGGTGTGTGTATTGTCCTTAGCGTAGATTAAGAAGTGTGTAAGCTTAGGTACCGATGACCTCAGCAGTTTCGTCCCACAGGATGTTACCACAAATTTCCAATTATCCCTGTGGCCCATGGGGGACTCTGCATGCCATCTGCCTTACCCTACGGCGGGCCCGACTCCTGACGCTGCAGAACATGGGGCCAGCTGTGGACGACGCGGACCTGCGCGAGGTGCAGCCTGAGGTCGCAGCACTTGACGTGGGAAGGACACCTCCTCACGACGTCAGAGCAGGTTGGGGAAATGTGGGCGGCTCGCCTACAAGTCGCCTTCGACCTTGCGGCTCTTTCAGACAGCACCAGTGGGTCGCCGATACAGTCGACTCCTATCTGGCCGCGACTACATCAACGCCATCCGCGCCCGCATAAACGCTTTGCCCTCCAAGCCGCGGCGTAGGCAGGGGCGGTTGGCCGACACCCGATGCCGCGCGGGTTGCAGAGCCGTCGAGACCGGCAACCACGTCATCCAGGCTTGCAGACAAACTCACAGGTCCCGCGTGAAACGTCACGACGCGGTCGTGAAGTATCCCGCGCGTGGACTCGCGCAAAGGGGCTTCGACGTCTCGGTGGAGCCCCACCTTCGAACACCGCAAGGACTCCGCAAGCCTGGCAACGTCGCGGTCAAAGACGGCCAAGCCCACATAGTCGATGACTAGACAGTCGGCAACCACCTTCGGCTCGACTGGTGTCACCAGCCAACACGTCGTCCGTCAGGCGTGCCGTTCTCGACTTGCGTCCCGGCGTCAAGAGTGTCACGTTGAATTGGAGGGGGACACGGTACCAACAGACGCGAGCGACCTCCTGAAGCTGGTTTTCAAGGTGCGGGATCTCGCGATCATCCCATCCAGACTGCTGTCTTCGTGCTGCGCGACGTTCAGAATCTTCGAGCGTATGACGACACAGCGCTCGATGCCCACGGCTGACGTTAGGTCGAGTTCTGGTTTTCTCTCCCTGACTCCTTGGGTAGCCGCAGAAGGAGGAAGACTTTTTATTGAGCTATGTTTCTTTTCAAAAATGCGGCAAAATGTTTGGCCAAGTAGAGAGTCATGATTCAAATTCCTTATTAATATATACCTCTGATCAATATAATTGTTTTACACCCACCTACCTACCTTTAAGGCCACGACACACCGCCAACTGTAACATTATCATGTCTCAACAGTGTTGTATCAATTCTGATGCCATGTGTTTGTTACTCGTTGCTGCAGGTACAGTTACTAAAATAGCATTGGTCGCTTTTCCCATTTTCTATAGTAATGCAATATTTCGCACTTAAATTTTACGAATAAAAATATTAAAAAAAGCGTTTATTTAAAAACGAAAAATTTTAGTACTGCTGCTATTGCTGAATGATATTTCGGGTAAATGTCAGGAAGTCGTTTCTGAAAGTATTTGTATGGAGTGTAGCCATGTATGGAAGTGAAACATGGACAATAAATACACTCCTGGAAATGGAAAAAAGAACACATTTACACCGGTGTGTCAGACCCACCATACTTGCTCCGGACACTGCGAGAGGGCTGTACAAGCAATGATCACACGCACGGCACAGCGGACACACCAGGAACCGCGGTGTTGGCCGTCGAATGGCGCTAGCTGCGCAGCATTTGTGCACCGCCGCCGTCAGTGTCAGCCAGTTTGCCGTGGCATACGGAGCTCCATCGCAGTCTTTAACACTGGTAGCATGCCGCGACAGCGTGGACGTGAACCGTATGTGCAGTTGGCGGACTTTGAGCGAGGGCGTATAGTGGGCATGCGGGAGGCCGGGTGGACGTACCGCCGAATTGCTCAACACGTGGGGCGTGAGGTCTCCACAGTACATCGATGTTGTCGCCAGTGGTCGGCGGAAGGTGCACGTGCCCGTCGACCTGGGACCGGACCGCAGCGACGCACGGATGCACGCCAAGACCGTAGGATCCTACGCAGTGCCGTAGGGGACCGCACCGCCACTTCCCAGCAAATTAGGGACACTGTTGCTCCTGGGGTATCGGCGAGGACCATTCGCAACCGTCTCCATGAAGCTGGGCTACGGTCCCGCACACCGTTAGGCCGTCTTCCGCTCACGCCCCAACATCGTGCAGCCCGCCTCCAGTGGTGTCGCGACAGGCGTGAATGGAGGGACGAATGGAGACGTGTCGTCTTCAGCGATGAGAGTCGCTTCTGCCTTGGTGCCAATGATGGTCGTATGCGTGTTTGGCGCCGTGCAGGTGAGCGCCACAATCAGGACTGCATACGACCGAGGCACACAGGGCCAACACCCGGCATCATGGTGTGGGGAGCGATCTCCTACACTGGCCGTACACCACTGGTGATCGTCGAGGGGACACTGAATAGTGCACGGTACATCCAAACCGTCATCGAACCCATCGTTCTACCATTCCTAGACCGGCAAGGGAACTTGCTGTTCCAACAGGACAATGCACGTCCGCATGTATCCCTTGCCACCCAACGTGCTCTAGAAGGTGTAAGTCAACTACCCTGGCCAGCAAGATCTCCGGATCTGTCCCCCATTGAGCATGTTTGGGACTGGATGAAGCGTCGTCTCACGCGGTCTGCACGTCCAGCACGAACGCTGGTCCAACTGAGGCGCCAGGTGGAAATGGCATGGCAAGCCGTTCCACAGGACTACATCCAGCATCTCTACGATCGTCTCCATGGGAGAATAGCAGCCTGCATTGCTGCGAAAGGTGGATATACACTGTACTAGTGCCGACATTGTGCATGCTCTGTTGCCTGTGTCTATGTGCCTGTGGTTCTGTCAGTGTGATCATGTGATGTATCTGACCCCAGGAATGTGTCAATAAAGTTTCCCCTTCCTGGGACAATGAATTCACGGTGTTCTTATTTCAATTTCCAGGAGTGTAGTTTGGACAAGAAGAGAATAGAAGCCTTTGAAATGTGGTGCTACAGAAGAACGCTGAAGATTAGATGGGTAGATCACGTAACTAATGAGGAAGTATTGAATAGGATTGGGGGAAGAGGAGTTTGTGGCACAACTTGACAAGAAGAAGGGATCGGTTGGTAGGACATGTTCTGAGGCATCAAGGGATCACTAATTTAGTATTGGAGGGCAGCGTGGAGGGTAAAAATCGTGGAGGGAGACCAAGAGATGAATACACTAAGCAGATTCAGAAGAATGTAGACTGCAGTACGTATTGGGAGATGAAGAAGCTTGCACAGGATAGAGTAGCATGGGGAGTTGCATCAAACCAGTCTCAGGACGGAAGACCACAACAACACACCGTTATTAGTAAAAAATAAACACCTGTTTTAACAAATACCGAAAAATACCAGTTATTCAGAACTAAAATACCGCTAGCGGTTTTAACCGGTCTTTTTTACCCATCCATATCCTGTACACTGATTGCCTAGTAAACGAATGATGCAGGGATCGTTACCGTAATTCTTTCGCCAAGCCATACGCTATACATCGGAGAAGCAATGACGAAAATACAGGACAGGTTCAGGAGTGGGATTAAAATTCACGGTGGAAGTATGTCAATGATAAGGTTCGCTGATGACATTTCTCCGCCCCAGTGAAAGGGAAGGGAGATTATAAATTGAGAGTACATCAAAGAAAGGTGACAGCAATAAGGAGAAGGAGAATTGAATTAGCGAACATAAGGGCCACGAAGTAGATGAGGTGAACAAATTCTGTTACCTTGGAAGCAAAATTAAGCATGACAGACGGAGCAGCGAAAATATACGAAGTAGACTGACACAGGCAAAGAGGGTCCCTCGCTGAAAGATTTCTACTTTTACCAAGCATCCGTCTTAATTTTAGGATCGACTAGGGAAGGATTACGGGGAAAATATTGACAAGAAAAAGGGACAAAACAGTAGGACACATGTTGAGACATTAGGGTATACAAGGAGCTATAGAAGGTAAAAACTGTAGGAGAAGACAGAAGTTTGAATATTTCCAACAGATAACTGGAGAGGCTGGGTCCAAGTGCTACGGTGGGATGAAGAGATTGGCACAGAGGAAGTTGTGAACGGAAAAAAAGGAACCCTTACAATACACAGGATCATTATTTCACAATCGCCAGTCTCTGTAGGATAATGCCACCTTCTATTATGGGAAAACAAGTGACAGTTTTTCAGGCTAAGGGGGGCCAAACATGGCAGAAATTAATCGCTTGGAATTCCATTTCTGTTTCCTACGAAAACTTACAAACTTCAGACAAGAAAGTATGAAGAACTACCGGAAGTAGTTTTAGAAAACAGTTCAAAGCTAGTTCCTGTGATTCCGACAGCGAAGAAGAGGCTGACAAAGTTTCTCAAAGAAGTGAAGAATGCGATTTGGAGCAAGAGGGTATTTTGTAGGATTCTGAAGAGCTAAAATTTCCGTTAGTGGCTCCTAGTCAGTCACCTGAGGTATGTGGTTTTTTTTTATACGTCCAAAGATGGTACAAAATGGATGAAGGATTGTCAAAGGCAAAGTGTTAGTTTTCGTTCAGACAATATTATTACCAATTCTCCAAGCGTAAAACGTGCTGCAAAACATGCCAAAACAGAGACTGAATGTTGGAGTCTTTTAATAACAAATAGTATGTTGAATACTATATTTACACATACAAATAATCAAATAAGGAATATCAGGGGAAAATAAAGAGCAGTACCACATGAACAGTGCAACTTCGGAGGATTGGAAGGCATTTATGGGATTTTTGTACATAGCGGGCCTAACCCGCTCAAACAGACAAAACTTGAACGCTTTGCGACGCACAGATGGTATCGGAGTTGCAATCTTTCGGACTACAATGTCACTGCAGAGGTTTTACGTTCTCCAAAATTGTTTGGGATTTGATGATAAGAACACCGGGGACAAAAGGAAAATAACTGACAATCTGGCTGCTACAAGAGATATTTTTGATAATTTTGTTGAAAACATTCAACAACACTAAATGCCGCCTGAAACCTTACTATTGATGAGATGCTGTTATCTTTTCAAGGCAGATATCCTTCCCGTGTATACATGCCAAACAAACCGGCCGAATACGGTATAAAAATATATGCTCTTGTATATGCGAAGACATTCTATACACTCAAACTGGAAATATACTCGGGAAACACCAGGACCTTCTCAGTCTTTGTCTGGCCGCTGGCCAGTGAGGAGAGGAATGTTAGATGTAGTATGACTCACGTGTGCACCATTCAATTGAGCTTGCCTGTCTTTAACGAGCAACAGTGCTTGACAGGCTTCCGCCTTGAAACTACTAGTGATCAAATAAAAAAAAAATTAAACTGTTGTTTGCATCGCTTTGCATTTAATTGTATTAGCTATTATAAATTAAGTTTGCGCTGGGTGTAGGAGACCTTCTCAAATGACAAAAAAGTATTCCGTAAGAAATCAAGAATATTCTAGCATTTATTGCAGCACTAAGATTTGGTTAGAGGCATTACCCACAGTTTTGTTAAGATATTCCGCAAAGCCGAAAGAGCTGTAAGCTGGAAACTCGAGGCAACAACCAACCTTGTTTCGCAAACTGTTTCCAATTAATTACTCAAGATTATTTCAGCATCATCAGATAATTAATCAAGATAACAATCTCTGAAATGAACTTCGCACCTACCGCGATCACCCGACAGTTAAAGGTCAGGCTAACAGGTTGTGGCTGTTACCAATGCGAGCTGTACTGCTCAAAATTGACGGAACTTTATCTTGTCCACTTTTGGAATTACTGCCGGATACTGTCGCGATAAACCTCTTACAAGAGAGGATTTACACTGAAATTCTTGTTCTGCGTCTTCAGATGCATATCTCTCATCAGATAAAGTGAAAACAAGAGACCGAGATGACTTTTTCTGACTGCACTGATAACAGCACTGTGTTACGTAAGATAGCTCAATTGCCGTTGTCAGTAGCTTTCAGTTAAACCCAGTATCGGCATCAGAAGAAGACTATAAAGATCTGTTGTTAACTGCGAAATTAGTAATAATTAAGCACAGAACGCTAGCAAGAATGTGTTATCAAAGACACCCCAAAAATCGCACACGGGAAATACTAGTTACAAAAGGAAATATCTGACAATCTTTTCAAAATAGCTTGCGTTGTTCAAGTCCCGTTAATAATCCACTACACTGAAATAAAACGCAGCTCTGTATCAGCATCAACAACAGCCATGATAAAAGTTTACTACAGACTTTTACAAGTATTACAGTTTTGACCTGCATGCAGCGACTGCCTGCAGTAGATATGCATCCGGAAAAAAGGTAGTCACTTCAGGAGACATCAAGCTGATATAATGTGAAACAGCGCCTCTAGTCCTGATAATGGCGTTAATACAGTAAGGAAGAAAGTTGATAAGTTTCATTTCCCTTTGCTACATTCTCTCGAAAATTGGTTGAGATGGCAACTACTCCTATCGCAGATGGAAATCTCTTGTCACTGACACTGCGTCACACTCCCCTCCGGTCCCTAGGGCCTTTTTACGACCACAGTTCTTGCATGGTGTTACATGGTTGCGGACGGTACACCACTCCACGCAGACATGATGGATAGTCCGCGCTGATACACAGCAAAATAGCTCTGAGCATATAGGACTTGACACCTGAAGTCATCAGTCCCCTAGAACTTAGAACTACTCAAACCTAACTAACCTAAGGACATCACACACATCCATGCCCGAGGCAGGATTCGAACCTGCGACTGTAGCAGTCGTGCGGTTACGGACTGAAGCGACTAGGACGCCCAAATTCTATGGCTTCTCCCCGACATTGCCTGCTCTCCACGCCGAAACATTGATTTCACACAACTGACTGGTACATACGAGGTGTGTGAGAAAAGTAATGAACCTAACAACGTGACGAGCGATCTGGCAACGCTGTGTTATTCTACTTGTGTAGACCGGTTTGTTCATCACTTCCAGATATCACAGTTTCAGCTCGGTACAACCATCACGCGATTTCTGAGAGCGCGATCAGTGAAGATGTGTGGTTTATTTTTGTGTGTATCGGGTGACCTTCGAAAAGTTGGAACAGGCCTATGGGGAACATTGCTTATCAAGAGCACAAGTTTTGCGCTGGCACAAATCGTTTTTGGAAGGCCGAGAACACATTTGAGATGAACCTCGCTCAAGGCCTCCAACTTCAAAAACTGACGAAAACGTCGAATGTGTGCATGCTCGTGTTAGATCAGACCGACATTTAACTATAATGATGGCGAGCGACCTGTTACACTTACATACTTTCACCATACATCATATTCTGAGAGAAGTCTTGCACATGCGGAAGGTTTGTCACAAAATGGTGCCGAAAAACTTCACAACTGAGCAGGACAGTCGAAGAAACGTCTGCGTTGATCGTCTTGAGAGGATTGCCAATCACTACGAATGGTTCAAATCGGTGGTCAAAGGTGATGAATCCTCGACTTTTGTGAATGATCCTGAGAAAGTGGCAAAGTGAGGAGTGGCACACGAACATCTCGACCGAAATAAAAGCTCTAATGAGCAGATCAAAGATCAAAACAATGCCGATTTGCTTTTTGACAGTAGGGGTAACGTGCGTAACCAATTTGTTCATCCAGCACAAACTGTCAACCAAGTGTTTTACACAGATGCCCTTGAAAGGATCAGGAAAAGAGTGAATCAAGTGAGACCGGACATTGCAGACTAGTGGATGCTGTAACATAACACCGCCCCACTTCGTACGTCATTCCTGTTAGTACATACAGGGTGTTACAAAAAGGTACGGCCAAACTTTCAGGATACATTTCTCACACACAAAGAAAGAAAATATGTTATGTGGACATGAGTCCGGAAACGCTTACTTTCCATGTTAGAGCTCATTTTATTACTTCTCTTCAAATCACATTAATCATGGAATGGAAACACACAGTAACAGAACGTACCAGCGTGACTTCAAACACTTTGTTACAGGAAATGTTCAAAATGTCCTCCGTTAGCGAGGATACATGCATCCACCCTCCGTCGCATGGAATCCCTGATGCGCTGATGCAGCCCTGGAGAATGGCGTATTGTATCACAGACGTCCACAATACAAGCATGAAGAGTCTCTACATTTGGTACCGGGGTTGCGTAGACAAGAGCGTTCAAATGGCCCCATAAATGAAAGTCAAGAGGGTTGAGGTCAGGAGAGCGTGGAGGCCATGGAATTGGTCCGCCTCTACCAATCCATCGGTCACCGAATCTGTTGTTGAGAAGCGTAAGAACACTTCGACTGAAATGTGCAGGAGCTCCATCGTGCATGAACCACATGTTGTGACATACTTGTAAAGGCACATGTTCTAGCAGCACAGGTAGAGTATCCCTTATGAAATCATGATAACGTGCTAAATTGAACGTAGGTGGAAGAACATACTGACGAAACTAAAATGAGCTCTAACATGGACATTAAGCGTTTCCGGACACATGTCCACATAACATCTTTTCTTTATTTGTGTGTGAGGAATGTTTCCTGAAAGTTTGGCCGTACCTTTTTGTAACACCCTGTATACCCCGAATTCACCCGATCTAAGTCCCTTTGGCTTTTTTCTTTTTCTGAAGTTGAAAGATGTTTCAAAGGACGTAATTTTGCGACTGTAGAGAACATTCAAATGTGATCGACATGTGAAGGGTCCTATCAGTTTAAGCACTTCAGCACTGCTACCAAGATTGGGAACGACTCTGCCAGTGTATATAGCTCCCGAATGGAACTACTTCGACAGGGACAATATTGTAGTTTGACGAAAAAATGAAAACTTTGATAGATAAAAAAATCAGTCTCATTACTTTTCTCACATACCTTGTACACCATTTCACAGCCGGGACTGCTGTCAGCGGTGGGAACTCACAAGACCTGCTGGCACTAATTCTTCACCAACCGTGGCGTTCGAATGCGGCCAGTGTGCTCTTTTCAGAGATTGTGTACGGCAAGTTTACCAAAGGGCAAAAATTGCACTCAAGTGGACAAGCTTTTGCAGATGGTGTCTTTTTCCACAAGTTACTTTCTGAATAAATTATTTCTTGCTTGCAGTCTCTCCATCTAAAGGATTTCAAAGGTCTTTGGGGAAAGCGAGCAACGCCGTTACTTACCACGCACACCTAGAGCCTCCTTTCAAAGTTATTTATTACACAGGGTGTATCAGAAAGAATTATCCGATTTGGCCCGTCTGTATTTCTGAAACTAATAAATATGTACAATGATTTTTTTTAATGAACGGCAAACTCAGTTTTCTTTCAGACCTGTTGACAGGTGTTCAATTGCTCCCCCCTCCCGAGATACACGACATATGTCAATACGGTATTTAAATTGTTTCCACACTGCAGCGAGCATGTCTTGAGTTACAGCTTCCACGGCTGCTGTTTATGCGATGTCTCAGTTCATTCATTGTTGTTGGTAACTGAGGCACATAAACAGAGTCTTTCATAAACCCGCACAAGAAATCATCACATACAAACAGGTGCGATGACCTCTGAGGCCAGTAATGTAAGGCTGAATCATTTGATCCAGTGCGACCGATCCATCATTCAATAATCCTTCGATTAAAAAATACCCGCACTTCCAGATGCCGGTGTGGCATCCTGTTGGTATATGAAGTAGCTCGAATCAGTGTCCAACTATGGTGAAAGGAAGTTCTCAAGCATATCGAGATATGTGCTTCCTGTGACAGTGTTCCCGGCAAAGAGAAATGGACCATACACCTTTTGCCGTGAAAATGCGCAAAACATATTAAATTTTGGAGTGTCCCTCCCATGTTGTATAACTACATGTGGTTGTTCCACACCCCATATTCTCACATTATGACAATTCACCTTTCCATTTAAATGGAATGTTGTCTCGTCACTAAACACTAAGCGTGGAAGAAAACTGTCATCCTCCATCTTGCCAATAACAAAATTACGGACCATCACACGTTTTTGTTTGTCACCTTCACAAAAGAGCTTGCAGTAGCTGAATTTTGTATGGTTTCACGTGTAAACGTCGACGCAACACACGCCAGGCGGACATCAGTGGCTTGTGGAGCTGTCGAGCTGCACGGCGAACGGATTTCTGCGTACTCCTTGTAAAACTATGGCGGATGCGTTCGACGTATGTATCTGACACTCGGGAATGGCCCGGCGATTTGCCTTTACTCAACAACCTGTTTCTCGGAATTGTTCATACCATACTCTAATGCTCTGTGCTCTGGGAGGATCCACAGCATACCTTATACGTAAGTCACACTGAACAATTATTACTGAACCCCACTGCGCGAAACGTAGAACACAAAACGCTTTCTGTTGTCCCAACAACATTTTTCCTAGAAGTGAAGTAGCGCACACTGCTGCTACCTTGTGAGAACCATGTGAAACTCCAGAGTTTGCTCTTTCCAACAGTACGTTGTTCACGCACATATCTGTTACCAGTTTCGGTGATTCAATACGCCATCCTCAAGCCTTAATTGGCGTATAAATCGCCTAAACTCGTAGCTATAAAGAAGTATCATCAAAAGGACACCTGCAGGTGTTCCATGTTATTACGTAAATGAACGGTGTAAGTCCCTAAAACCTTCAATCAGATGGGCATACAAAAACACATTTTTGTGTCCATCGATGTGACACACGCAAGACAGCTGAGCACTTAGTATACACTACATGGTAGATAAACTAAGTGGATACTTACGTATTCGAAGCGGTCCTTGCAAAGCTGCGCGAGCAAGTGCAGGAAACCGAGGACGGAAAACCAGGCGCACCAGAGCACCACTTCATCCATATACTGCACGTTGATGACGCCGAAGACGAATATGAACTTGTAGAAGACAAAATTCCAGAACTTGTCCTTGATGTGCTGCTGCTCGGAGACGCGGAGTTCGCCGAACACCAGCCTCTGGATCACCTTGCCCACTAGGATCAGCACGCAGTACGCCATGTTTATCAGCGTCTGCAACAAATGGCGTACACGACCTGTCAGCAATACTTCAGAACTTCATTATAGTACAAACGACATTTTCAGCAATGCACTTAATGCTAAAGTCTTATTTTTAAGAGAAGGCAGGAAATGACAAAGAAATAACGTGGATTTAAATTGTGGACGAATTACGCAGGAACAGCAATCAGTTGCTATATACTGCCTTGAAATACAGATTCTCGTAATAGCTCACTTTCAACCCACTTCTGGCACCTCATGACCAGGCAGAAGCTTTTTAATCTAGAGGGGAGTATTAAAAGACGCATGACAATATACTTCAAGTTCTGAACATATGTTTCTCTTGTTGGTCACTGGATCACGTGTAAATCTCGCAATACTACTTCTAGGCTCCTACTCTACATTTTCAGGTGCTGACTGACTGATGGGCATTGGCAACTTCTTCTTACCAGAAATCAGCAGAAACGACCACCTGAAGATATCGCACAGTTGCTTATAGGAAATATTGAGATTTACACAATGCGATCAAGCGCAAAATGGGTTGAAATATGGGATGAAGGTTATTTTGAAAATATGTCACTCCTCTGGCAATTTTGAAGCTACACCTACGAAAATTTGTATTTGGTTTCTCGGTCAGGAATGAAGAGATACGTATCTCTGCATTTTCGGAAATTTAACCCCTATGGGCTCAAACAGCAAGTGAAAGATTTTTTAAACCTGCATATATTAAAACCAATATTAGCTTTTGGTTGCAAATAAAAAATACGGGTCTTAGTGTTTTTCTAAAGTGGACCACTAAAGACGGTGAAATATGGGATGAAATGTTTCACGAAAATATTTCATTGTGAAGGCATCTGTAAAGCTAAATCTATGAAACTTTGAATTTGGCTTTGCGGTTGGAAAATTAAAAAATACGTGTTTCACTGCATTTTGAAATTCAACACCAAGATGGTGAAATAGGGGATGAAATTTTTTTACAAAATATCTCGTATATTAAAAGAGTCTGCAAAAAAAAAGGCAGAGTCCTCTAACTGGGGAGGTACCAAGAATGGTGCCCTACAGGGTTCAGTCTTGGGTACCTTACTGTACTAATATATATTATAACTTGCCGCTCTGTATTCATGTAGAAGCGAAGTTACTTCTTTTTGCTGATGATGTAAGTATAGTAATCACACCCAACAAACGAGAATCAACTGAGGGAATTGTAAATAATTTCTTTCAGAACATTATCAAGTAGTTCTGTGCAAATAGACTCACTGAATTTTGAGAAAACACAGTGTATACAATTCTATACAGTAAAGGGCGTAACACCACTGATAAATATATAGACTTTGAACAAAAGTCTGTTGCTAAGGCAGAATATTCAGAATTTCTGGGGTGTGCATTGGCACTGATGAGAACAGCAATTGGAAGAAACACATTAATGATCTGCTGAAACGGTTAGGTTCAGCTACTTATGGTATTAGGGTCATAGCAAATTTTGGTGATAATTATATCAGTAAATTAGCCTAATCAGCCTATTTTCATTCTTTGCTTTCATATGGCATTATATTTTGCGGTAATTTATCAGTAAGGAAAAAAGTATTCACTACACAAAATCGTACAATCAGAATAATAGCTGAAGCCAACCCAAGACCACCTAGCAGACATTTATTTACGGAACTCGGGATATTCACAGTACCTTCGCAATACAGATATTTACGTATGAAATATGTTAACACAAAAATAATAACGAAGTGCATAGCTACAACACAAGAAGAAAGGATCACCTTCACTATTCTGTGTTAAATGTACTATGGCACAGAAAGCGGTGAATAATGCTGCCCCAAAAATCTTTAGTAATTTGCCAAATAGCATTAAAAGCGTGACAGATGGACAACCAACATACAAAAACAAATTAAAAGAATTTCTGAATACAATTCCTTTTACTAAATAGATGAATTTTTAGATATGAAGTAGTAATAACAACGCAGAAAAGAAACCCTTATGTTAAACTGACACGTTCCATATCATTACGAAATGTCGTAATCATGATCTACGGAACAAGTATTCGTGTAATGTAACCGCTTTTTAGTCATAATTACTTTCGGAAGAGACTATGGCCTAATTTAGCGTGGAAAGTTTAGAAGGTGTTGCAATTTGTGGACAACATAAAGAACCCGATTAAAGAAAAAACAAAACAAAAAATAATCTGCAGATCATACATCCTACGCGAGCGAAGCAGCGAGCGCTAATTATTATTAATAACACAAAATAAGTGCCGTCAGTATCACGCCTTAATGCCTGTCCTCTAGGTAACTGGACAGCAAACATCGGCAAGTGAGAGCTATGAACAGCAAAGAAAACAGCCAGAAGACCAGGAAAATTTTGAAAAGTAAACGGAATGATGACAATAACATCAAGGGTCATTCTTGTGACTATGTGCAGTACTCGCATTGCGAGCTGGATATAAGCACAGCTTAAAACTTGGATAGGAAAATATGCATCATGCATAACATCCTAGCAGCGATCTGGACAGGCTGTATTGCCCAGTAAATCAAGTGGTAAAGAACGTTTGCAAGTTATGAAGTCACTGAAATAGAAAATCATGCACGGGCAGACCACGTAAAAAAAAGAAAGACTGCTCTGTTGTGTGGGCACCTGGACGCTGTTCGAAGTGCAATAAAAGAAGATTCGCCGGAAAACAGCTAGGCCTACGGAAATTCGGAAAGATGCTGGCGCAGTAAACTAGTGCAAGGACAATAATTGGAGACGATCGAAGACAAGGCAAACACGGAAAGGATCTGTCTGTGGGTAACGAAAGTAACTAGGAAACAGGAAGACAGATTCTTGTGCCAATCAGGGTAGCTGCGCGGTCTCACGAGCCTTGCCACAGATCGCGCGGCTTCCCCCGTCGGAGGCTCGAGTTCTTCCTCGGGCGTGTGTGTGTGTGTGTGTGTGTGTGTGTGTGTGTGTGTGTGTGTGTTTTGCCCTTAGCGTAAGTTAATGTTAGATTAAATAGTGTGTCAGCCTAGGGACCGATGACCTCTGCAGTTTGGTCCCATAGAAACTTACCACCACAGATTCTTGCATCACAAGAATATGCTATCACAAGGATCCCATAAACACCGGTATACTGAACCATTAGAAATATGGAAGTACAGACTTTGGAAGGAAGCCGATGGAACAACCGACTACGTCCTGTTGCAAAGATAGTCCACAGAGGAACTACAAAAAGGGCAGAGCTACTTGGTGCGAATGATATACTGGAATTTGCGCCAAAATTACTAATTGCCCGCGGCAAAGAACCGGTGGGATTGTAAGTCAGAAAAAGTGGTGGAAAGTGAACAATCAAACAACTAAGACTTCCTACGTCACACACTGCAACATAATACGCCTGACATCGTCAACATTAAAAAGCCAACGCATTCATTATCCGCCAAAATGGTCTATAGCCCTCGGCATGTGTCCGACTGATGATAAAATACGGAATTCTGCAGAATGATATCGTTTGTTTATATTTACGTATCGTTTGAGGGCGGCCTCCAGGATTATCAGTTTGGGTCACTGAGAAATGTACGTTAACACGCGAGGCAGTAGTGGCGAGTTATATTAGAAGATAAGCTAAAGAAAGACACACCTATCATTACAGCATTCTTGGATTTAGAGGAAACTTTTGACAATGTTGACTGAAATTATGAAGGTAGCCGCGATAAAAACACAACGAGCGAAAGGTAATCCACAACTTCGAGTCTTGCAACTGCACTTCTGTAGAACTTTGAACACTTACGCGCACACTTACTATCACTTGATCGGGGAGTATAAAGTCTTGGTTGCTCTTCCGAGCTTTCCTAGCTCTAATACCTGCACGGTTGCTTCTGCTGTTGGTATGGCAATTCAAGCTGCTGGTGTGCGCACAGTTCAAACCAAATGGCGGATAAAATTTCTCGGGGCCTAATAAAGCGAAACTGACACGGGTGGAAGTATACGATAATGGTATTAAAAACTTTCTACTGATCATGGTCTGCAAACGATGCATTTGTGAGACAATTGCGGATATGCAATTACGAACCGCTACCGATTTCCGTACGAAACATTGTCCTAGTTAGTATAAATGTGAAATGTTAAGTTTGCAGTTACGTCCCTCTCTAACTGCTCTCAAATATGACGTAAACTCGCATGCTGTTCATGAGTAACAACATCAGCAACGTTTCTTCACTGCACGTGCAGTTTGGGTGCCACACATTCTTTTAAAAAACCATAGATGAGGGCACCCTCAGTTTCTACGGCGGAATCTTTCAGGACTTATTGTGGGCATTTCCCCAAGCGCAATGCTGGCGATGTGCTATATGCGCGATGAGGCACCGACACATTTTGCTTTTGGTGCAAGATGACATCTGACGCGCCAATGTGGTTCACGATGGGCTTGTACCTTAGTCGGGATGATCCATCTGTTCTCAGTTCTGTAGATTTTTCTGCCTGGGGTCATTTGGAAAGAGAAGTACACGTCACTCCTGTTGACAAGGTTGAAGAATTCGAACAGTGAATTGTGCACTCTTGTCAAATTTTACGAAATGATCTGGGGGTTGTGAGGTTTCTCTTGTTTTGGACAGCATTTTATTTTCTGAAGTTTTTGTTTTATTGGGGCGCTGCAACTAGCAGAAGTAAGTCGGTCTCTTTAAGCAGCACTATACAATGCAACAGCACCGAATGAGAAGCTATTCCCCACGCATGCTTTGGAAGGTATTCAAAATGGTTCAAATGGCTCTGAGCACTATGGGCCTCAACTTCTGAGGTCATCAGTCCCGTAGAACTTAGAACTACTTAAACCTAATTAACCTGAGGACATCACATACATCCATGCCCGAGGAAGGATTCGAACCTGCGACCGTAGCGGTCACGCAGTTCCAGACTGAAGCTCCTAGAACCGCTCGGCCACTCCGGCCGGCGGAAGGTATTACACTATCAATTTTTTTCTGACAAAATTGCTTTTTCAAATATAAGCTTTTGTCAAATGCTGCCTTTCGTCAAATTTATTTGATCAAATCTAACGCCTCGCCTTTGATCTGATCAAATTTTATCTTCTGTTCACCGCAAGCGGCAGACGTGTGTAAGTAAACACACCGCAAGAAACCATCGCGCGCGCCTGCATGTATAGCGGAGAAGCACATTCAAAATGCAAAGGAAGTCTTATTTCGGAGCTTATTGTGGCGATGCATATATGGAAATACCTTTTATAATCCAGGATGAAGTAAAGTGTTTTCCCTTTTTTTCAGACAGGGAGAGGAAAATACACTCTTTCTTCAAAGACAATTAGAATAGTCTGCACTGATAGACTTGTAAAAGATGAGAAAACCAGGAAAGAAGTAAGGGAAGTTCATTGTCACCAATGATGTTCATTTGTTCGCTGGAAAGGGAATTTAAGTGTACTGTAGTTCGTCAAGGACAAAAATATTAGCACAACACGATCCATTAATGATTCCGTAGCGGCAGGGAGCTGAAATTGAATAGGAACTGAGTTTTGTTCTAAATGTAATGGAACATGTGTCGGTTATGAGTTAAGATTGCACACAAAGAAGAATCCGTCACAGGCGTACATGCTAGAGGACTAAACGTTACAGCAGGGAAAGGGAAACCTGATAGTACTCATAAGGCATATAAGCAAGGCATGGTGAAAAGGTCAAGGAACGTAAAATTGTGCCTAGTTTTGAAAGTATTACAATGAGTCTGAAACCCGTGAAGAAATTCGCGAAACGAACTCTAATCGCCATAAAGCACAGAAAACACTTGGCAAGCACGCGGATATACTCATAATCAGTTTCTTTTGCTCTTAAACACGTCAGATCACTATTCATTTCTCACGTTATTGGATTTTCGATGATACAATTGCCGCCATGGTTACTGTGAACTATATGCGTTACACTGCACTCAGATTTTATTATTATATTTTAACCTTAAAAGCAGGAAGACTGTTCGTTTAATTACATTTCATATTCGTGTTGGAAAAATTACTGCTTCTTTTAGTGACTGGGAACTATGAAACTAACAACATTACAAATAACCGTTTCTCAGTTGGTATCATGTGGTTCATCTGTTACTACGTGTCAGCCATTCTACATGAATCTATTTTTGCGCCACGTCGTGGTTATTTGTTAAAGAAATATGATGAATATTTGACAAAATTTCTTTGTCAAGGAAATTTGAGCCCCCCCCCCCCCCCCCCCCCCCCCCCGACGACGACGACCGACATGGACCGAAGTCAAATCAGTAATCCAGTCAGCACGCAGCCGATGCCATTGCCCGAATGTAAGAACTTGGACGACAAGCGATGAAATTCAAAAATCTGAGTTTTCCTCGGTAGAACGTTCTCGCACACGAATCATGAACCGCGAGAAGCTATATGTTTGTTTCAAGAAAGGAGGAGGATTAAAAATATCATAATCGGCATATATCCCGGAATTTATGGACTGAAAACGCAGCTTTACTGGAAACCACAAGTAAGAATAATATTTACCGGAAAATTTAGGTGTAAGTTACAAGCTCAAAAAATAATTTATACAAGTTGTTTAAAGTTACTGAACAATCTTTTGGCTTGTGGTAGGCGGACAGTTTACTTGCTTCGCATTGTTCCTGCTGCTGGCTGAAATTGTAGGCCTGAATTATAACAGTGCTAAGAATTTTTACAGCTGCTCGCTGGTTTGAGCAGGCTGGTGATTCAGTTACACTGGTTTGCAAATGTGGAGCGCGTTCTTCCGCTTGTTAGAGCTTACATGTTCAAGGTATCTGTAAGAGTTGTGCACGTCCGTCACATATGTTGAATGATAGTCACTGCAAGTAAAACTTGACATTTGCCTGCGTTTCTAAATTTATTTGAAGTTGTGCAAAGCGTTTGCAATCTTATCACAAATAGTCTCAAAAGTGACGTAGTGGATACCCCTTACGTTTTTCGTAACATTTTTGCGTTATAATATGCATGAAAATACACATCGCCAAGTTGTACCATTAATTAACAACATAAGTCTATGTTGATCTAATCCAATTAGATTAGGAAATGAGGCACTTAAAGTAGTAAAGGAGTTTTGCTATTTGGGGAGCAAAATAACTGATGATGGTCGAAGTAGAGAGGATATAAAATATAGGCTGGCAATGGCAAGGAAAGCGTTTCTGAAGAAGAGAAATTTGTTAACATCCAGTATTGATTTAAGTGTCAGGAAGTCATTTCTGAAAGTATTTGTATGGAGTGTAGCCATGTATGGAAGTGAAACATGGACGATAAATAGTTTGGACAAGAAGAGAATAGAAGCTTTCGAAATGTGGTGCTACAGAAGAATGCTCAAGATTAGATGGGTAGATCACATAACTAATGAGGAAGTATTGAATAGGATTGGGGAGAAGAGAAGTTTGTGGCACAACTTGACCAGAAGAAGGGATCGGTTGGTAGGACATGTTCTGAGGCATCAAGGGCTCACCAATTTAGTATTGGAGGGCAGCGTGGAGGGTAAAAATCGTAGAGGGAGACCAAGAGATGAATACACTAAGCAGATTCAGAAGGATGTAGGTTGCAGTAGGTACTGGGAGATGAAAAAGCTTGCACAGGATAGAGTAGGATGGAGAGCTGCATCAAACCAGTCTCAGGACTGAAGACCACAACAACAACAACAACAAGTCTATGTATTTTCAATATACCTCGAAGCTGTAAGTTTGATAACGAGAAGTATGTTAAATACGGTAAAGTGTGATTTTAAATATGGTGCAAACATAAACAGGCTACGCTGAAGGTCACTCTGTTACCACACTCTTTTACTCGACATTCACGTTCGTTTGCTTCGCCAACTCACAACTAAATTATCATCTACGAACCTAATCTAGACGCCGGCTATGCTAGAGATCAGTGTGTCACCATAACCACTGGTTTTTTTCTTTTTTTTTTTGTAGATGTGGGAGAGGAGAATCTAATATCGCACTCTCGCCACTTCTATGCAATATATTGTCTAATTTGCATGCCATTTGTATTCCTTATTTTCTCATGACGTTTCACACACTGAGGATTAATTTGTTATCAAATATCAGTGTGTGTGTGGGGGGGGGAGGGGGGGCGGGGGGGGGGGCGTCTGTTCCTGTTATATGAGGCATCCTTCTGCTGTGCGACTGTTACTGTTGCATTGTGTTGCAGTTTTCTGTGCGTTTTGTTTATGTTATATGGCTTAGTTGTAGACTTCGTGGCAAGCCGAGAATGCTTCACTATGGCCCTGTACTAGTTTGAAATCCAATGAGATTCAGGCAAACGCGGAAGAATACACAGCGTAATGTACACATCAATGACCAGAGTATAGTAGCCCTGCTGCCGCGCGTAATCGGTGTTCCTCACCCCGTGCTATTTCCCGCTATTTTACTGTAAGTAGCTGGGACTCTGTTGAGTCTGTGTAGGAGATACTCGAGTCTGTCCTGTTTGTGTGTGCGTGCTGGATGTTGTGGCTTCTAGTATAGTGAGAACTAGCATTGGTAGTTTTTAAGTTCTAGTGTGATGTTTGTCTCCCAAAAAGCTAATGAAACGCCACGTGTTAAACGTAACAGGTGTGAAAACGCCGTTGCAAGCAGCGGGCAGAACCTCGCGCACAGACGGCCCCGCCGTTGCTGCTGGCTTACGAGTCGTAAGTGTACAATGTATTTGCACTATGGAACGCTGACCAATGCCGCCGCGCGTCTTAGCAGCACTGCAGGCAATGGCGCATGTGTAAAGAATCCTGCATACGTTTAATATTTATTAACAATACTAGTCTGTCACACTTTCGACTTTCCATATATTAAAGCAACCTCACGCTATCATTAACACCGTCAAGTTGGGAAAAAAGAAAAAAAAAAAACGCGTGCTGCAGTTATGTTAGCTATAGCTTGGAAGCAACTGAAAACAACAAAAAAGAGGAAACGGGTCTCAGATTGGTTGAGAAAAGGAGTGACTGGTCACATGTTAATTTACCGTACAAATTATTATAAAACAGAGAAGCAAAATATGTTAGTGAGAGAGGCAATCGCATTCAACAACAGAAGTAACTTCGAGATGCCTGGCGACAGACAGGTCATTCCACTGCTGGGAGGTTAGTTTTGTAACATCAGCAAACACAAAAACTAATAAAATTCTATCGAAACTTTTTTTATGCCTTGTGATAATCTGGGGAAATTGACATGCATTTCACAGACCTATTACTAGTCATTGCAGGCAGGCGACGTATTTTCGAAATAGGAGCGTTTTTCAAAACTGCTATGTTACACAACGATCTATCCTATATTTTCAAATTAATGAAGAACGCAATGTCTTAGAGAATGCTACGTTAACCATCCTAAACTGGTATATACAGTAATCATCCTACCATAGGCTTATTAAAATTCTGTTGTATTAAAAGGCCGCGCAGAGTGGTCACGCGGTTTGAGGCGCCCTGACACGAACTACGCGGCCCCTCCCGCCGGATGGTCGAGTCCTCCCTCGGGCATGGATGTGCGTGTTGTTTTTAGCCTAAGCTAGTTTGCGTAGTGTTTAAGTCTAGGGACTGGTGACCTCAGCAGTTCGGTCCCTTAGGAATTGACACACATTTGAACATTTTTGTATTAAACGACTCCTTAAGAATTGAATCAGAAGCATGATACACACCATGATGAATTGAAAAAATAAGTAGTGCACACTAACGCCGCTCGGCTGTTTCCTGAAGCACTGTCAACATCTGACAGGAGAATATCGCCAAACTGCGTTTCACCCCACACGTTCAGTATGTACTGGCAATACTGAGAATATTTGAGGTCCATCAATTCTGCTCATCAATACGAAAATAAGTCAAAACGTGTCCTCAGACGATCAATATATTGACAGTTTGACAATATCGCTGAACATGTGAGGATCCGTAAGAGGCCTAATACCGGACTTACGTAATGGAAGGACTATGTGGTGGGAGTGAGGATAGGTATACACGAGCCATTCAAAACGATCTTGCTTGGCAATCTATACGTATGGGGACCTCATACATGCGGGCTCTAAACACAATTTTGTTCGTAAAATATTAGCTATCAAAGTCCTCTTTTAGTATAGCAAATACTATGACGAGCTTACGTGTTATCTGAGCTTTAGTCGACAACACTAATATGCAGTACGCCAGTTAAATCAGTAAACATACTAATATCGTTAAGCTGCCGACGATGTACGAATAGTTACAAAATTGTACGAAGTGTACAAGAGATATTGGCTGCGCCAATCTCGCCAGTCGGTGACAGGAAGGAATCCGAGTCTGTCCTGCGACAGTCTCCTTTACCATGCTCTCGAATTTAATCAACTTTTTAAGATGAATGGTTTCATACTATTTAATTTTGTGTGTTTTACGGTGTTCGCTAATAAATGCACCGTAATGGCATCACGGGACTTATTTTACGTAGATTAGCTACACGCACTACCACTATCACAGGTCGCCTGCTTGCATCTTCTGAAGAACCCAATGTGCTACAAGAATTGCTTTGAAAGACGACGTCAACGAAAGACTCACGTTAGGAGGAAATCGTACGCCTCGTATCGTTGAGGCAATCCAGGAAAGATGTAACTTACACAATCCTGAGTGCGAAGGTAAGACTAGTTTTACTATACGTCACCTGTATCGGTTTCTATGGACTTGTGGCTAAACCAAGAAACTTTTACGGAGGTCTGGTACCACGAGGGGATTTGGCAGTATGCCTGAAAGTATCCGCAGCTCACAACAGACGTGAGCCATCTGAGAGAGCTCGTAATGCTACTGCCTACATCCCATCAGTAGATGCTAGTGTTTAATTTGTACGTCCATTCAATGAGTGATAGGTTGAGCCAGCAGAGATAGTCCATTCAGTGAGTAACAGGTTGCGCCACCTGACAGATAGCTCACAATGTTACTGCGTGGAAAATTTCCTTTAACATGTACGATTCTACAACAAGTAGTATTGTGTTTATTGTTAAGGTAGACCACAGGTGGTACTTGAGTTCCATTAGCTGAAGAGTTAATCGAAAAGTTTATGTTTCAAACAGATTTGTAATAACTAGGAGAACATTTGATACTGAAGTCTATGACAGCATGAAAACAAAATTTCGCAATTGTTTTGTTTACTGGAACGTTCTTGTGTCTATTGTCGTTTACTGCCACCCGCGTCAGTTTTGGTTATTACGGCACAACCCACAGGAATGCTTTTGCTATTGTTGTAGTCAGTTCCTGCAGATTTTAACGCGTAACTAATACACAACATTAAGGAAATTAATACATAACGAACATATACTCTGCTATTTTCCAAGTCGTCCTTCTTAACAGAAAATGTAGGCACAAATCGTCGCATCGAGATCTCAACACTGTCCCTTAAGAATACGAGTTCACTTTATGCCTAGCCCGCAAGACGTGCATCATGCATCAGGCAAGCAAAGTAAACAGGATTTCCTCTGCACGCTAGGGAACACCAATAACGGAACGTGTAGCAGCCGCAGCGGATAGCGTGGTTCCTTCCGCTTACAGATAGATGTAGGCCGTTAGTGCCCTCGCGTCTACGTCATTGCATCGTTACAATCTGGCTCAAGTACATACGTATTAATATACACTTCTCCACCAAAGAGATAGTTTACCGTTCTGACCGTGCATAGAGATCTAGAGGGAAGGGAAGGGAAGCAGTTAAGTTCACAACAGCAAAGTGACGTCCTTAACGTCGTTAAGTCTCCGAAGATTTCTTAAAAGATGACAATTTTCTTGTCTAGGATGGTTTTTTTCTACGGATGTATTAAAGCAACAACAACATCCACGTAATTAAAAATAGCTACTGAGGCTCCACGAAACCAACATTTGTATGGAACAAACACGATAAATGGAACTAGGTTGGTCAGTCAATTACTTTACACACACACACACACACACACTTGGGCAAAAGCATAATAATATCGTCGTCGTCGTCGTCGTCGTCGTCGTCTTCAGTCCTGAGACTGGTTTGATGCAGCTCTCCATGCTACTCTATCCTGTGCAAGCATCTTCATCTCCCAGTTCTTACTGCAACCTACATCCGTCTGAATCCGCTTAGTGTATTCATCTCTTGGTCTCCCTCTAAGACTTTTAATCCTCCACGCTCCCCTCCAATACTAAATTTGTGAATCCCTGATGCCTCAGAACATGTCCTACCAACCGGTCCCTTTTTCTTGTCAAGTTGTGCCACACTCCTCCCCAATTCTATTCAATACCTCCTCATTAGTTATGTGATCTACCCATCTAATCTTCAGCATTCTTCTGTACCATCACATTTCGAAAGCTTCTATTCTCTTCTTGTCCGAACTATTTATCGTCCATGTTTCACTTCCATAACGGCTACACTCCATACAAATATTTTCAGAAACGACTTCCTGACACTTAAATCTATACTCGATGTTAACAAATTTCTCTTCTTCAGAAACGCTTTCCTTTCCACTGCCAGTCTACATTTTATATCCTCTCTACTTCGACCACCATCAGTTATTTTGCTCCCCAAATAGCAAAACTCCTTTACTACTTTAAGTGTCTCATTTCCTAATCTAATTCCCTCAGCATTACCCGACTTAATTCGGCTACATTCCATTATCCTCGTTTTGCTTTTGTTGATGTTCATCTTATGCCCTCCTTTCAAGACACTGTCCATTCCGTTCAACTGCTCTTCCAAGTCCTTTGCTGTCTCTGAGGTTCGCCGATGACATTGTAATTTTGTCAAAGTTTTTATTTCTTCTCCATGGATTTTAATACCTACTCCGAATTTTTCTTTTGTTTCCTTTACTGCTTGCTCAACATACAGATTGAATAACATCGGGGAGAGGCTACAACCTTGTCTCACTCCCTTACCAACCGCTGCTTCCATTTCGTGCCCCTCGACTCCTAACTGCCATCTGGTTTCTGTACAAATTGTAAATAGCCTTTCGCTCCATGTATTTTACCCCTGCCAGCTTTAGAATTTGTAAGAGTGTGTCCCAGTCAATATTGTCAAAAGCTTTCGCTAAGTCTACAAGTGCTAGAAACGTAGGTTTGCCTTTCCTTAATCTTTCTTCTAAGATAAGTCGTAAGGTCAGTATTGCCTCACGTGTTCCAGCACTTCTACGGAATCCAAACTGATCTTCCCCGAGGTCGGCTTCTACCAGTTTTTCCATTCAGCATAATGTTAGTTGCTTTTAAAAGAACTTCCAGACCAAGCAGGACTCCGCCATGTAAAGCGGTAGGGAAATTACATAAGCGGAGCAGAGGCGAATAGGGAATTATTCTCGAGACTCCAGTAGCAAATGGGGGAATCCGCTGACATAAGCGACTTTGAGAAAGGGGACACTTATGACCAGGTGCCTGGGAACATGCATCTCGAAAATGGCGAGGATGGTATGCTGTTGCCGTGAACGTCTATGGAAAGTAGTCGAAGGACTGTAAAACAGGCGTAAGGTGTACGACAGCCACACCTCCTCAGAAGAAGTGCCTCATCTGTAACGCAGGACAGGCGGCGATCTATGGCAAGTCTGGCGATAGAGCACATTGCTGGTACAGACAATTGTTTCAGAGCACAATGTTGAACACAGGGCTCCGTAGCAGATGACTTCAACTTTATCTCGTGTTGACCCAACGGCATCGTCAGTTACGAATGCAATGAGCACGAGATCACCTAAACAGGACCGTGGATCCATGGAAACGTGTCGCCCGGTCGAACATAATCAATGGATCACTTTGCTGTTAACAACGTGTATGGTCGCTTCCGAAAAAGCCGTCGTTCAGTCAAACAGATTCTACAAGCATGTGTCGCACCAAGAGCTTGTAGGGGACAGAGAGTAACATTATAGGGACAATCACCTGGTGGTAGTAATCGAAGTTACCATGACTGTGGACTACGTAAACAGCATTGCGGATCACTTGATTCCCTTAGTGGTCGATGGCTATCCCGGCGGCAAGATAATCGACCGTCTCACAAGGCCATAATCGTGCTACAGTGGTTTCAGGAGTGAGGCAGTGAACTCACGATCCAGGCAACACTGAAACACTGAGGGGTCGGATCTCTCAGAAACCAACGTAATATGTGATAAAGTGACGATGAATTCACATTTTACCACAGAGAGACAAGCACAAAGAGCCACTTAACACTAAAAGACAGCGCGTAAAACAGCTATTAAGACACTCTCCGTCCTTACCCATGCCGCTGCTTCTCTGTGCTAATGACGCAGGCCACATTTCTGTAGCTTAATTGCTGTTTCCTCGGGATTTCTGGTAAATTGCCCCATTTCATCACTACGAGAGAACGTTAATCTAAACATTTAATGAAGTGCTTTGCGTAAAGGCGCAACATCCAAAATCTTTTACAGCTACTCTACTGCAGGCCATCTCTGTTGATAGTTGCACTATTAAAATTACAATAAATCAGAACACAGGAAATTACTCGGTTGAACTTTACCATCTAACCCAAATCAACAAAACACACACACACACACACACACACACACACACACACACACACACACTTTCTCTTCGGTTATAAAAACTGCTGGAACTGTAACGATTTTTCCGATTACTATTATGAGAACTTCCTTAAATCGTCAAAGACACAAGATTGTGAAGTAAACATGTCACTGGATGTATCATGGTGTGACGAAGACCTATAACTTACCTTCTCTCTGCAAATATCTTGGAAGTTACCGTAGACAGATGTTTTATAATCAGGTAACGGTAACGATGGAAATCTGAGGGGTGGGATGGGGGAGGGGAAGGAGGTGTGTGTCAGGTGGGGCAGGTGAGTAGCTACAGCTCTTAGTGCTTAGGCCATTGGGTTTTCCAGATCTGTATTATAGCGGGCACCGGATCAACACCAGTTACCTAAATATTGCGGCCGTAGCAACTTTACCGGCAACTGGAGTGGAGTTGGTTGGGGCACAGAGTTTGTCGAACCACGCTACCGGTTTTGTACGATCAATTTGGCCCTTCATCTACTGCGAGCAACGTGCCAATGACCCCAGTAGAGTATTGCGTTAAAATGATTGGCAATGCAACACGTAGAATAGAATCCGAAACAATGGTGTCAGGATCTCTTCACTCTTCACAGAGGAGTTCAGCATCTCTCTGATGGCTGATAATCGTCGTAGGATTAGTGTGGAGGGAAACAGGTTTCAATGTTCGTGTCATGTATGCAACCCCTCGAGTTTAGCCACTATGTGACTTAAGTTTTGGGCCCGTATCAACATTTTGTCCGGCTCTACAGTCAGCATTTCTTTGACGAGTTCCTCTTTCAAGAAGTTAATATACGAAATCCCGGTCAACGTCATGAACAATCACGAGGCAAAATAAATCACGTGGGATGGCGTGATGTAGCTCCTGGTATCTGTCTGATTGGATATGCTTGAAATCAGTTTAAACTTACACTGCGCCTCGTAGCAATCCTCCTCACACGGACGGGGCGTTATCTGGAAGTGGATAAGGCTTGAATAGAAAAGTCTCTTTCGCCTCGTGGACAGCATGCCACGAACTCAAAGTATATTACAATGCACACGGTCGAGCAACACGACACAGAATGCTACCCAGTAGCAGATTTTAACTTCACAGGTGTGCACTTTGGTTCTGAAATGTTTGAAACGTATGAGGTCCCGGCGGAAGAAAAGCTGTCGAGGGTGGGTCTAAAGTCGTGCTTGGACAGATCAGCCGGTAGAGCATTTGCCTGCGAAAGGCAAACGCCCCAGGTTCTGGTCCGACACACAGTTTCAATCTGCCACGAAGTCTCGTATTAAATAGCTAATTAGTCTGAGAAAGAGATTCATCCAGATGCAGACCCAGATGTGTATGACAGAAGGTACGGCTCATGATTGCGCAACTGACAAGAGTGGAATGCAACTTAGAATTGTCAAAACTGAATCGTTCCATTGTAGCTAACAGCGTTCTTCGGGAAAGAAAGGATAGGATTCGAGTTTCGGCCCCACATAGTTTCTAGCGGCCGTTCCCTCTGAAAAGTCAAATGGTTCAAGTGGCTCTAAGCACTATGGGACCTAACTTCGGAGGTCATCAGTCCCCAGAACTTAGAACTATTTAAACCTGACTAACCTAAGGACATCACACACATCCATGCCCGAGGCAGGATTCGAACCTGCGACCGTAGCGGTCGCGCGGTTCCAGACTGTAGCACCTAGAACCGCTCTGCCACCCCGGCCGGCTCTGATTAGTCCTCAATGCTAATAACGAGCACTATCACCAAGTTTAGTGATAGGCACCAGCAGAGCTTAAGTCCTAGTCGGAGTATGGTGTATCAGAATTTCTTAGGACAGAGTGAATCTCGCTATATATCCTTCCCGGCCATATCTTGACATTTGTCCTTTATGAACCTTGCATTCCGTCTCTAACGGCATCGCCTTCACCTGAAAGTCATGAGCCAATCATGAAGGATAACCAACGCTAGAGGGCTACCTCTTCTTGATCGACGATCTCTTGTCTATACACTATCTTACCAAAAGTATCCGGACACCCCATGTAATGCGAAGACCAATAGATGCCACGAGAGGCGAACCTGCAGGTATAAGACGAGGTGGAGAGAGTTGTGTTGGCCGTAGAGAAGCTGTAAAAGCAGAATGGGTTGGTCAAGACGGGTTAGTGACTTTGACATGGGCTTGTCACTGGATGTTACCCGAGTAACAAATCCATCAGTGACACTGCAACCCTTCAGAAGCTCTCCTAGTTGACTTTTGAAGATGTGAAGTGGAAATGCGAAGAAACAAGGACAGCTAAACCAAGACTTGTAAGACCGTCAAGCATTGGGGAAGGTAACTGTAAAAATAAAGTAGCATTAAATCAGAGGAAGCAATCACTCGTGATTTAAAAGTGCCACCAGCAGTCCAACTAGCACAATGACTGTGGCTAGCGCGTTTAAAAGATTTGATATAATGGTCGAACGGCTCCTCATAAGCCACACATTTCTGTAGTCACTGCTAAGCGATTCTTACGTCCGTTTCACACTGGGACACTGGTGACGGTGACCACCGATAGAGATACATTCGTTGGAACTGGAGCAATCACACCAGGGCACTACCTCACCGAGCCACTGTGACCCAGCAGTGACTCACCCTCGCCACATGTGACTGAAAAGGTCACTGTGTTCACAACAGTCACCGCCGGACATGCATTAGTTTCAATTGGAGTGTTCGCACTGGGACACAAACACAGCGCTGCAGACTTGCCAACCGACAGGGAGTCATTTCTGAGACAGTGATGCGAAAATTCATTGTACACACCGTAGCCATGAGTTTAGATTTGACGTAACACGGGAGATTCTATAAGTGAAGCAGAAAGTCGTTCTGCTATTTGAGATGTGAAAAGCGATGACTATAGCAACAAAGTGATGAGAACTAATGTGTGGCAAGAAATTATAACGAAGTTTGTGACTGAGTTCAATGAGAAGAGCATGGATGAGAAAAACCAAATTGGTAAGTTGTATGTTATTTATTCAAATTTAGTACCTTATTTTTCGGACCATAAAACGCTAGCGAAATTTAGTTGCTGTACGAGGCCATTTCACTAACCAATCAGTTGGCAATACATGCGGTGTCGGACACCAGTGATCCAGGAGTGTTCACCACAGACTGGCGACCGTCACCAGTGTCCCAGTGTGAAACGGACCTTAAGGTGGTGTCAAGAGCGACGACAGTGGGCAGTGGATGACTGGAAACGAGTGATTTGCATTGATGAATCATGCTATATCCTGGGCAATACGATGGAAAGGTTTTGTTTTGGTGAATGCATGGAGAACGTTACCCGCCATCATGTGTAGCGCCAACAGTGAAGAACGCAGGAGGAGATGTTCCGGAAGGGGGGTGTTTTTCGTCTTTACGCTGTGGTCCCCCAATTGCGCGTATGGAAACTCTAAATGCGGAAGGATATTAACACATTTTAAAGAATTTTGTACTGCGTACAGAGGAGTAATAGTTCGCAGACGATTTAATTTGCATGACAATGCTCCTGAAATGAACTGACCTGCCAAGAGCTCTGATCTGAACCCAATGCAACGCCACTCGGATGATTTAGAACGTTGGCTTCACTTCAGACTCCGACGTCCAACATCACTACCGTCTCTCGTTTCGACTTCGGTGAAGAATGGGCTGCCATTCTTCCACAGATATACACACATCTCATTGCAAGTTTCAAGCCGTCATAAAGGCGAAACGTGGACACACTCCAAATTTATGTCCATTAATAGGTGTCAGGATACTTTTAATCACACAGACCACTTTCATAATTCAGACTACTACTTTCATCTGCAAATTGGGCTCGATATTTCGTTAAGAGTGAATATGTATGAAAACTGCTCAGTATCAACCTTTTGCTACTTATTCTGTATAATGTCCAAATGTATTTGGAGGTCGAAGAATTCCAAAAATCTTACCTTCTTCGCTTTCATCCTGGCAAATTTAGCACTATTTCCTCGCTGAAAGTTTATTTGCCAACGAACTACTTTTGTATAATAAATCAGCACAAAGAAAACACTGCATACTACATATCCACATAATACGTATGTTCCATCGAACTGATTGTGTTGCAGAAGAGAGAAGGTGTATACATTCGGACGCTACGTGATAACGCTTGCATATAATCGGTGTTTGAACAATCCCCTATACGACTGTGGCGATGAATCTAATGGAATCATGAATCACATTCTTCCAAAGTGATGAAGTTCTTATGAAAAACCAATCCATCAACTAAAGGAAACAGGAATCATATTTCCCTGTGAAATGCCCAGATATTTACACGGAAAGCACGTGTGCGGACACATAGAAGACATTACACAAACTTATCATAGCGTGTCACCTTAGCTCGTATCAGTTTCATTAAATGTATTACGAGCAGATGCTACAAATATACGAGCAAAAATGTAATATTTTTGGTTGCTTGCTTGCCGTTACGTCTCTGTAGTACGTAATAAACTCGCTGTGATAACAGTACTGTAGCACGCTGCCACAGATCAAAACAAATATGATCAAGTACAATATCGTACCATGATTTGTTTTCTGCGTTTGAAGGGGAACAATGCTGCAACAATCCATGCTGAGATTGGGAAAGTGTAAAAGAAAAATGCTCTACCATATGACACAGCGGAAGGCCGGAATATAAAAATGGAGGCGATAGTGGAAAATATGCATCACACTTCAACATCTACCGCGACAGTTTGAACATGACAAATTACGCCGCCCATTGGTTTCCGTAACAGCGGAAATGTTGGAGCTACTTTAAGACAATCCAGAAGTCGTCTTTAACCATCTAATCAACATGGACGAGTACTGGTTGCATCACTACAGCCCCGAGACAAAGGAGATAAAAGCTATGGAAACACGAGGATTCACCAGCCCCGAAAAAGTCCAAGACGCAACTAACTGGGCAAGCTTCTTTGGGATAGCCGTGGGATGGTGGTAAAGATACTACTAAGGGCAAAACGTCACGCGAGAATACTACCGTCTTCGCGGAGGCTGTGAAGACGAAGCGGCAAGGAAGAAAAGCTGCCCAAGGAGTGATTTTGGCCCAAGACCACGTCCTAGCTCGTTCTGCACAGAAGACAGAAAGAAAACAATACATGACGAACCCTAATAAGGAACAGAAAACGTTACTAGCAGACGAATCGATCGTCAGAACACAGTATGCGGACCGAACGAGATACAGTTCCCCCACCCTCACACCTAATTTATGTATCGTCGACGGGGCGAGGTTAATTTTGACTGACGGAAGAAGAAAAGAATGAGGATGAGAAGGACGAGAGTTAGTAAGAGATGGAGTAGAAACGCAATAAAATACACCAGTACACTACGGTTATTTAAAGAATAGAATTCACATGTATAAAACAGTTTCAAACGTCTGGCTACTTTAAAAATAACTCAATGTGTTAAATATCTGACATTAAGCATGTAAGGGAAGAAAGTTTAGAAAAGGTTTGAAATTATGTTGAAAGTTGGTTGCGAGTGGCTATGTGCTTACACTCTCAAATACTGGATCGAAGTGTCTGGGTAATTAGTGCCCCATTTTAAGTAAACCCTAGTTTTTCACTCAGCTCAATACTCAAGACTCGTCAAATCTCCTGAACTGTGTGTCTTAAATGATGATTTTGGAGGTACATTCTGTGGCATCTGTGAATAAAATCTGCAAATCGTGTTGCGAATAGTAAGTAGTAAACGCCATGCCTGATGAAATTATTTCCTTTTCGTAATTTTTGTGTATGTGTGTGTGTGTGTGTGTGTGTGTGTGTGTGTGTGTGTGTGTGTGTGGGGTGGGGGTGGGGGTGGGGGGGTGTTTGGACGAGAAGAAATAATAAATTGTGTGTTCAAGTATTTTATTTTTTTAAAGTATAATCCACACCAGTTGAAAATGTGAAAACTTTTACGTGCATTACTTCAAGATCTAATAAAATCTGTAATTTTTTATATGGAAGGCTGTGGATTATTCCGTTCCAAAGATTAAATTACGTGTTTGTATTGGTAGCACTGTCAAAAACAGTATCGTATCGTTTCATAGTGTAAACACGCGTTGTATGTCGAATTGCTAACGTTTTTCCGACGAAATGTGACGAATAGATTGGTAAATCTCCCAAAAAGTAAAGTATGACGCCAAAACGAAGTGTTTTTAAGAAACTTGGTTTTCATGGTAATACATTTTCGAATAAATCAAACGCTGTGTTCAACATGTGGCGTCTGAAGTTACATAAAATTAAATACAGGCAAACTCGTCAGTATCTAGAGAAACAACTATTAGAGCTTTGAAGATTAAAATAAAACCATGTGATACACAGTTTTCTCAAAACGAAAGTGATGTAAATGGTACGTCAGGTTATATTCTGATAGATTTACACATTCTAGTATGGGTGTTAGGTGAACGTGTGTGTTGTAAAATATGTGGAGGGCCAGTTAGTTTACATGAAGACAGTGAGGTATCAAATGGACTGGCCAGGAAATTTATCATTAATTGTGCCAGTTGTAAATAAACTCATTCGTTTAGGAATTCTGATAAGTGTAAGGTTAATTACTTTGAAGTAAATGTTCGGTGGTTTTATGGATTGAGAGCTATTGGCAAAGGACATACTGCAGCTGAAACAATGTGTACCGTTATGAATACGCCACACCCACCTTGTAAAATCGACAAGTAAGCAGGTTTTATTGGAGTTGCTGTGGTATCTGTTGCATGTTGAGCTGTTGAAATAAATGATTTTCTGACTGACATACCAGCAGTTTTTGATGGCACTTGGGAGATGCGCTGCTACAGTTCTAAGAATTCTGTTGCTACGGTGTCCAGTGTGGATACTGGAAAGGTAATAGATTTCCTGACATTGCTATAAGTGTAAATCAGGGAATGACGAAGGGCATATCTGGGACACAAATTATGAAGGAACAAGTGGTGGTATGAAGGCATCTGCAGCTATTTAAATTCTTAGTCGATCTGTGAACGAAATGTGAGTGTGTTACACTAAGAACTTAGGTGATTGAGACTCAAAAGCATATAACAGTGTAGTAGCCGCTCAACCTTATGGTGAGAAGATTATCACAAAACTGGAATGTGTTGGTCATGTCCAGAAGAGGATGGGCACCAGGATGAAGAAGTTGAAACAAAGTTTGAGAAACAAGAAACTTTCTGATGGTAAAACCATAAGAGGCAGGCTAACAGACAAAATGACTGATGAACTACAGCAGTTTTATGGGATGGCCATTACAAACAATACTGAAGATTTGTTTGAAGCAGGCAGTATGGGCTACCTTCTTCAGCAGACTGTCAACTGATGAAAAACCAGTACACCACTTTTGCCCTCCTGGACCAGATTCATGGTGAAATTACCGCAATAGCCACTACTCAAACAGTTCGTACAGCCATAAACATTCAATCCCAGCAGCAGTCATTGATATCATAAAACCTATTTACAGAGACCTGGCAAATCCTGAATTACTGAAGAAGAGTGTGCATGGTCAGACTCAAAAACCCAATGAGTCGTTCAATAATCTTACATGGACTCGCTTACCAAAAAATGTTTTTGTAGGAATGAAGACACTAGGGGAGAGAGAGAGAGAGAGAGAGAGAGAGAGAGGGGTCAGTGATGCCGTTATTGCTTTTAATGATGGCAACATTGGTAGGGTTAAAGTGCTACAGCATATGGGAATTAATCCTAGAGCAAACTGCATCAGAGAACTTGAACGGATGGATAAGATTCGCATTGACAAAGCAGAGCATGCAGCACAGTTGGCCACTAAGGAGTCTAGAAAGAAGAAAAAACTTGGACAAAGATCAAGAGGATGATACATAGTATGGTGCAGGGTGCTTCTGAGTGACTAAAAATATAAAAATTAAGCATATATTGAATTGAAGTCTTTTGAAACTTTAGAAGCCGTTCCTGAAAATTTACATTTTCTGTTGCATTTTCCCCCAAATCTGAGAAACCAGTTCGAGTAGAGTATTCAAATTTTCAGGTAATAATAACATATATATCCTGAGTCTACTGAACTAAAAGAAGATTATAATGTTACGTATCATTAAAATTACTTAGGATAACGTATATAAAAAGTACACAAAATTTTAACCATGTAGTTAAAAAATTACATTTCCGAAAGCAGTGGCTGGAATGCAATTATTGTATTTCAGTAGACTCAGAACATAGAGTTTAATGTCCTGTAAAAGTTTCATGTCAATGGCTACAGTGGTTCCTGATATACAGGAAAGCCAAGTCACTAAATTTAACATTGTCGGGATAGGACGTCCCAACTATATATATATATTCAGTTTTCAACTTCAATCTTCAATACTTGTCTTAAGCGTTCAACAAAACATTATGCCTCTTGATGAATAGATTATAACAGGACTCTAAATTTTATAAGTTTGATCTATAATCATATGAAATGTCCGACAATCAAATTTTTGTTGGCCCTGGAAGCAGATAGGCAACCTGCAGCTTGGCATCATTGGCATCATGAACCACGAACCGAATTATCTGTTCAGTAATAAGGACCGTACGTTCTGCTCCTACGTAGACGGGAAACTGCAATAAAGCTGTCACGGTTCAACCCAGTCTTCCGCACAATGCGACACGATTCGAGTGCGCAGTGCAGCGATAGCGATAGCGATAGATCGATGCTAGGGGTGTTCTTACGCAAGGCGACCCGCAGCGGCAGCGTGATTCGCCTGCAGCAGCTGCAGTAGCGCAGGACTCCGCCGCTGCGACGCCGCAACGGTCACCGCGAACTTGTCACGCACGCGCTGCCGCAACCTAGCAGCCCGAGAACGGCCGCTCAACTCAAACGTGTGAAAATCAACAACAGTGCGAAACGCCTCCGCCTGCGCACGGTGCGCTGGCTCACACCGCTGGAACTGAGTAGCAGACAAAAACGGTTTCGAGCACGTCACTCGTAAAAATTAACCTTCATACAGTCAATGCTAAATATTTCGAGCTCGAAATCATCTGCAGTCAACATTTCAAATGTTGCTGCTGTTATTTTTTTGTCGGCATCAGTTACAACGACGACGACGACGAAACGTCCTGGCAGATTAAAACTGTGTGTCGGACCGAGACTCGAACTCGGGACCATTGCCTTTCGCAGGAAGTAGGGGAGGTAGGAGACGAGATACTGGCAGAAGTAAAGCTGTGAGGTTGGGGCGTGAGTCGTGCTTGGGTAACTCAGATGGTAGAGCACTTGGCCGCGAAAGGGAAAGGTCCCGAGCTCGAGTCTCAGTCCGGCACACAGTTTTAATCTGGCAGGAAGTTTCATATCAACGCACACTCCGCTGCAGAGTGAAAATCGCATTCTTCTACTACTACTACTACTACTACTACTACTACTACTCAGTCACGCGCCTGAACTTTAGAAAACAATCCTCTGATGTCTGATCTTATGTGGATGTGTATCACTTCATAGTCGTGTCGACTTCTGAATTCACCGTTTTCTTCTACTCGATTTCACTGCACAGCGGAAAGCAAAGCTTGCAAATGCAAGGGGGGGGGGGGGGGGGGGGAGAGAGGATACCAACAGCTCGTAGAATGTGGAGTGAATGCTTAACGAATAACTTACCAGTTTACATTATAGTGTACATAGCTTTGTCTCTAAGCTACGTGAATGAGCGCCAGACTAAGTGTCTTCCAGCCTGATCTCGTCTCAAATCCCTAGAACGATTTCTATCAAATTTGACGCACGAACAATAAACTTCACGAGTATCAGCACTATTGGGTGTTTTAACCTCCTAGTTACAACAGAACAGATATGGCCAGAAACACGCTGCACTGCAAGACAAGTGTGTTACGTGGGACTAGTATCGCCCTGGCGTACCGACCTCCTTTGCACAGCAGCCTACACGTCAGGAGCAAGAAATGATTTTCCAGCCCCCACCATAGGTAAGCTGTGGGAGCAGTATCGACCTGCTTTATCGATCTATTTTGCAGGGGCTGCTTGTATGGATGGGCACGACTGAGCGGAGAGGAGAGAGTGAGGAGATGGAGGGCGAGAGAGGGAGGGGGAGAGAGGGAGGATGAGGTGTTCAGAGAAAGGGAGAGGAGGAAAAACGGCAAAGAGAGAGAGAGAGAGAGAGAGAGAGAGAGAGAGAGAGAGAGAGAGAGAGAGGGAGGGAGAGAGAGAGGGAGGGAGAGAGAGAGGGAGGGAGGGAGGGAGGGAGAATGTGGAGATGCAGAAGGCAGGTGGAAAGCATGTATGAGTAGTGAGCAGTAGAAATGGAGAGAAAGGGTGAAGGAGAAGCTGTCTGCAGTATATGTGTCGAAAAAGAAGCCGTTTGGGAAGATGCTAACTAAATGCATAAAATGCGGAGTAAATTATTTTTTTGCGTGTTTCGTGAGAAGTCGTGGCTATTCAGTAACCGAAGAACTAATTCGTGATACAGCATTAGGGAAAGCATATTCTGAAAGATAAAATTACGGAGATGAAGTTGTATATTCACCAAGCAGCTCTTTGTCAACGAAGTCTAACATTATTTCCTGTTTACTTCCAACGTACCATTTTAGGAATGACGTTTTCGCGGTGGACTGTAGCTCCTTTGTTTGTTTCATATATTACCTGTTTAGCAATAGGGAAGTATGAGGGTGGGAAGGTTGAGGCGCTACGTTACGTTTCAGCGTGTTCTGTCACACAGTAGGGGAAAACTCACCCGGGTTAAGTTATCGAGCAGGCAACATTCGTAGACCTACCGATTTCACGGAACGGCACATGGTCATGAAGCGTGGATACAGTGATACGATTAGAAGCAGTACCGTGGTGGAGCGTCGAGGGAGAATAGTGATTAACATACTTGCCTCGGCGCCTAATGCGTGATTTGGACTACTTATGTTTACTGTTTAATAGTTTGTACACGCCTCCAACTATACTGACAACATTATCAACCCTGATGGCTTTCTAACTATAGTTTCAGTAACTCTAAATACACAATCAATGCTTAAAGATTTCAAGTAATGTTGTAAACCACTGGCGGAATGAACCAACCAACTGTAAGAGCGACAGTGAAACTGGGAATTGCACAATTGTTTTACGATCAACAGGGCCAAAGAAAGCCGAAAGCTATGGGCAAAGAAATGGCTTATGTAAAGAAAGAAATTTGTCCACTCTGTTACTAACGGAGCTGGGAGCCAATGATTTTCGGAATTATTTAAGAATGTCTGAAACATATTTTTCAGATCTGCTGAACTTCATCACACCGTATTTGACGAATAAGAATACAGCCATGCAAGGAGCCTTAAGCTGCGAGGAAAGGTGTTAGCTACAGTACGGTGTCCAGCCAACGACCTAAGTTACGAGGACCACTAACTCAGTGAAGTTGTAGCCCTATAATTACTATCTAAAATAATTCCTGAAACCTGCAAGGAAATTTATTGTTGCATCAGGAAACACACGACGGTAAAGCAAAGCAAACCAAATAAAACAAATTATATTCATGCAAACATTATAAATTTATTTATGTATGTAGCATAAAAGGTGTCCCCTGTAACTTTAAGAAACTCTTTTCAAATTAGAAAAAGAAAGACTACAAATGATGATGCCGCACATCATGCAATACTCGTACATACAGTGAGAGAGACATTAGAGATTAAGCATTTAGCAACTGTTGGAACTGTAAAAAGATGCTACACTTTGATCTTCATAGCAGAAAGCGTGGAAATCAGTTGAATTTTTTTAACACTTCTGACAATGACATAAGTATCTACATCTACATGATTATTCTGCTATTCGCAATAAAGTGTCTGGCAGAGGGTTCAATTAACCACCTTCAAGCTGTTTCTTTACCGTTCCACCCTCTAACGGCGAGCGGGAAAAACGAGAACTTAAAAATTTTTCTGTGCGAGACCTGATTTATTTTATCATGATGATCATTTCCCCCTATGTAGGTGGGTGCCAACAGAATAATTCGCAATCGGTGGAGAAAACTGGTGATTGGAATTTCATGAGAAGATCCCGCCGCAACGAAAAACACTTTTGTTTTAATGATTGCGACTCCAATTCACGTATTTACTTTTCGCACCATACAGATATTTTATCTAAATCATTTTGCAATTCGTTTTGATTATTTGATTACTTTACAAGTCTGTAAATGACATCATCCGCAAACAATCTATAGGGCTACTCAGACTGTCTCCTATGTCGTTAATACAAAAATGGTTCAAATGGCTCTAAGCACTATGACACTTAACATCTGAGGTCATCAGTCCCCTAGAGTTAGAACTACTTAAACCTAACTAACCTAAGGACATCACACACATCCGTGCCCGGTCCGCCCCGGTAGCTGAGTGGTCAGCGTGACAGACTGTCAATCCTAAGGGCCTGGGTTCGATTCCCGGCTGGGTCGGAGATTTTCTCCACTCAGGGACTGGGTGTTGTGTTGTCCTAATCATCATCATTTCATCCCCATCGACTCGCAGGTCGCCGAAGTGGCGTCAAATCGAAAGACCTGCACCAGGCGAACGGTCTACCCGACGGGAGGCCCTAGCCACACGACATTTCCATTTCCATTATCCGTGCCCGAGGCAGGATTCGAACCTGCTACCGTAGCAGTCGTGAGGTTCCGGACTGAAGCGCCTAGAACCGCTCGGCCACAACGGCCGGCTCGTTAATACAGATCAGGAACAATTGAAGCCTATAACACTTCCTTGGGGAACGCCGGATATTACTTTTGTTTTACTAGATGACTTTCCGTCTATTACAACGAACTGTGATATTTCTGACAAAAAAAAATGAATAAAAGTCAGACGATTGCCTATATTTAAGTTTCTAGGTTTTAGTTCCGAAACGTATCGGAAATGAAATCTAAAATATAACATGTCTGTATTCCGATTTTTAGATTTAAATTTTCTCAAAGTATCGGAAATTAACCTAGAAACAGAAATACAGTCTCCGGATTTTTATTCCTAAATCTTTCACTGTCTGTGTGCCACATGAAATGATTATCGATTCGTTAAATGAAACAAACGCTTATTTCTCGAATCTCTCTCGTTTTACTCCTCGTAAAGTATATCTCATGAACATCTACGGTCTTCCAACTTCACCGGAAACTCAAACTGTCCTAGAAATTTCGTCCGCATGGCACTCTGTCGTGTTGGCCATATTCGAACAGCGTTTATTTCGGTCCGCAATGAGAGAAAACAAACCCGGGCGGTTGTCGCGACAGCGCTATACACGGCACAATTTGTCGGGTAAAGTGGCGGGGGATGTGGGGGAATCGGCTGTCACGTGGCCATACCCAACAGAGCACGACAAGGAAAATCAATCGGTCGGTCGGTCAAAAGACCTACTACACATGTCCAATTTGTCAGTCGGTCGGTGTGCGTAAAGGGCATTTCAGCTCAGCTCACTATTATTCATTCTACACTGCCGGAAAATAAATAAATAAATATTGCAACACCCTCGAGAACTGTGTTCAGTGGCACTGCAGAAGCATTACATACTTCATCCTAATTACTTAGGGATGGGAAGGAACCACTGCAGGGGCGGGGGTGGGGACGGTCGTTACAGCGATGTGTGGAACGTCGTGTATCAGTTGTTAATTATTTCATGATAGCGTGGTGCTTAAAACGCATTTTATTAAATAGTGATTGTTAATTATAAGATGCGCGCTGGAGCGAACCTGCGCGCACACGCACGCACGCACACACACACACACACACACACACACACACACACACACACACACACACACACACACGAAATGAAACTTGTCGTCTTGGATCACCATCCTGAAGCTTGCAATATTCCTGATTTTAGATTGCTAAAAAAATTCTTGGCGATAAGAAATTGGCAAAATTTGATTTTCTGATAGTGTCTAATGAGTGAAGGCAGTTGACTTGGCACTGTTGACTTGGCAACACAATGATAAGGGTATTCCTTTTAGATAGGTACCTAATATGAGACAGTCACCTCTACGTCTTCGGGTAACCTCGACACAGGTCAAGCTAATCGAAATATTGTCATACTTCATCTGGTAACTTACGCATGTGTTTTAACACTCAGCCATTCAACACCGCAAACCATTAGCGGCGGTCGCCGTTGACGCGAACATTGCCGTAATTTCCACTGGCATAACATTCATACAGTTCTATTCCACATTCAGTATTTATTACTCTTCATCAGTGTAATTACGACTCGTTGCTGAAAGTTTGCCCGCGGCGAAAGCAACACGCTTAGCCGCTTACAGGAAGACACGCGTAAAGCTGAAATACTAAACACCTTTTTCCAAAGCTGTTTCACAGAGGAAGACCGCACTGCAGTTCCTTCTCTAAATCCTCGCACGAACGAAAAAATAGCTGACATCGAAATAAGTGTCCAAGGAACAGAAAAGCAACTGAAATCACTTAACAGAGGAAAGTCCACTGGACCTGACGGGATACCAATTCGATTCTACACAGAGTACGCGAAAGAACTTGCCCCCCTTCTAACAGCCGTGTACCGCAAGTCTCTAGAGGAACGGAAGGTTCCAAATGATTGGAAAAGAGCACAGGTAGTTTCAGTCTTCAAGAAGGGTCGTCGAGCAGATGCGCAAAACTATAGACTTGTATTTCTGACATCGATCTGTTGTAGAATTTTAGAACACGTTTTTTGCTAGCGTATCATGTCGTTTCTGGAAACCCAGAATCTACTCTGTAGAAATCAACATGGATTCCGGAAACAGCGATCGTGTGAGGCCCAACTCGCTTTATTTGTTCATGAGACCCAGAAATATTAGATACAGGCTCACACGTAGATGCCACTTTCCTTGACTTCCGGAAGGCGTTCGATACAGTTTCGCACTATCGCCTGATAAAAACAAAGTAAGAGCCTACGGAATATCAGACCAGCTGTGTGGCTGGATTGAAGAGTTTATAGCAAACGGAACACAGCATGTTGTTCTCAATGGAGAGACGTCTACAGACGTTATAGTAACCTCTGGCGTGCCACAGAGGAGTGTTATGGGACCATTGCTTTTCACAATATATATAAATGACCTAATAGATAGTGTCGGAAGTTCCATGCGGCTTTTCGCGGATGATGCTGTAGTATACAGAGAAGTTGCAGCATTAGAAAATTGCAGCGAAATGCAGGAGGATCTGCAGCGGATAGGCACTTGGTGCAGGGAGTGGCAACTGACCCTTAACGTAGACAAATGTAATGTATTGCGAATACATAGAGAGAAGGATCCTTTATTGTATGATTATATGATAGCGGAACAAACACTGGTAGCAGTTACTTCTGTAAAATATCTGGGAGTATGCGTACGGAACGATTTGAAGCGGAATGATCATATAAAATTAATTGTTGGCAAGGCGGGTACCAGGTTGAGATTCATTGGGAGAGTCCTTAGAAAATGTAGTCCATCAACAAAGGAGGTGGCTTACAAAACACTCGTTCGACCTATACTTGAGTATTGATCATCAGTGTGGGATCCGTACCAGGTCGGGTTGACGGAGGAGATAGAGAAGATCCAAAGAAGAGCGGCGCGTTTCTTCACAGGGTTATTTGGTAAGCGTGACAGCGTTACGGAGATGTTTAGCAAACTCAACTGGCAGACTCTGCAAGTGAGGCGCTCTGCATCGCGGTGTAGCTTGCTGTCCAGGTTTCGAGAGGGTACGTTTCTGGATGAGGTATCGAATATATTGCTTCCCCCTACTTATACCTCCCGAGGAGATCACGAATGTAAAATTAGATGGATTCGAGCGCGCACGGAGGCTTTCCGGAAAGTCGTTCTTCCCGCGAACCATACGCGACTGTAACAGGAAAGGGAGGTAATGACAGTGGCACACGTAAAGTGCACTCCGCCACACACCGTTGGGTGGCTTGCGAAGTATAAATGTAAATGTAGATGTACGTCCGTTGCTTCGCTTCTTGTCAGTGCCTTTTAACTGCTGAAAATCAATGCCACTGTGCACTCAGCGTATCGAACTTGTTTACTGATATTTACACACATTCGAGACCTGTGTGAGGGGACAATTAATAACGCTGAGTAGGACACGTGGGTCGTTAACATGCACTCGTCACAGTGCCACCGTTTTACGAAATTTCGCTAACGGCGAACCACTGTGGGCCCACCCACATCCCTACTGGTTCTGGTGCTCGCTACAACGAGTACCGGCTTTCCTGCACTCGCTGCGCGCCAGTCTTTATGAGTATGTGGGTCCATTATCTCCAGAATTTCTCTCTCTACTCCTTTACTTGTACTCATATTTATCGCTTTTGAACTACGACATGTCCTGAAATCCTGAGAATTTTTGTTGTTGTCGTATCCCAAAAATAATAAGACTGAAGTTAACTAACTGGAAGTTATTCTGGAAAATATACTCCAAGCTTCCAAATAACACCCTCCTAAGATCGAGCAGTTAGTTAATTAGCCACAATAACTTTTATGAAACATGGTAGTGAGAATACATGCAACTAGGCTGTTAATTTGAATGAGCTGTAGCGTCAAACCAAGGCAATTTTTTTTTAATGCGACAGAAATTAGACAAATTGGAGTAGGTCGTTTTTGTACGTTACATAATCTCAAGATGGTATACTTCAAAAATTATCTATAAATTACATCTCAAAAAAGACTGCACGGCTACACTGTGGTAACATGTCCATCGAAGTCACCACAAACCTTAGGTTAAGGAGTCAACAGATTACTGTTACACATGTTACCTAGGATAGTAACAGCTAAGACCATCACACCTCGTCGAATTTTTGCCTTGAAGACGCATTATCAATGACTTATGAGAGACGAAGCCCAAACTATGAACGTCAGGTTACTCAAACGCGTAATAATACTGTGGTGTGGAATTTGTTTCATCTACAAGGGCCTCTCCACTTATCACATATGCAGCAACTCGGGAAGGTAAACTTATTGCAGCGCCTTCTTCTCACAGTTATCACACAACTTTCATTGTTTATCAACGACTAAGTGACAACTTAGTGATCTGTCGTTTGGAGATAGCGAAGTAGTTGGTACTGTGGTGACCACGTAGTCGAGAGAGCAAGCGAAACACTACAAAGATAATGGGACGGAAATTTAATTCTTCCTAGATATGTGCTCATGCGAATAACCAACGGAGTTCTACGTCTGCCTCGAGAGCCGCGCAGTCGGCGCGGCCGATAGCTAACCGAAGGGGCCCGGGTTGGATTCCCGGCCGGGTCGACGATTTTCTCCGCTCGGGGACTGGGTGTTGTGTTCTCCTCACTCATGTTCGTATCGTCGTAGCTGAGGAGAAACTACTCTCCAATACCGTATCGTATCGTCCTTCTATAACCGAAATGGCTGAATGGGCACGACCCGAAAGCCAATCGATTGAAACAAAAAAGGATGCTCTACAGCTACACGGAACTGAAACTGATTACAAAAATGTAATTCTTCTGAAATATTTTGTAGCTACTGTATTTTAGCTATGAGCCGAAACATTACGATCACTGGCCAGCGCAAGACTGAATACCGCCTGGTGGCGTCTCATGCGCTTAAAGCGGCGGAGCAGAGACGAACGGGGAATCATACCAAAGACAAGGGCCGAAAATAAGGATTTCCACTGTCGTAATTAACGGATTGTGCCCCTGCGCCTGGGAGCGAGATTCTCGTAAACGGTGAAGCTGGTTGGCTGCTCGAGTGCTATTGTCGTGAGTGTGTATGGTTAAGTGGTCGACGGACTGAGACACCACGAGTAGGCGACTAGGTGTTAGGTGACCAAGCCTCATTCTGGAAAGTGGAAGGCGAAGGCTTGTCTACTTTATAAAGGAGGATAGTTGGCGATAGGTCTGACGATGCAGTACAATGCTGGTGCAGGCGGAAGTAAGTGTTTCAGAGCGCACCGTTCAACGCACGCTGTTGAACATGGAACTTCGCAGCAGACGACCCATACGTTTCCCATGGTGACCCAACGGCATCGTCAAATTACGACTGCGACGAGCATGAGGTGATCAAGATTGGACCGTGGATCAACAGAATCGTGTCGCCTAGACGTTTCCTGTTACACTAGGTCGATGGTCGTGTCTTGGTACGCTGACATCCACACGAACAACTGTTCGGAATGTGCACCGCGCCACGGATGAAGGCCGCTGAGGACAGTATTATGCTACGAGGAACATTCGCCTGGGTTTTGATGGGGCCAGTGGTAGTAATCGAAAGAACCACGACACCTACGGTCTTCGTGAAGATTATGGACCAGCAGCATCCCTTTATGGTTGATGTCTCCGCCGACGGCAATGGCCTCTTCCAGCAGCATAACTCTCCGTGCCCCAAGGCCAGACTTATGCTACAGTGGCTTTAGGAGCATGAAAGTAAACTCACGTTGATATTTTGGGCACCAAATGCGCCTGATCTGAAACCGATAGCACGCATCTGGGACGCTAGCGGGCACCAGCTCTGCACCCACAAAACACGGTCTCGTAATTTACAGGAACTCCATGAATTATGCGTGCGTTCGCATGTGGTGGCCCATACATCTGGAGTCCTACGAAGGAACTGACGTATCTATTGCGTTCCAAGGGTGGACCTACATGCTACTACGAAGGTGGTCATATGTTTCGGCGTATCAGTGAAACTTCTACATCTACATGATGACTCTGCTATTCACAATAAAGTGCCTGGCAGAAGGTTCAATGAACCACCTTCAAGCTGTCTCTATACCGTTCCACTCTCGAGCGGCACGCGGGAAAAACGAGCACTTAAATTTTTCTGTGCGAGCCCTGATTTATTTTATCGTGATGATCATTTCTCTCTATGTAGGTGGGTGGGTGCTACCAAAATGTTTTCGCAATCGGAGGAGAAAACTGGTGATTGAAATTTCATGAGAAGATCCCATCGCAACGAAAATCGTCTTTGTTTTAATGATTGCCACTCCAATTCACGTATCATGCCTGGGACACTATCTCCCCTATTTCGCGATAATACAAAACGAGTTGCCCTTCTTTGTACTTTTTCGATGTCATCCGTCAATCCCACCTGATGCGGATCCCGCACCGAACAGCAGTACTCCAGAATAGGGCGGACAAGTGTAGTGTAAGCAGTCTCTTTGGTAGACCTGTTGTGCCTTCTAAGTGTTCTGCCAATGAATCGCAGTCTTTGGTTTGCTCTACCCACAATATTATTTATGTGATCGTTCCAATTTAGGTTATTTGTAATTGTAATCCGTGCAAATGAAGTGGAGGGACCTGTCTGCAATGATCCTCGAGAACAGCTCTCAAAACAAACATCTATATACATGGTCGAGCCGTCTTCCTGTACACAGTGTCAGACACTTCCAGATACTGCGGCCGAGGTCGAGCAAACAAAGCACGTTGTCCGTTACACAAGCACACGCACTTCTGTTGAGAAAGAGAGAGAGAGAGAGAGAGAGAGAGAGAGAGAGAGAGAGAGAGAGAGAGAGAGAGAGAGAGAGAGAGAGAGAGGGGGGGGGGGGGGGGGGGACAACGGACACACTCGATTGGGGGCGGACGTTTGAGAAAATATTAACGTCAGAGGGTATTTGTGAAACCTAATAGTTTTGAGTAAAGAATCCCCGCAGTTTCCAATCATACTAAAGATCTAATAATTTTACAGACTCAAATGACATTTTATTATTTTTATTTTATTTTTTAAATTGGTTGTTCTGCGCTCATTTTAGTTACAACGAAGGGTGTTCCTAAAATCGTCTAACTAATCTCCAGGACGCTGATCCGAACGAAAGCCGTCTCGCCGGCCGCGGTGGTCTAGCGGTTCTAGGCGCTCAGTCCGGAACCGCGCGACTGCTACGGTCGCAGGTTCGAATCCTGCCTCGGGCATGGATGTATGTGATGTCCTTAGGTTAGTTAGGTTTAAGTAGTTCTAGGGGGCTGATGACCTCAGATGTTAAGTCCCATAGTGCTCAGAGCCATTTGAACCATTTTGAAAGCCGTCTCCATACGTACCGCTACGGCATTATATGCAAAACATGTAAAACAATGTGTTCTATTTCCCCTCTTCTGCTGGACGAAATAGCCACAGTGAATTACTGCTGCTAATTCTTACATTTGTAACCAACAAACTGACGTAACGAAGTCCAATGTTGATCGCTAGTGGAGGAATGGAATGGGCTCTCTACCATCGTCGAAAGAAGTGACACAAAGTAAGTGATGTGACTCAAGTCCTGACAATGCTGCCGAATTACTGAATTCGGTATAAATGCAATAATTAGAGCCACAGGAAATTACTATCACACTTTCACCTACAATATGACGTAGAATAAATAGTGGAGTTCCTACACTGGCTGTCAATAACTTTCGAGGTAATCTCATTAGAGCTTGTGTACGTAGTTTTCTCTATGAGGTTTACTAATTAACGAGCTGTCACTTAACTTACAGCAAACACAGCTGAAGTGATGCAAATACTATACCAACATCAGTGCTTCTGTGTATGCACTTAAAACACCGTATTGATGCTAAACTTAGACCTTTCACTCCATCATGTATTTTTGAGATGTCATATTGATCGTATTCGCCAAGTTGAACGCAAAACTACTTTAACTTCTACCCTATAGATAAGATTTCCCTTTCTTCACACTAAATGGAGACAAATGAGGAGTATTCTCCGTCAGCGCAGACTGTTAGAATGTTGATGCTCAATCTATAAAAGAGAAGCGCTGCCAAGTCTTCTTCGGTTCTGAAAAGTACTCTGTACTACCCCACCTACGACCACAAAAAAATGCGAATTTGCGCAAACATAACTTACGACCACATTCTAAGAATACCCTGTCATGTTTCCCATTAGTTCCTGCAGCTGGGTATTGTTTCATAATCATTCATTAGAAAGCAGTTTGGCGAAACACTGAAGCGAAGGACAGCTACTAAATGACAGCGTTTTCCCTTACTGCTGATACCAGAGCTAATATGCACAATTGAACAGTTTCATGTTTTCGCGCAAGAGCTGTTAAACAATATTGCCCCAAAAAACTTACACTTTTCAAATTCAAAGACTTGTTTGCAATCTTCATGCCGTCTGCTATAATTAGGATGTGCCTTTAGAATCTATGTCTGGTGTCAATATGTTGGAAAACTTACCAATTTCTTTTTTTTTTCTCCAGTTTCTTGGAATGGCAGTTCCATAGGTACACTTTAAAGTGTTAATTTAATTTATTTATACTTCATTCTTTGAAGACCACTATACAATTTTAGTCTGATTGCGACCAGTGATGGTAGAGGTTCCAGCCCGACTGCTTGGCTGATTACAAGGTGAGCTTTACCCCTATTTTGTAGTTATGGACGTGGAATTAGGTGTATTCAATACACAGGAAGTATGAATAATAACGCCTTTAGTCATAATTGTTTTATTGAATCAAATGACGCATTTCGGTTAAGTCCATCATCAGGTGCAAATCTTTTTAATACATTACTTAAGTCTGTTCTTAAGCGAGATGATATTTTTTTTCATGCATTTTCTGTTGTTCGAAATTCGAATTTCGAAATTTAACATCTATCCTTCTCAAAACAGTACCCTATGTGATCAAAAGTATCCAGACACCTGGCTGAAAATGAATTACAAGTTCGTGGCGCCCTCCATCGGTAATGCTGGAGGCCCACCCTTAGCCTTGATGACAACTTCCACTCTCGCAGGCATACGTTCAATCAGGTGCTGGAAGGTTGTTTGGAGAAAGGCAGCCCATTCGTCACAGAGTGCTGCACTGCGGATAGGTATCGATGTCGGTCTGTGAGGCCTGCCTCGAAGTCGGTGTCCCAAAACATCCGAAAGGTGTTACACAGGATTTAGGTCAGGACTCTGTGCAGGCCAGTTCATTAGAGGGATGTTAATGTTCTGCAAGCAGTCCACCACAGGCAGTGCATTATGAACAAGTGCTCGATCTTGCTGAAAGATCCAATCGCCATATCCGTATTGCTCTTCAACAGTGGGAAGCAAGAAGGTACTTAAAACATCAATGTAGGCCTGTGCTGTCATACTGCCACGCAAACCAAGGGGTGCAAGCCCTTGCCATGAAAAACACCACCACACCATAACACCACCGCCTCTCAATTTTACTTCACTATCACATCGGAAACAGTGGACCTAGGGATGTTTAGAAGTGTGGAAACCTCGCGTACAGACGCACGACGCAAGTGACACCCGATCACCTGACCACGTTCGAAGTCCGTGAGCTCCGCGGAGCACCCTATCTGTTCTCTCACGATGTCTAATGACTACTGAGGTAGCCGATATGGAGTATCTGGGAGCATGTGGCAGCACAATTCACCTAATACGAAAAACGTATGTTTTTGGGGGTGTCCGGATACTTTAGATCACATAGTGTGTATTCCGAATCACCTAGCTCAAGAGCAGATGTAAATATTGTAGTAAATGATTTGCGCCTGATTATGGATCCCACGGCGTTCGAAACAGATCGTGCGAATTAATAAAACACGAAATAATTTGGGACTGAAAGAGTTATTATTCACACTTGCTCTGTAAAATAGGCTCTTGAGAATGGAGCTCTGACCCCGTAACTGTACAGAAAGAATGAACTGCAAATAAATAAATAGAATGAAAATAATGAAACTAGTTGTGGAACTAGTATTACCAGAAAAAACAGAAGATATATATTAGCTAAGGATCCACAAATAAAATTCTCCTTCGAAAACAATTAACGTCACGAAGAATGTTTATAGGTTTTTGTTACATTTTAAATCACCACAGTTAAAGTGTAGACACAGCATGGACCATATTTGTAACTGTGGCATACCACGCCTAATAGTACGGCCTATACAATGAGCTACTAATAAGCTGAGGCAGTAGTCAACCAATGATTGTAGGAAGGCTATTAAGAAGGTAAAGTCCAATCGGTCGTGAAATGAAAACTACAATAAAAATCAAATATTACAATTTGTACAGAAACCAGATGGCAGTTATAAGAATCGAGGGACATGAAAGGGAAGCAGTGGTTGGGAAGGGAGTGAGACAGGGTTGTAGCCTGTCCCCGATGTTATTCAATCTGTACATTGAGCAAGCAGTAAAGGAAACAAAAGAAAAATTTTGGAGTAGGTATTAAAATTCATGGAGAAGAAAAAAAACTGAGGTTCGCCGATGACATTGTAATTCTGTCAGAGACAGCAAAGGACTTGGAAGAGCAGTTGAACGGAATGGACAGTGTCTTGAAGGGAGGATATAAGATGAACATCAACAAAAGCAAAACGAGGATAATGGAATGTAGTCGAATTAAGTCGGGTGATGCTGCGCGAATTAGATTAGGAAATGAGACGCTTGAAGTAGTAAAGGAGTTTTGCTATTTGGGGAGCAAAATAACTAATGATGGTCGAAGTCGAGAGAATATAAAATGTAGATTGGCAATGGGAAGGAAAGCGTTTCTGAAGAAAAATTTGTTAACTTCGAGTATAGATTTAAATGTCAGGAAGTCTTTTCTGAAAGTATTTGTATGGAGTGTAGCCATGAATGGAAGTGAAACGTGAACGATAAATAGTTTGGACAAGAAGACAATCGAAGCTTTCGAAATGTGGTGCTACAGAAGAATGCTGAAGATTAGATGGGTAGATCACATAACTAGTGAGGAGGTACTGAATAGAATTGGGGAGAAGAAGAGCTTGTGGCACAATTTGACTAGAAGAAGGGATCGGTTGGTAGGACATGTTCTGAGACATCGAGGGATCACCAATTTAGTATTGGAGGGCAGCGTGGAGGGAAAAATCGAAGAGGGAGACCAAGAGATGAATACACTAAGCAGATTCAGAAGGATGTAGGCTGCAGTAGGTACTGGGAGATGAAGAAGCTTGCACAGGGTAGAGTAGCATGGAGAGCTGCATCAAACCAGTCTCAGGGCTGAAGCCCACAACAACAACATGCTTTATGTACCCAACAGTTTGCAATACATTCCAGCTACTTTTCTGTACAGTCGCCGTTCCGACTGAAGACATATCTGTCGCAGCATTGTACCAACTTTCCAATATACATAGAAGACCACCACCAGCGCTTTCCGCCACTTCTCAACGCTGGCCTGCAGTTCGTTGTAGGTTTCAAAATGTTGTCGGCACAATCAGCTGTTCATGTGGGCAATGATGAACATCTGACAGAGCCGAGCCCGGGCTGTATGGTGGGTGATTAAAATCTTTCCACCGAAAACGCTACAGAGGCATCCGCGTTGCCCCTGCAGTGTGTGGCCGAGATTTGTCATGGAAGAGGACATGCACGACATGTACGTTATGTGGGGTTGCGCGAAATCAGGCGCAGCCACGCAGTGGGCACCCATACTTGGTGGGAGACACTATTGTTCTAGGCATCTTTAAGTGCTCTCACCTGTGCGCTCATAACTGAGAAGAGTGTCCGCCCCCAGTAGCTGAGTGGTCAGCGCGACGGTCTGTCCATCCTAAGGGCCCGGGTTCGATTCCCGGCTGGGTCGGAGATTTTCTCCGCTCAAGGACTGGGTGGTGTGTTGTCCTAATCATCATCATTTCATCTCCATCGAGGCGCAAGTCGCCCAAGTGGCGTCAAATCGAAAGACTTGCACCCAGGCGAGCGGTCTACCCGACGGGAGGCCCTCGGCACACGCCATTATTATTATTATTATTGGTTGGTTGGTCTTGGGGAAGGAGACCAGACAGCGTGGTCATCGGTCTCATCGGATTAGGGAAGGATGGGGAAGGAAGTCGGCCGTGCCCTTTCAGAGGAACCATCCCGGCATTTGCCTGGAGTGATTTAGGGAAATCACGAAAAACCTAAATCAGGATGGCCGGACGCGGGATTGAACCGTCGTCCTCCCGAATGCGAGTCCAGTGTCTTACCACTGCGCCACCTCGCTCGGTATTATTATTATTATTATTATTATTATTACTACTACTGCTACTGAGAAGAGCGACACGCCGCGATCGACGGGCATGCTAGAGGCACTGCCCAACATCTATGCAAAGCTTCATCGGATTTTCACTGTCGTTTCCATGTCGTATGATGTTTTCGGCCACACGGCCTGATTCAGTAGGCCTAATAATAATTTTCGTGTGCCTCAACGGTCTGGTGCAAGTCTTTCAAATGGACGCCACTTTAGCGACTTGCGTGTCTTGGTTATTTACGTTTCTTTGTATTTCTTTGCCAAGACGGTTTGCAGCTACGCAGCTTCTGGCTCCTTCGCTGAGTAAACAGACGTCGGGCAAACGGAAACAGCCCTGTGTTACTGTCACATGTCAGTTGAAAGGCGAGCCCAGTGCAGAAGTGCTGAAATTAACTTGCTGTAAACAACTAGCAATACTTGTAACCAATGAGAGGAAATGATTCAGATACTCGTCATTGGCAAATCTGCCTTCTAATAAGTAATTATTACAAAAAAACTTCATAATGCAGTAATGTCAAAATGTGAAGCTGTTTGGAATGTGTGTTCAAGGTCTCTGGAAGCTTCTGAAACCTATTTAGGAACAACTAGACATTCCCTTACTTAAACATGTCTTAACACGATGGAATTTATACTGTGGTTCTATTCAAGATCTACTCACAGTCAAGGCTACTCTAAATGACATTTTAAGTAATCTCAGATTAGTAGGTTTTTAATAAATTGAAACGCTATTTTTTAAAAGAATACGTAACCTGTTCAAAACCTATTGCTGACAGCATCAGAATTTTATAAGGGAACAAAGGTACCTACTACAGATGTAGTCTGCCAGAAGTCATGAGAATGCAAAGAATACTAAGCAGCTTGCAAATGGATAAACCTACGTACTGTGGTGTTATTAAAAAACGCTTAAAAGGAATTTTGAGAGATTCTATAAATTAGAGGAACCAAAATCAAAGAATGGCATGGCAGCATCCGTATCTTATTTTTTCGAATAGAAATGGGTACCAAAGGCTAGCAGAAAGATGAAACAATAAGAAAAACATGGGAAGAACTTGGAACATTCTGATGAAAACGGGTTGAATCTTATAATATGTTTGCTGAGGACTCTGATTCTTCTGTAGCCAGTGACATTGCCAATACTACAACAGATGTAGAAACAGCACAGTACAGGGTGATTCAAAAAGAATACCACAACTTTAGGAATTTAAAACTCTGCAACGACAAAAGGCAGAGCTAAGCACTATCTGTCGGCGAATTAAGGGAGCTATAAAGTTTCATTTAGTTGTACATTTGTTCGCCATTTCAGCCAATAAAGTTTTTGGTTCCTTTTTCTTCGAAGGTGCTACTGTAACTGGACTACAGTATCTAGAGATGTTAGAGAATTGGCTGTTCCCTCAGCTCGAACAAGAAGCACAACAATTCATATTTCAGCAGGATGGAGCGCCACCACATTGGCACTTATCTGTCCGTAACTACCTGAACGTCAACTACCCGAGGCGATGGATCGGCCGCCAGGCAGCCCGTGACAGAGCACGTCATCACTGGCCTCCAAGAAGCCCTGATCTTACCTCCTGCGATTTTTTCTTATGGGGGTATGTTAAGGATATGGTGTTTCGGCCACCTCTCCCAGCCACCATTGATGATTTGAAACGAGAAATAACAGCAGCTATCCAAACTGTTACGCCTGATATGCTACAGAGAGTGTGGAACTGGTTGGAGTATCGGCTTGATATTGCTCGTGTGTCTGGAGGGGGCCATATTGAACATCTCTGAACTTGTTTTTGAGTGAAAAAAAACCTTTTTAAATACTCTTTGTAATGATGTATAACAGAAGGTTATATTATGTTTCTTTCATTAAATACACATTTTTAAAGTTGTGGTATTCTTTTTGAATCACCCTGTATTTAAAAGATAATGCCAATAGTTTAGATTACCTACTTTAAGAGTAATCCAATTGTAAATTTTTTTCCTTTAAATATAATACTTATTTTCCAAGTTCTGCCCTGCTAAATGACTATTTTCCTTTGGTAAAATAATAATGAAGCCACAGAGACGGGACATGAAAGATAAAAGTATATAGGGACAATTGTTGGCGTTAAAATCAATGAATACATGGCATGAAAAATGTTCACAGACTAGTGGTATTTTATTTGAATAAAATTATTTTAGGATACGTATTTTGTATTTAAATACATACTTTAATTTAAAACTATTTTGTATTTACATTTGAAACTGAAAGAACAATCAAATATTTGCATTTTGAATTTAAATACGTTTAACAAACTGTTCTGCTCATCTCTGAGCGTGAACCAGGACAGCTGTTTAGAAATACAAATTTGACGCGCCTCCTCATTCGCAGTAAGATTTCAGGCATAATTGGAAGACGCAAAAAACTTATTTACTCCTTACTTTTAGACAAATCAAGTCACAAAGCATTTGATCATTTTCCCCCGAAATAACTATTTGCGATTGCTGCCTGACAACGCGTAATCCGCAATGTGTATATGAATGTAATGCAGGGGTTCATGATGGTAAATACTGTGTGTGAGACATTCCAGAACGTAAGCGAATATTATCATCAGAAACTTATGTTTCTTTAACAGACAGCCCTTATTATTTCTTAAGCAATCAATAATATGAAAAATCACAAAAATAATGGCGTTGGTTGCATTGCAATACGTCAACTACATCCCGAGAATTTCCTAAGTGAAGTTGACGCTCGAAATAAACGAAACGCGCCGCTATTGCACACCCCGAAATGTAAGCTTGAAGTGCACGTAGCTCGTAATAGCGCTGTGACTGACGTACTACGGTGCAATAAACGCTGTACGTACCGCTATTTACACTGTTATTAAGTGTACTGGGAACAATACAGATCTCCAGTCACACACAATGAAAAATAAGGAAAGGGTTTGCTCGTTCGTGCTCAAAAAAATTTTGTTCAAAATACGGCCATAGCTTTCCCATGGCCACACTTTACCCATTATACAGTTCGCCCAAGCTAAATATTTCAAAATGGTTCAAATGGCTCTGAGCACTATGGGACTTAACTTCTGAGGTCATCAGTCCCCTAGAACTTACAACTACTTAAATCTAAGGACATAACACACATCCATGCCCGAGGCAGGATTCGAACCTGCGACCGTAGCGGTAGCGTGGTTCCAGACTGTAGCGCCTACAACCGCTCGGCCACCCCGGCCGGCGGCTACGTAGTCATAATATACGTTCTTTCAGCTGGCGAATCTCATCATGTTCTCATTATGGATAGCAAATGTCCGACTCAACTGCATTACATTCAGTACCAGTGTGCTTTAATACAGTACCAGAACGGACATAAACGGTAAGAAAAAAGCGAATATCAGAGGCCGGGGTCAAAATAATTCACACTGACCAAGGATCAACAAAGGGGCAAAGTGGTAGGCGTACATGGTTCCGTGGCTGGACACTGTATTGCTTCCAGTACACTTAAGAATAGTGTGAACAGCAGGAAGTACAGCGTTTGTTGCATCGTCGTACGTCAAGCATATCACGGTTACGAGAAACGTTCACGCTTGCATCTCATCTCAGGGTGCGCAATAGCGCGTTTCGTTTATTTGAAGTGTCCACCTCACTTTAGAATTTCTCGGGAAGTAACTGATGTATTGCAATGCAACCATCGCCTATCTTTCTGTGATTTTTCATGTTACTGTTTGCGTAAGAAACAATAAGTGGTGTCCATTAAAAAAAAGTGATGAAAATATTTGCTTGCGTTTTAGAATGCTGCATAGTATTTACTTTCATGAGCCCTGCTTTACGTTCATACCCGTGAAGGTCTGTTTTCAATAACTGTTATTCTTCCGGAGATATCTGCGCTGAAACGTTCAAGTGGGCCACCCTGGATGACAACATGAGTAAGAGGCGCAGCATACGCCAAGGCAGGCAGTCGCGGTGACAGCGACAGCGGCCTTGCCGCCGGCTGGCCTTGACCGCAATGCTGCGCCGACAAACCCGCTCCTAAACACTCCGGGCCACGGCTGGTCAAATACCGCTTCCCATACGACCTTCCTTACAAGCGGTACTCTCAACCGGGAGAACCAAGCAACGTTCGCGTATATATAAGTTCTGATCTCAGGAAGAGGGCACAAATCGAACCAATAATCCCACAAGCATTCCGGCTTCTTGGCTGGGTGGTCAGCGCGTCTGACTGCCATGCTAAGGGCGCGGTTCGATTCGCAACCCGGTCGGAGATTTTCTCCGCTCGGAGATTAGGTGTTGTGTTATCATCGACACGCGAACCACCCAACGTGTCGTCAACAGACTTGCAACTTGGCAGTCGGAGTTCGCCAGGTGGGGACTCCCGACGGTCAATGCACACGATCATTTCATTTTTCAGTTCGCAGCTCGTGGTCTAGTGGCTAGCGTTGCTGCCTCTGGATCACGGGATCCCGGGTTAGATTTCCGATCATTCGTGAACGTGGCGAGATTGAACTGTGTAATGATTGGAGCTTTCTACGGGCGCTGATGACCGTGCAGCTGAGCGCCACACAAACCAACCGTCGTCGTCGTCATCGTCGTCGTCATCGTCATCGTCATCGTCATCGTCATCGTCGTCGTCATCGTCGTCGTCGTCGTCATCGTCGTCGTCGTCGTCGTCGTCGTCGTCGTCGTCGTCGTCATATTTCATTACACACGCAACTTTTGTTCGATTACGTTTACAATCTATTTACCCCCCATGTCTGTTTCGCTTTTTTGTTGCTAAAAGCATCGCTAGGTGCAATTTTACAAACACTATACACTTGCAGTAAAGACAAAACTGTCTGCTAAACTCCTGTTACAAAACTGTATGCTACAATTAGAAATAAGAGATTAAAACGAATAGTCGAAGTACATAACGGGTGGTTATAATTAAACTTTTCCTATTTATCACGTTATCACATGGAAATAATTACCATACGAGGACCAGACATGGTAGCATCAATGTGAAAGGCATGAGAAAGAGAAATAATGCAGAAACATCAAATGAAACACTTTTAATGTGCTGCTGCCACGGTACATCGTGCCTTTACATCCAGGTACCATTACTGCTACAAAAGGGACTCAAATACGACGCCCATCAGTGTGCATAAGAGTCCGAAAGCGCAGGACTGCATTCTGCACAGCAGAACGAAGCATGTCGTAGGTATGCTGGCTACCTCGCTTGATATGCTGCCCTACAGATCAGCACATGTGTAAATCTTCTCCGGCTAAGCCCTGTCCTTCAGACAGCCCCACAACCAGAAATCACGGGGAGTGAGATGAGGTGATTGCGGCGGCTAAGCATTCGGAAACGATCGGCTGATAATTCGATTGTTTCCAAATTTGTTTCGGAGAAGCAGGTGAACTTCATGAGCTATGTGCGGTGGGGCCCGATCTTGCATGAAAATTGTTGAGTTCAATGCGTCTTTTTCCTGTAGGGCGGGTATGACATGCTGCCGAAGCATTACGCAGTAACGCTTGCCAGTCACACTGCACGTATTTGGTCCCTGAGGCCCAACCTGTTCAAAAAAGAACGGGCCAATGATGAACATAGCCGTGAAGCCACACCATACGGTGACACGTTCACCATACAGAGGAACTTCATGCACAGTGACAGGAGGTGAAGATCCCCACACTCGGCAGTTCAGTGTGTTCACCTCACCCGTCAGAGAAAAATGGGCTTCGTCTGTCCGGAGGGCGGTCCAGGGCCAGCTCTCTTCAAGTTCTATCCTTGCGATGAAGTGGAGAGCGAAGTTCACCTGCGTCCTGTGGTACGCTACGGATACGGATCTTGTACGGATACCATGTGAGAATGGTTCGAAGTACTTTCCGTACAGTGCACCACGTGTGATGTTCAACTGTCGTGACACAGCATGCGCACTGCCTGACGATCGGGAATTGTGCTCAGCGTTGTCTGCCTTAGCAACAGCGATTTCATCAACCGTCTGTGGTGCAAGCGGAGCGACGCCCAGTTCTCTAGTTGCTTCGAACTATTTCACCGTGCTCCGCACAGCAGGTGGAGAAAAACGACCCTTCCGTAAATATTTTCAGCCGGCGATATTCTCGAAGGCAGCTGCAGCTGTTGGTTTGATAATAGAGCTTCACCAATAATGCCCTGCTCCTTCTGTCCAAGCTCATGTTGACAAGTCAACAAGTGCGCTGCGACTGGTCAGGTGTGTGACACTACACTGAGTGAATACGTCACCTGGCGGGCATAATTGGAACTGAATGGTGGCGCTGTGGCGCATGGAAATCATGCACCCCATACTTTGGGCATTAATGCTACCAAGTTTGATACTCATACCGTAATTAGTTTCCGTGTTATAACGCGTTGAATAGGCAAAGTTTAATTATGACTACCCAGTTATGCTAGAGGTACAACACGGTTTTACAAAAGGTGTACCATGTTATGATCGTATTTTCCTTTTGGCATAATCAACTGTGAAAAAATTTCGGATTACCAACTTATTGCCGGCCGTTGTAGCCGAGCGGTTCGAGGCGCTTCAGTCCGGAACAGTGCGACTGCTACGGTCGCAGGTTCGAATCCTGCCTCGGGCATGGGTGTGTGTGATGTCCTTAGGTTTAGGTAGTTGTAAGTTCTAGGGGACTAATGACCTCAGGTGTTAAGTCCCATAGTGCTCAGAGCCTTTTGAACTTTTTTTTTATTCAACGTATCAAGTTATATTCCTATATCAGCTAGGGATGCAAAAAACAAACATGTTAAAACCGATACCGGTAGTTTAGTTCTGAACAACCAGTACTTTTCGGTACTTGTTTGGTCTGGGTTACACAGATGTTTTTATTTTATAAAAATAACTGAGTAAAAACAGAAATATCAGTTAGCCACAGAAGTACTGATAAACTTTTTAGTTTTTAAATACTTCTTTTTTTAAATAAAGAGTAATTTTTTCGTAAATTTTGCATTGCTTTGAAATATGGCGTTATTATAGAATATGGCAAAATCGATCAGTATTATTTTAATAATAATGCCGGCAGAAACGAGCTACTGACACGTGGCATAAGAATTGGTACAGCACTGATGAGACAACAATGTACGTGTTACCAGGTGGCGTGGCCTATTAGATGCTACGCGTGTATATGCAGTGTGCAACTGGTCCGAAAGACCTAGTCCGTCGTCATCTACACCAGCTGTATTACAGAACGACACCATCCCTAGCCTGGAAGAATATAACGAAGTTCGGTATAAAAGTTCAATGCTCCATTTGCTTTACAAAATTAAAAACGGGAAGAACAACCAACTTTTGACATAGTACAAGATGAAAACTTAACAGTTTATTTGTAGTTCTTCAACCTCAGTTTTCACTATGTAGACCTGGCTATTTAGTATATCGAAATAGTGGTATGAACTCTGATTACAACATGATTTTTGAGCAGAGTTTGAAAAACTTGTAATCAGTACGAGAATACCGATTTTTTTTTTTTTTTTTTTTTTTTTGTAGTAGTCAACAACGCATCACTTTTCTAGGAAAGCAACGAACGGTGTACGGATTAACTTTTCTTTTACTTGCCTATTTAATTTAATATTTTTATTTTATTTATCTTAAAAGTGAGGGAGTCGAAAATTTTCAATCTTTGTTCGATTTCTGCATTTATTACGGGAAATAATAGGTATCAAAAACCTAAAAATCTGGTATTTCCGACACCGGCTTTTTGAGTGGTTTAAACAGCCCGTTTAAACTGGCGTTGGAAAATAAAGATATAACCGAAAACTGGTTGTTTCACTCACAACCTCCATCCCTTGTACCTCCATGCTTGACTACGACAATTCAGACACTATACTGTCGTACTGGATGTTATGGGACAATTCACATTAATCAAGAATTTTGACAATGGAGCCCTCCAAATTTTCCGTTTTGTATATTTACAACATCGTCATAAATTGTTCAAATGGCTCTAAGCACTATGGGAGCTAAGATCTGAGGTCATCAGTCCCCTAGACTTAGAACTACGCGAGACCGCTACGGTCGCAGGTTCGAATCCTGCCTCGGACATGGATGTGTGTGATGTCCTTAGGTTAGTTAGGTTTAAGTAATTCTAAGTTCTAGGGGACTGATGACCTCCGCTGTTAAGTCCCATAGTGCTCAGAGCCATTTGAACCATTTTTTAACTTAGAACTACTTAAACCTAACTAACCTAAGGACATCACACATCCATGCCCGGAGAATCTCAAGAAAAAGTTCAAATTGCGGAACGTTATTTGAATCGAACTGCGTTAAATACATAATGAGAATATCTATGTATAAAAGTGATGGCATTTCAAGGATTGCAACACATACGAGTCAAAACTGTTATAAATCGGCAAATAATTGAACAAATAAATAAGTTTAAATATCTAGAGTGCAATTTTAAATTTCCCATGTGAGATGATGATGAGCTTAAGTTGGCAAGTCTCCGACTTTACTGTGGAATAGCAGAACATACACCGAATCATAATGTACGGAAAGGGACACTGAACTTTGCCTTTGCTACTGTAAGGTCAATTATATGACAATTGGGATCCTCAGAGATGAGGTTCCTCCGCTTTGCACCTGGACATTTTCATTTCTAAAGTGGGCTCTCGAACGAAAGGGTGAAGCTGGGGGAAGGGGGAGGCTGTGGAGATGTCTGATCTTTGTTTGCTTTGTTGATTGATCTTCCACTTGGTAATCGGCCGACAATGTACGCGAGTTTAATTTCGCCGATATTTGTACGACAGGATACGACTGCTGAAACCAATATCACTGATTAAACTGTTACAGTTAACAATTACTTTATTAATGTAATCAGGACAATTTAGATGGTTCTGAGCACTACGGGACTTAAAATCTGAGATCATCAGTCTCTTAGAACTTAGAAATACTTAAAGCTAACTAACCTAAGGACATCACACACATCCATGCCCAAGGCAGGATTCGAACCTGCGACCGTTGCGGTCGCGCAGTTCCAGAATGAAGCGCCTAGAACCGCTCGGCGACAATTTAGAGTACAAATAATACGAAAATACTTTTAGCAGCAGCGAAGTGTCCAGTACTGAGACTTTTGAAGCCGTGTAGGTGGTGTGATTCCTGCGCCCATATTCGACACAGAACGGTGAATACCTGTGGCATCTAGCCATAGGCACAATCAGAGCATTTTGGAAGCACTCTCTCTCAAAACGGCTGACAAAAAAAAAGAAATGTCGCTAATATTGGAATAAATATTTGAAATGGCTTGTAATGTGTATTCATCCTTCCGCCCATGAATGAGCAATTACCATCCTGCCTCACTTGTTAAGCGACTTTTCGATGTACTTCCTTCCAGACTAACTTAAGGGTTGGAAATGATCGATTTTCTTATTGCCGTTACAACATGCTCGAAATACAACGGAGTTGTATGTGTTTAAACCAGAAAAACTTGGGATCCTGGGAGGAATTTGTAGTGAGAGGAGGAATGCTGCCGCCAGTCGAAGGTAGTAACGTGGCGAAGAGTTCAAAAAGGTTGAGATCACTGGCTTCCAATGAGATCTCATTGAGAATGACTAATGACTTCAGTTCGATAAGAAATATTTCTTTAGCTGTTGATTAATTTACACTCATGTTCAGAACAGAACACCTTGAACGACTAGAGGTAACACGTTTATATTCCCAGGACGTTTACATTAATATGTTCTGCAGAAATGATTAACATTTCAGTCATCACTGTTCAGCATGAATCCTGTTGCCTAGTACGCCCGCGGTCCGCCATGCGTGATGGCATCGACTCGTACATGGTGCGAATGGAAAGTTCATCTGTGATCTTAGGCATTGGCTCGCAGCACTGCACCCTTCGTTCCACCATATCCCACACGTATTCGATTGGCGGCAAGTCTGGTGATCTGGAGGGTCAGGGTAAAAAGCTGGCATCCTATGACACCACGAAGGCATGTGTCCGTGAAGTAACACGTGGTGGTGCATTGTCTTGCTGAAAAATGGCGTGTGGGTGTTGTGCAGAAAGGGTACGGCTACTGGTCGCATGATGTCGTTCACGATAGGTTATGCTGGCCACAGTACCCTAAAACAGGCACCAACTGTGATTTACAGTTGTAGCAAATAGCATCCCACACCATAAGACCTCGAGTTGGCGCTGTGTATCTTGTGCGAATGCAATCACTGTGATGTTACTCCCCTCTGTCTATGGCGAACCAAAATGTCGCCATAATTTCTAACAAACCGAACCTGGATTTGTCCGAAAACACTATCTGATGCCATTCCTGTCCCCAGTGATGTCGTTCCATGCAGCATTGCTGTCTAGCATGTTTGTGCACACGCGGAGAAGTGGACGACGAGCACGTAACCCATGTCGTAATAAACGGCGACGGACCGTCACCCCCGATAGTGTACGGCGAGTTATACTGTACCACTGTTGCGCCAGAGCCGAGGAGACGCAGACTTGCCCTCCAATGCCTTTGGATGAGTTTTCTATTTTCGCGGGGTGGGGGTGGAATGTACATGTCCTGTGAATATGAACGTCCTACCTCTAGTCGTTCCAGGTGTCCTGTTTTTCTGAACACAGTGTACTTACACATTATTTTGGATTGGTACCAAAGGATGCAAAGATAAATCTCCGAATACACTTCCATCTGATTCCTGAACTGTTTCTAAATACGCTCTTGGGACGATTAAACTTCTCGAAACAAACGCAAACTTAAAACTTTGTCGTTCCATCTCCACGTACAATTATGGCACAGCGCCTTTGTAAATCACCAAATTCTAATTCGTCTATCGATGTCGATGCATATCTTATTTTCGATCTCTTTTGGAATCGAGTAAAGAGGCTGCGGGAAATTCGAAGCAGACAAACATTATATCAACTCAGAAAAGCAAGAGCTTGTTTCAGGCCGCTGCACAAAACGTTTTTTCTCCGGTCTATACATCCTGCTCGGCATCGATATTGAAACGCAGGTCGCGCGAGTGTGCCCGATGGCTTGTGTGTGCTACATACCTATAATCCCGGGCTCTGGCACGGAGAATGTAGGACTAAGGGCATTGTCCCGCTGTGCACCTACCACACTGATCCAGGTAATGCTCCACACCGGATGTGCTTAGCTTTACAACATAACATGCTGAACGACCTTATAAGGATCAATTTCAGATGTACACTATCCCGGTGACAGTACCGCTGAGTTAACCGGATAGTCATTAGTTGTTGAGCCTATAGCATGAACAACCCTTACACTATACAGTACCGCCACAACGAGATTTCTCATGTACCGATGAAGCCCTACTTCTTTGCATTTCAAATAACTTAAGGACAGTCTCGGTCTCAAGGTTCCTGGAATTTATAGATTTCTTTTGCGTGCAGAATCAATTGCACTGGACGCTGTAAAAAAAGTTAGGAAATCAGCGGTTGCTGAACGCAGCCTCTCATATAAACAAAGAATAATATGCAATGAAACTATAAAATCTTGTTTCACGCGTCTACATACCGAGATTGTGTTGTTAAAAAAGTAGAAATTACAATGAGAAATAACACACTCAACCGGGAAAGCGGATACAATCCTAGCAGTGCCTATAAACGAGCTCTCAACACTTTTCTTGAACTCGTCCTTTTCGTTGAGATATCACGGGATGAATGAGTTGGTACGTTGTCACGAAACAGTACTATGTTCTCTCTTTTTAACTGATGAGCTTCTACAGAGGGCACAAAAATTTGCATAAAGCATTCCTTGAAAATAGTACTGTCCATCCAACGCTCTTTTGTGAGGTGTGAACAATAGGCACTGTAGCCATATTAACGTGTTTGAAACAACGCGGTTCCTTATTTGTACCAATGACGAGCATAGGTAATCGGTGGCCTCCAGTAGCATTAGCAGAAGCTAGAGCAATGAAATGATACTTGCTTATTTATTGACTAGGTGCTGCTAACCCACGACGTGAAGTAAGGGTTTTTCTTGACAAAGATTTCCAACTGAAACCAGTTTCATCAACATCGTAGACGTTTTCGTGAGCGTAATCTTTCCTCAGTAAGTCCCTTAGTTTGACTGTGAAAGAATCAGCTGCTGAAGAGTTAGCAGAAGGCTTTCCTCCTTGTATTTAAAGCTCACCAATACCGTGTCTTGACTTAAAAGTATTTTAGTCAGCCCGTGCTGGCTTTGCAATTCGACGGCCCTCCCAAGATTTTCATTAAATTGAAATGAATTGATTTTTCACACAGAATGGGGCCAGAGGTAGATTTTCCTTGTGATCTTTTTTGCGTAAATCACTTATAAACTGAATCTTCTACATCTGTTTTCGAGGCAAGCCTCATAATTTTATGACCTATCGATCCATCAGTGGAATCAAGTTTGTGTATGATATTTGTGATACCCGGCTTTTGTTTCTGTTTTTATCCGTAACTATCGACTTACCAGAAATGTACTCATTAGGTAACTTGGTTGTAGATTTATCCCCCTCTAGCCTTTTATTAGGCATTTATATATCACAAGTTTACTATACACGGCAAAGTAGACACAAGCGATCGTAACAGAGTGGAAAAACTAACGGTCGGCAACAGAGGATTGTTTGAGAGAAGGGGCGGGGGGGGGGGGAGGGAGGGAGAGGGAGAGAGAGAGAGACTAACTGTTCGCTTAAGCGGTCGTTCGTTGACCGACGTTCGGATAATCGACGCTTTACTGTAAATCAAAAACTTTTTATACACGCCTTTGGTGATGTTTCTGGTTTACAATGTGTTGTGGCTCTTTAGAGCGACTGAATTCAGTTCACTAACCGGCTTGACACTCGGCGCGATGGCCGATGAGAGCGACCATACAGGTATTTCCCCACTTACGGCCACTTCTATCAGCCACCACGCCGAGTGTAAATTGGTTTACGCGGACATTAATGAATGAAAATGAGCGAGAGATACTAAACATAATCGTCCATTGTGGATAAATGGCGCTAGTGAATGGAAAGCTGCTTGCACGCCTCCATTATAATTGCTACCAACTGGGCTACTAATTCCCGCTCTTCCGAATGGGAGTCCAGTTCCGTAACCAATGCGGCAGATCCTTCGAATTTTATCCACTCGGTACAGTAATACATCGCACATCCGCCGGTTGCAACGTAACTCTTTCCTGAATTTCGGCTGCACAACGACTTTATTAACTTTATTTAGAAACGAATCCCATTTCGGCTACTATGCCATTTTCAAGCAATCCTGCAATATAAATTATATTACATGTCTTAATGGAGAGTTGTGCCAATCCATTCAGCATCTTTTTTTCACTGTCGAGCGGAAGAAAGTCTCCGAACACTTCCCTGGTGTTTCGGCTGCGTTCTTCGGCTGGACACACTGGTCAAGATTTTCCCGTCTCTTCTTCAATCTCTCGAATTCACTATATACAACACTTTCTGAACTACTGTAAGCGCGAATAATGGACTGCATATCTGAAAAGTTGACTTTTAGTAATGAATTTCGGGACAAAGTGTTGCAACTTAAGAAACTCATTCTGATATTTGGAAAAAAGTTCTGACAATTCACTGCCTAACATGTCAATGTAAGGGATGTAAAGACGAGGGCGGAAGTATTTCTCAGGTGTTGAGAGAGAAGTGTTCTCACTTATCTCCCAAGAAGACGTGGCAACCGGTTGGCGACATCAAGCCCTTCATAGAGCTCTGCAACCTGTAGAAACAGCTGGTGGAATTCCTGAACAGCGTTTCGCCTCCTTCCAGCCAGTATACTGACGTTTAACTACACGGAAATCTTTTCGCAAATACAGATAATATTACTAAACCATCTACTCTGCTTTACAAGAGTTGAAGTCCCATATAGTTTCGTGAATCTTCCTCTGCTATTTTTCATCGACTTCTTTACGTCTGAAACTATTTTCACTTAACTTTCAGTCAGAATCAAGAATAAAAAGCATTACAAATAATTTTGGTACTAGAAAATTTCTACTGTATCTAGTACAAGTCCAAACATCCTCTCGTACCGTAGAAGTCCAAACCATCATTAGAGAGAGAGAGAGAGAGAGAGAGAGAGAGAGAGAGAGAGAGAGAGAGAGAAATATCCTGCATGCATGCTGCGCATCCATCAAGAAAAATAATCTTTTCTCTTAGTTTTGCACTTTCATGTAGTTTTCACCTTTATTTTTCTCGTTACGTATTGGCGCTCACCTTCAGTAATTCTTCATCTGCTGTCGTTTCATTTTCAAGTCTTATAAATGAATGAAAAATGCAAATTTAATTTGCCTACTCCTGGCGTAAGTTTAGCCGAGCGGACTTGAAGAGGGGCGCCCACATGATTTTCATCACATTTTATTAATAAACGGTCAGTTTGAAAACGTGGGTGCGCCAACGATGAGTTTACCGAAGAGTTCCAACATTTGGAGCAGTAAACTAAACACCTTCTTGGCGTTAGTCAACATCAATCTAACAAGGACTAAGCTTCAACTTCGAGGAACTAAAACTAACTGGCCAGCTATACACAATACATGGAGTTCACTACCGCCTACACCGCTTCAGGGAGAGGCTTGGTCGATGGAGGTTGCTGTCCGAAGTACGAAATTAATTTCTCCTGGGAACACTTAAGCGTGGCCAAGGCTGTAGGCGCGCTGCCTTTTACTCCCACCATAGATAATAAACACAGCCACACGGTGAAGACGCTATAGCCGTAACTTCGCTGAATAATTTGTCGCGCTTACTTCGGGAACTATTCTAGGCCAGTGACTTCCGTCCATGGGTCTAGCACCACTTGCCATTGAAGCAAAGCACAAACACACATTCGAAGTTGTTGCACACCAATAGCTTCACTAAGTCCTTTGCATGTTCCACCTATCTTAACTGACATCTCTCTAATATGAGAACGAGTCAGTTTTACATTTGAGGGGGCGACAATCAAAGGCGAAAATGTCCACAATTTAAAACGAATGAGATTCAAAGTGAAACTGTACATATAAGATATGCAGAATCTGAATACTCCACGCAATTTAAACGAATCCGAATATGTCCCATGAAACAATCCTGGGAAAATACAAGGCTCGTATCAAACGCGATCCTGTGAACATATACATTTCGTGCAAAGAAGAGCTAGTCCATTACGTCCAATACTAGGCGATGATTCAAGTCACGTGATTCCCGTTCCACTCACGACCAGACGTTTCCGTGCAGAGCGGCTGTTCTCAGTCTGTGCTTTCGTGCTCCGCCCTGAGAATATTGCATAGAACTAAACGAAAGTGGCTTCAACCTAGTTGGATTATTTAAAATCTTTTTATTTTAACGATAAGTAATGGTAAAACTTGGGTGATTGGTGTGTGGAACAAAACAAGAACAATATCGTACTTCATGCCCCCATGTCTTTGAGCACTCGATTGTTCTGTTAAGTTAGTTAACTGCTGTCCACGTTTCCGGGAGTGTTTCGAAACTTCTACGAAAAGGTCAATAGTTGTAACAAAAGAGAAATATAGTGATTTCTACCAGTCAGTGGGTGAAGTAAGACATCTTGGTGAAGGTTTTAGAGTGGCACACGCGAAATACCTATCTAAAGGACTACGAAACTTACGCCACGTACGTGAAAAACTATTAGAAACATTCATATTGATGCGGAGGCAACTGCATTCTACAGGCTCCAGCAACATGTTCAAGAACGAAATTCATTACTGACAACTATTTTCAGAGAGGGCTGACGAAGTCAAGAGCACGTAAGTTACTACACATCGTATCATCGACGATATGACCATGTTTTTCGACAGTGAGGTAGAGCAAATTACGTACGATAGTTTCGCAGCAGGTTCTGGTTCATTTGTTTAAGTGTAACAGTTGCCTCAACAGTTGACCTAACAGGTAATGCCCCTTTACATCATTTATTCTGCCGTGTTGATCTGAAATATTTCAAATAATTTTGAAGCAAGAACGAAATCAAAACTTTTGGTAAAACACTGAAAGGAATATTATCTTACAGCTGTCAGTTTATATTTTTATCCTCGCACTAAATTACTAAAAGTCACTCTAAACACTATGGGACTTAACATCTGAGGTCATCAGTCCCCTAGAACATAGAACTACTTAAACCTAACTAACCTAAGGACATCACACACATCCATGCCCGAGGCAGGATTCGAACCAGCAGCGTGGTTCCGGACTGAAGCGCCTAGAACCGCTCGGCCACAGCGGCCGGCTAAATTGCTAAAAGTACCCGACATGTTGTAGTATAGCAAGCATTATATAATAAGATTTAAATTAATTTGAAAAACAGCATGATATTTGCTTTTCAAAAACATCCGAACCCGAACATGTCCAAGTGATTCATGCTACTGAAAACATGTCCATATTTAAATGTACTTTTTAAAACTATTTTCGTTGCAGGTCTGATTTACACATATGAACTGCCTTCTTGCACATAAGCAAACGTGTTTCAATCGTATGTACGCCTGAAATAAGTTTTCTGCTGATTGTGAAAAACTGCATTTAGTGGACACGTTCATCTTTGCATGTCACCTCCTCGATTATAATATGCTTTCTCAGTGAAAAATACGGAAACTTGCTAAATACACTCCTGGAAATGGAAAAAACACATTGACCCCGGTGTGTCAGACCCACCATACTTGCTCCGGACACTGCGAGAGGGCTGTACAAGCAATGATCACACGCACGGCACAGCGGACACACCAGGAACCGCGGTGTTGGCCGTCGAATGGCGCTAGCTGCGCAGCATTTGTGCACCGCCGCCGTCAGTGTCAGCCAGTTTGCCGTGGCATACGGAGCTCCATCGCAGTCTTTAACACTGGTAGCATGCCGCGACAGCGTGGACGTGAACCGTATGTGCAGTTGACGGACTTTGAGGGAGGGCGTATAGTGGGCATGCGGGAGGCCGGGTGGACGTACCGCCGAATTGCTCAACACGTGGGGCGTGAGGTCTCCACAGTACATCGATGTTGTCGCCAGTGGTCGGCGGAAGGTGCACGTGCCCGTCGACCTGGGACCAGACCGCAGCGACGCACGGATGCACGCCAAGACCGTAGGATCCTACGCAGTGCCGTAGGGGACCGCACCGCCACTTCCCAGCAAATTAGGGACACTCTTGCTCCTGGGGTATCGGCGAGGACCATTCGCAACCGTCTCCATGAAGCTGCGCTACGGTCCCGCACACCGTTAGGCCGTCTTCCGCTCACGCCCCAACATCGTGCAGCCCGCCTCCAGTGGTGTCGCGACAGGCGTGAATGGAGGGACGAATGGAGACGTGTCGTCTTCAGCGATGAGAGTCGCTTCTGCCTTGGTGCCAATGATGGTCGTATGCGTGTTTGGCGCCGTGCAGGTGAGCGCCACAATCAGGACTGCATACGACCGAGGCACACAGGGCCAACACCCGGCATCATGGTGTGGGGAGCGATCTCCTACACTGGCCGTACACCACTGGTGGTCGTCGAGGGGACACTGAATAGTGCACGGTACATCCAAACCGTCATCGAACCCATCGTTCTACCATTCCTAGACCGGCAAGGGAACTTGCTGTTCCAACAGGACAATGCACGTCCGCATGTATCCCGTGCCACCCAACGTGCTCTAGAAGGTGTAAGTCAACTACCCTGGCCAGCAAGATCTCCGGATCTGTCCCCCATTGAGCATGTTTGGGACTGGATGAAGCGTTGTCTCACGCGGTCTGCACGTCCAGCACGAACGCTGGTCCAACTGAGACGCCAGGTGGAAATGGCATGGCAAGCCGTTCCACAGGACTACATCCAGCATCTCTACGATCGTCTCCATGGGAGAATAGCAGCCTGCATTGCTGCGAAAGGTGGATATACACTGTACTAGTGCCGACATTGTGTATGCTCTGTTGCCTGTGTCTATGTGCCTGTGGTTCTGTCAGTGTGATCATGTGATGTATCTGACCCCAGGAATGTGTCAATGAAGTTTCCCCTTCCTGGGACAATGAATTCACGGTGTTCTTATTTCAATTTCCAGGAGTGTAGGTGACTGTCTTAAGTCACAATGTGTATGCGTGGCATGTAAGATTTTTAGGATTGATACTATACGGTACTCTCAGCTTACTGGACCCTGAGTTACAAGACGAGCGCACACACACGGAGTGACAAAAGTCATGAGATACCTTCTCTTGCCCAGCGTAGTGCAGAAACTCTACGTGGCCTGGAAATCCCCGCAGAAGTACTGACTCACGTTGCCTCTATATCCGTCCGTAATTGCGGTAGTGTTGCCGGTGAAGGATTGTGTGCACGAACTGGCCTCTCTATTACGTCCCCTAAATGGTTGATGGGATTCATATCTGGCGGTGTTCGTGGCCAAATCATTCACGCAAATTATCCAGAATGATCTTCAAACCAATCGCGAACAATTGTGGCCTGGTGACATGGCGCACTGTCACCCATAAAATTTCCATAGTTGTTTGTCTGCAAATGGTCTCCAAGTAGACGAAAATAACCATTTCCAATAAATTAACGATTCAGTTGCATCAAAGGATCCAGCCCAGTCTACTAGTCCAGTCCAGCCCACAACACCACGCTTACACAGTGCCTTATTGACTATCAATATCCGTGACTTCGTGGTGTCTGTGCCATACACTAAACCTACCATCAGCTCTTACCAACTTAGATCGGGACTCATCTGACCAGGTCACGGTTTTCCGGTTGTCTAGGGTCCAACGGATACGGTCACGAGCCCAAGAGAGGCGCTGCGGACGATGTCTTGCTGTTAGCAAAGCCAGCCGCGTCAGTCGTCTGGTGCCACAGCCCTTTAACGCCATACTTCGCCGCACTGTGCTAACGGATACGCTCCACCCACTGGTTTCTGCTAGTATTTCTCGCAATGTTGCTTGTCTGTTAGCACTGACAATTCTACGCAAACGCCGCTGTCTCGGTCGTTAAGTAAAGGCCGTCGGCAACTGGGTTGTCCGTGGTGAGAGGTACTGCCTGAAATTTGGTATTCTCGGAAAACTCCACAAAACGTGGATTTCGGAATATTGAATTCTCTGACGTTTTCCGCAATGGAATGTCCCATGCGTCTTGCCCCAACTACCATTCTGGGTTCAAAGTCCGTTAATTCACGTCGTCCGGCCATAAACACGTCGAAACGGTTTCACATGAATAACCTGAATACATATGACAGCTCCGACAATTCACTGCCCTTTTATACCTTGTGTACACGATACCACCGCCATCTGCAAATGTGCGTATCGCTATACGATTTCTTATGTCACGTAAGTGTATGTTAGAGAAACTCCTGATTTCGTATTGAGTCACTGGTGAACGCATGTACGTATGTCATTTTTTTTGTGTGTTCCGCTCTTCCTTACTTGTTTCCATATACCTTGACATATGTTTCGTCTAGTACAACTGCATAAAAGGCCGTTTGTATTTTGCCATATGCATTTCGCTCTCATATATATATATATATATATATATATATATATATATATATATATATATAAGCGTACAGGCCGACCTCGTCTGCTGACTGACAGACCACCGACATTTGAAGAGGGTCGTAATGTGTAACACGCAAACGTCTATCCAGACCGTCACACAGGCATTCCAACTGCTTCAGGATCCACTGCAAGTACTATGATAGTTAAGCAGGAGCTGAAAAAACTAAAAAAAAAACTTTGATTTCATGGTCGAGCGGCTGCTCACAAGCCAGCCATCACGCCGGTAAATGCCAAACGACGCCTCGCTTGGTGTAAGGAACGTAAAAATTGGACAATTGAACAGAGGAAAAACGTTGCGTGGAGTGACGATTCACGGTACACAATGTGCCGATCCGATAGCGGGGTGTGGGTATGGGTATGGCGAATGCCCGCTGAACGTCATCCGCCAGCGTGTGTAGTGCCAAGAGTAAAATTCGGAGGCGGTGGTGTTATGGTGTGGTCGTGTTTATCATAGAGGGGGCTTGCAACCCTTGTTGTTTTGCGTGACACTGTCACAGCACAGGCCTACACTCATGTTTTAAGCACCTTCTTCCTTCTCACTGTTGAAGAGCAATTCGGGGATGGCGACTGCATCTTTCAACACGATCGAGCACCTGTTCATAATGCAAAGCCTGTGGCGGAGTGGTTACACAACAATAACGTCCCTGCACTGGACCGACCTACACAGAGTCCTGACCTGAATCCTATATAACACCTTTGGGATGTTTTGGGACGCTGACTTCGAGCCATGCCTCACCCACCGATATCGATACCTCTTCTCAGTGCATCACTCCGTGAAGAATGGGCTGCCATTCCCCAAGAAACCTTCCAGCACCTGATTGAAAATATGCCTGCGAGAGTGGTAGCTGTCATCAAGGCTGAGGGTGGGCCTCCAGCATTACCGATGGAGGGCGCCACGAACTTTAAAGTCATTTTCAGCCATGTGTCTGGATACTTTTGATCTCACAGTCTATATGATAACTGCGTTATATAGTAACTGAAGGTGTGTACTAGTGTACGTGGAAATATAATGTTAAGCAATTGTTATAAGCATAAAATAAACGTATATCACATGCGACTAAACATTTATCACAAGCCACTGGAGATGCTTCACAAAGAGAAATAAGCTAAACACCTATAGCACAATACAAACAGCATTTTATTGCACTAGACGACCCGCATCTCTACGAAAATAAGTATGCAGATGATTTACACTGTGAGATTGCGGAAGAAGGGACTGAATTAACCGGTTCTTAAAGCATAAGAAACAATGGTGGGAAATTCGCGAAAAAGAGGTCAGAGGACACAATCACGACCATCCTCAAGGGAACTGAACAACGCTCCACACCCGCCTTTGTCGTCTACTGTCCACTGCGCATTGGATGGCAACGTAATAACGTCAGTGAAGAGCATTGACAGACAGACTGTCACGCACAGAAACTGAGTCAACACGGTGTTTATTACATAAAGTTTTCCCTCATCACAAAAATGTCGCCGCACTGTCCTAACGAATAAATTCCTCGTAAGTCTCACATTGATATTTACAGTTATTTCTTGCAATGTTGCTTGTCTGTTAGCATTGACAATTCTACGCAAACGCAATCGCTCTAGGTCGGTAAACGAGGGCCCTCGTATTTCATAGATTTATAAGCTTTCAGAAGACTAAATTTTCTACATGGGTGAATACTGTAATATACGAATCGAAACTAATATTTTTCCTTGGCGCCAGTTTGTAGGTTGCCGGTTACGTGGTTGACGGTAGGGGTTTGTTTTAGGGATGGTGATTATCGTTGAAAAAACCGGTTTTCGATTACACCTCCGTTTTTCACCCCAGATTAACCTGACTGTTAAAACCGGTAAAAAAATAACTGGTTTCTGAAATAACTGATTTTCGGTTTTTATTCCTATTTTTCTGTAACAAACGCAGAAATCGAAGGTATATTGAAAGTTTTTGTGTAACACAGCTTCAAGATACACACAGTCAAATTATTAAATTAAATAGGCCAATAAAAGGAAGTCCGTCAACTATTCACTGCTTTTCTCGCATAGTGATAAGTGACTGAATATTACAAAAAAATTCAGCGTACTGATTCCAATTCTCTGAAATTCTGTTCAAAAATGATGATGTAATCGGGGATCATGCTGCTATTTAGCTACTACAATAGTCAAGTTACAGGTTGAACTCTTATTTTTCGTGTAAATTTGTCCGTTTTCAAGGGTTACAAGCACAAAAGACGTATTACGAAGACGTAGGCAGCAGATTAGCCACTTTCTATTTTTATTGTGTACTATAAATGAATATTGTTTTTAATTTATTACGTTTACCGTAACTTACTTCCTATTTTATTATTTCATAGAAATGATGGACGAGTCTCTTTAATCTCTTAAAAATGAAGCATTGTACTTCAGGGCTATGTCACTTCGTAAAAATATTTCCGGACTAGGGTTGGCGCCATTCTGCAGTACAACGCATGTCCGGCGACGGCAGCGAGAAACTGCCTTGTAGACCAGGTGGGGGCACCTCTTTCACACTAGACGTATACGCGTACCTTAGACCACGACACACGGCCGGCAGGGACATTACTGTCTCAGGAGCGCTGTAACAATTCTAATGTTGTGTGTTTGTTGCTCATTTCTGTCGACACTGATATTAAAATAGTACTGATCGCTCTTCCCATTTCCTACAATAACGTAATATTTCAAAACTATGCAAATTTTACGAATAGAAGTTACTGTTGTTCCACAGATCATATTCACGATAAACGTTATGATGCGGAACGTGTAACAGAAGGAACACAGAACACTTATATACAACCAAATAAAAAACAAAATTTATATGGTTATATGCTGTCCTTTTACAGTTTTTTTTATTTTAATGGCTAATCGTCTCTATTCAAGAATTCCTCTATGGTATAGAAGACGTTATTGGCTACCGTAACTGAGTGGTCAGCTCGTATTCGATTCCGGTACTGCTAGGGACATTCCTTTGTTTGTGAGAATGGAACAGGGTGCACTCAATCTCATGAGGCCAAGTGAGGAATTGCTTGAGAGAGTATCAGCGGAAATTGACAAGGCCGGGAGTGCGATGTGCTGACACCACTCCCCCTTCATACCGCATCCAATGACACCATTGTCAGAGGATGACACGGCGGTCGGTCGACACTGAGCCTCCCACCAGAGCTTGTGAACGGAGTTTACGTATAGAAGGTGGAGTTAAGGAGAAAGCTCCCTGATCAACTTTTGAAAACTTCTGCTATCCCTGAGACGTTTTAAATTGCATCAGTAGATTGTCAGACTTTTATTCCTGCATATTTAACCCCAGAGCCATTAAAGGGCAGTGCAGATCATTTTTCGTTCTTGTGTTATACTTGCGGATATCACTGTTACTCTCAAACTTTATATGGATTTTTTATTAATTTCGTAAGCGAATGAACGTACTGTCCGACTGTAGTTAATATTCCCAGCTGCTTAAAGACAGCTCTGCAAGATGTACGTCTATGAACTTAACACATAACTCTAATTACTTTATTTTGTGCCATGATTACTTTTTGCCCAAGCGAGGTTTATACCAAAACTGCTCATTCCGTTTCGACAAGTGCAGCTTATCATCTGTGGATCGCTTTTACATGGACATTCGGGAAAATAACCACCCGTATATGCAAGCAACTACATACACACACGTCTAGTTTGACAAGGATGGGACTGATAGTCGGCTATGGTGGATGACAACGACGAATAACTGCTTACGCGAAGGTTACGATCCACTAAAGGAATAGTAATGAGATACAATGACAGCACATTACGTACTCCCCACCACACACGGTACTGCAGCTTGTACAGCGCAGCGGCGATCCACCCTTGAAATAGCTGTTACCATCCATTTGTGGATCGACTATCCCCCTTGGAAGACATTTTGCGTTCTTTACAGGTACACTGTAACTACAGACACTTTGGAGATGTCTCCGATTGGGAGTTTCGTCTCGTAATCGTTCGCCAACTAGCCCAACTTCATGTTCTGCATCAAGTTATAGATTTTTACAGCCGCAGGAGAGGCTCTAGCTTAAAATAACCACCACACATTTGATATCCATTGCTGGATGTAGGCCGTCTGTAGATTTCCCTTGCATTTTAGTTTCAGCTGTACGAGTGGTTGTGGCCATAAAGTCATCATAAAAGCATACGTTCATGTCGAAAAAAAAAATAAGTTTACTTTATTCATTGATAAATTGTTTTGGCTCCTCTGGTGGCGTGCTACGATACTGGGCCCGACGATTTCCATGTGTACCACGACTGCAGGCATGTACCTGCAAATAAAATTTTAAAAAATGGTTCAAATGGCTCTGAGCACTATGGGACTCAACTGCTGAGGTCATTAGTCCCCTAGAACTTAGAACTAGTTAAACCTAACTAACCTAAGGACATCACACACATCCATGTCCGAGGCAGACCGTAGCGGTCTCGCGTTCCAGACTGCAGCGCCAGAACCGCGCGGCCACTTCGGCCGGCGCAAATAAAATTAATGATTACTTCATTTTTCCGAGGTTTACTTCAGTAAAACTTATTTCGTAGAATGAATTATACAGGATGTTCGGAAATTCCCGTTACAAATTTCTATACTTTTAGAGGGGAGTGAGTACATAATATTTTTTCCGGAAAAGTACCGTTTCTGTACTACTGCCGTTTGAAAACATGTTTGCTAGGTAGGTTTGCAACAGGGTAGTCATGGTGGGGTGCTTAGGTCGGATTGGCTATTGTCATTTGACGTCCGTCCTACCTCTCTGACCTTGTTCGAGCATCATTCACGTGTCTGTGAGTGCCAGAACAATACAATTGAGTACACGTTTGCATAATACACTGACATGATCCTTTTGTATAGCGAAGTTCCAGGTAATGGAAAAGCTGCTTGTCGCCTTCATCAAGATCGTTACGCAAAATGTCCGATTCCATCTCATATCCTTTTCGCCACAATTACGTAACGGCTTTGATAAAGAGGTACCTTCACCGTCAGCAGGTATGACTGTGATGCTCCACGGCGACGCCACACACCCGAGTTGGAAGAGGCCGCACTGCGTCATGTTGAAGAGAACCAGTCAACGAGTACAAGAGAAATTGTGCATGCAATGCATGTTGCTCCCTGCACCGTCTGGAAAGTTGCGGATGACCAACAACTGCATCCGTACACCTCTAACACTCCTGTAACACTCACAGGTACGTGAATGAATATCGAACCAGGTCATAAGGATACTACTCTCTTGCAAACCTACCCAGCCAAACATGTTTTCAAACGTCTGCAGCACGGACACGGGTTCCCATTGAAAATTAACTTTTTTTGATTAACCTTACTGAAGTATCTGTTGTTAAGAGGATAGTGCTCGGCTGTATATTTAAGCTGTGGGAACGAGGATGTCAGCACACTTATCTGTCTTATACAGATTAGAGTTTGCACGTGCAAATCCTGTGGCCGGAAATCGAAGAACAGCCGATATCAGCTCAGCGGCACGCTCTGCGTGTTAGTGCCAGTCTCAGAACGTCGGGAATGATACGGCCACAAGTTCTGGTAGTTACATCCCAGCAATCTTAGATTCGTCCAACGTCCCTATGCTCTGATAATGCGCGCACACACACACACACACACACACACACACACACACACACACACACACAGAATATAGGTTGATCGGTAGTTTAAATGCTACTAAGAGCCTGACAACGGGTACAAAGCCTTTAATTTTTTTTCTTTTTTTTCTTTTTTTTCTTTTTCATTCTATTGGATTACGTGTAAACATCTGATTTATTCTATACAGAAAACCAGTTGATGGCATTTTACTGCGTTCTTCGAGTGTTTGCCATTAAGATTTTTCCACTTCCGTTATGGCCTCCCAAGATGTAACATGACTTTAATCTATCACCTCGATCAGCGAGCCCTCAACTAATAATTATAGCCACACCAATTAATACGAGAGTAAATCTAAATCTGCCACTTGCTTTGCTGACAGCTCAGAGAGCTCAGTCCCACTTCGTATCTCCACATTCTGTTACTACCAGATTACACAACTGAAGGAAGGAAGATTAGGTTTTAACGTCCTGTCGACATTGAGGTCATTAGAGACGGAACACAAGCTCTGATTTTGTCAAGGATAGGGAAGGAAATCGGCCGTGTCGTTTCAAAAGAACCACCCCCGCATTTGCCTGGAGCGATTTAGTGTAATCACGGAAAACCTAAATCTGGATGGCCGGACACGGGTTTGAATAGGGTCATTCGATCTCAAATCAAGTAACAGTCTGAACCTTGATAACTCAGATTTGGATAAATTTTTTTCGGGTAATGTACCCACTAACACTAGTTTAAATTTGAAATTTCAAATTTTTCTGACCTTTGGTTTTTGAGTTTCAAGGGTTTAAAAATAAAATAAAACCTCCGTTTTTGATCAAAAACTATACAACCTAGAGAGCTCAAACTTGCACCATTGTTTTCCTTTACAAATTCCCTTCAATTTGATATGTAACATGACTATGCGACCTAAATCTAAAAATTTTAAACTATTCCAAGCATGAAACTTCCTGGCAGATTAAAACTGTGTGCCCGACCGAGACTCGAACTCGGGACCTTTGCCTTTCGCGGGCAAGTGCTCTACCAACTGAGCTACCGAAGCACGACTCACGCCCGGTACTCACAGCTTTACTTCTGCCAGTACCTCGTCTCCTACTTTCCAAACTTTACAGAAGCTCTTCTGCGAACCTTGCAGAACTAACACTCCTGAAAGAAGGTTCGCAGAAGAGCTTCTGTAAAGTTTGGAAGGTAGGAGACGAGGTACTGGCAGAAGTAAGGCTGTGAGTACCGGGCGTGAGTCGTGCTTCGGTAGCTCAGTTGGTAGAGCACTTGCCCGCGAAAGGCAAAGGTCCCGAGTTCGAGTCTCGGTCGGGCACACAGTTTTAATCTGCCAGGAAGTTTCGTATCAGCGCACACTCCGCTGCAGAGTGAAAATCTCATTCTGGAAATATTCCAAGCATAGTCATGTTACATACAAATTGAAGTGAATTTTTAGAGGAAAACAAGTTTGAGCTCTCTAGGTCGTATAGTTTTTGAGCTACAGCATTTTAAAACAATCATCGGTTGATTAAAAACAGGGTTTTTTTTTAAACCCTTGAAACTCAAAAACCAAAGATCAGAAAAATTTGAAATCTCAAATTTAAACTAGTGTTAGTGGGTACATTACCCGAAAAAAAAATTAATCCAAATCTGAGAGGTCATGGCCCAAATCATGTAGTACAATTGGTTGATTTGACATGGAATGACCCAATAGTCTTCCTCCCGAATGAGAGTCTAGCGAGCTAACCAGCGCGCCACCTCGGTCTGTCTACACAACTGCCATGTTCATGCATTACAGCATTAATGTTCAGAAGCCAGTCAGCCTGATATTTTGTCCAGATCTGACTTGCTATTACTGCAATTTTTACTAGCTAACACTTTTTCATAGAAAAATGCGGATGGATCATTGATGCTGTCGCTTACATGACTATATATTCCCGAAGAGCGTAGTCGTCGGTATCCCGTCAAATGTCGATTATGTATCCAACTAATCCTTCATCCTTGCGTCTCAGGAAATTATTCGTGAATAGCGACAATCTGAACACACATTAACCACGACCTGAGAAGATGAATTTTTCCACACTAATGACCAGAACACATGGGTAATGAAAAACTGAAGAAATAATTTTGTACTGATTTATTGCATTTTATCACTTCTAGCTTCGGGAATATAACTGGCACATAAATAGTATTTGGCCTACCTTCCGCACTGTGGACTGCAGTGACTTTTTGGAGATGTAAGCAGGATGGTCCCAGCAGCTACAGAATGTTATGCGAACAGCTTGTGCCTTTACATGAGCTGCAGACGTTGAATGACCATACACGCACGTGAAGCACGAACGTAATCTATATTACTGAACCGTTTACCCCCGAACCTTGTAGCAGCAGGTCGATTATCTAATGGCTTACAGGGCAACACAAATTTCAGTTTCAATATTTCACGTAGTTATTGACCGAATTTGGAGAGTTAAAATGTTGTCACAATCTACTCATTATGAGGTATAATCTCACGCTAAAAGTTTAACACAATATCACGTTTAAAGTTAGGAACTGTGTGTTTTTCCTAAGACGGCGGAAATGATGGCGGGCAAATTTTATTCATTCAATATTTGAGAATGAAAAACTTAGGTACTTCCAAAAAACTTTAATCGTACTTTCAAAACCTCTCTAAAAAATTTTTGCTCACGTGCTTATAGCGGAATATTTAACACATTTAGTCATTTGTAAAGTGCTCAGACACTTCAAACTGTTTTATATAAGGGAGTTTGATTTAAAAAAAAAAATCAGATTTACTGGCAGGTACGCTAAACTGTCCACGCATACGCGTCATCAGTGAGTAGGCTTCACAGCCGCTGCGCTGACTAAACGTTAGCTACGCCACCCACGCGTCACCTTTACGGCGTTCCCTTTTTGATCCATTCATGAGCGTGGACAGAGGACGACCTGCTTTTCTGTCTGCGCAGTGAACGTATTTTCTTTTCTCTCGTCTCCAAGTGTTTTAACTCGACAGCATATCCTCTATTGGATAATGGCACATTACTCAATTGGATGAGATTCCAAAATCACTCCTAGTGAAATGTCAAGTATAAGTTTGAGCGTTCCAGAGAACTATAAAGAATGGTACAAGTCGCCCGCAAGTAGGGGAAAAGCTTACGCACAAATATACCCTTCCCTACCAGTGCGTCTAGAAGAGTGGTCGTCAAACCTTCATGCTCAAGAGCCACTACTGACATTGTGAGGCGACGCCCCGGCCTGCATATGTACCGGTCTTATTATTAATTGGTAACTTACATAAACTAGTATGGTATGAGCACCCCAATTCCCAATCTATAATAAGGGGGTCGATGAGTTGACCGCAGCCCCGAAGTACCCATGCCCGCGGGAGGACTAACCTCCGGCGACACCCATAGTTGTGACAGTGTAATTTTCCGACAAAGTGTGAGTATGCTGTCTGCGTGAGATGATAATTAACTGATATTATATTTAAATGATTTATGCAATATCAGACAATATCCCAGATATTTACTAAATGTTTCGAACTTATTTTTCTTATACTTGTTGTGTTGTATTACAGCAGCTTTAATATTCCTTGCCACAAATATGAACAGCATTTTTGAAGATGATCGTCTCCATAATGCGAATTCACGAACCGGTGTTACTTCCGTTTGAAATTTACAGTAAAGCAAGCTGAGCGGTACGAGGCCCGCACGACCATTACTTTGCCAGCACTAGGAGAAAAACAAGAAAACGTTACCACTTTCCCATGCTCTACGCCCGAAATTGCCTCGGTACCCCACTACCCTTCAGGTAAGCGGCAAACTTTTCGTAGCTCACGTTCGAATTCACCAACGTCAATTAAAATGAAGTACATCTTGAAATACCGGGTGATCAAAAAGTTAGTGTAAATTTGAAAACTTAATAAACCACGGAATAATGTAGATAGAGAGGTAAAAATTGACACACATGCTTGGAATGACATGGGGTTCTAGTAGAACAAAAAAAAAAAAAAAAGTTCACAAAAGTTCCGACAGATGGCGCTGGGCAGATACCGTGACAGGTGAGAGGTACGCCGATACGTTACAGAATCGCATCATCCCCAGCCTGGCTGATAAACACCTGCTGGAACGTACGATGTTTATGCAGGACGGCGCTCCACCCCTTATTGCTAGACGCGTGAGAGATCTCTTGTGCGCGTCGTTGGGTGGTGATCGTGTGCTCAGCCGGCACTTTCGTCATGCTTGGCCTCCCAGGTCCCCAGACCTCAGTCCGTGAGGAATGATGGTGGACATATTGAGCATTTCCTGTAAAGAACATCTTTGCTTTGTCTTACTTTGTTATGCTAATTATTGCTATTCTGGTCAGATGGAGCGCCATCTGTCGGACATTTTTTGAACTTTTGTATTTTTTTGGTTCTAATAAAAAAAAAAACATGTCATTCAAAGCATTTGTATCAATTTGTTCCTCTCTATTTACATTATTCCGTGATTTATTCAGTTTTCAAATTTATACTGACTTTTTGATCACCCGGTACTACCGTCTAAGTATTTTTGTATGTAACTGCGTTGGGAAACTACATACTTAAGAAGCTCTTAACGTTAGTTGGCGTTATCGGATTCGGCTCTACGTTGCAAATAATTGTAACTGTTCGTTGAAAATGACTATAAAACACGGTTGAAAACCACGGACCATGCGAATACCTTATTCGGGCCGCAGTTTGACAACCACTGCTCTAGATGCTTCGGAAACCCGATCGAGCGCTTCAGCTTCAGCCGCGCGGGATTAGCCGAGCGGTCTGCGGCGCTGCAGTCATGGACTGTGAAACAAGTCCCGGCGGAGGTTCGAGTCCTCCCTCGGGCATGCGTGTGTGTGTTTGTCCTTAGGATAATTTAGGTTAAGTAGTGTTTAAGCTTAGGGACTGATGAACTTAGCAGTTAAGTCCCTTAAGATTTCACACACTTCAGCTTCAGTCACGGCTGTTTCGATTAATATCTCCAACCACTAGTCTTACACCATCGCCGTAATGCAGGGTCGGATGTAAGGACGGTACACGCCCATGCCAAAAGCTTTTCAGCGACCCACTCCCCCGTCGCTAACTTTGTTTTGGCTTCATAAGATCACAATCTATGTTTTCCTGAACACCGTGAACAGCAATGCACTGCCGGGTTGTGAAATCAGTGTCTATGTTTTGTTTTCATTGTCCGTACAATTAATAGACAACTTTTTGATAAAATCCTCACTTGTACACACATGCGTCATTCGTTTTTCCTCAAAAAAACTCAAGATTTTTCTGTAACCCGCTCAGTCCTCCACTTCCTCGTTTACAAATGTTTGAAACCCCGTATCATCATAACAAGACCCCGTCTTTAATTTCTCTTCAACATCTACACCAACACCGTCGCAGCCACTCCTAATCATCATTGTCGCCACACATTTCACCGTCTTCAATGCTCTCAATGAATGTGGTTAAAATTTCACTTTAACTGTTAAAGTTACAAATACAGACGCAGCGACTCAAATTTACTTTTTTCAGTCTTACAAGGGGAGGCCGCCAATTGTGAAATTCAGATTCAATTCATACTGCGTATAAGAAAAGCTCATGGCCAGAGGTGTAATGTGGCAAAGCACCAAGATGCACTTCTCAGCCGTTGTCGAGAAAATCGACAGCTAAAATAAACCGTTGCGGTGAAATACTCTCAACGATTAATGTTTATCTACTGCGTCGTGGCGCAGCGGTAAGCGCTCGGGTTCGTAATCCGAAGGTCGCCGGATCGAATCTCGCGCTATGTAACTTTTTTTTTAGTATTTGTTTTTTGTAATTCAAATGTGTACACACACACACACACACACACACACACACACACACACACATATATATATATATATATATATATATATATATATATATATATATAAATTCCCGGCAATCAGTTGCGACAATTATGCATATAATAGGTTGTTGGAAGTCGTTTGTCGTGGGAAAACTGGCGACTTCGAACATCATTATGTATTCCGTAAACAAAGTTGTATTTCACAAATGTTATTAATTGTCTTCATAATGTTAACCACGTATAGTTAACGGAAGGCATAGAAACGAATACGTATAGCGTAAGTCAAACGTTTGAATTAGAATAGAAACCCCACGAACACAAAATTGCTGTGGCAGGTATGAAATATAAACTCCGTTACTCGCTCGTTACACTTTAAGGACAGATGTTGAATGGGCCGAAACGAGCCGCCGCATAACAGCGTAGATGCGGTCCCTAGCGCAACTTATAACATCGTCGAAAATCAGTGCGGACGTGAGAGCTTTGGTACACCATGTTAAACAAACGGAAAAACGGAGGCGGTACAATTGGAGAGCGATCCGCCTTCACCAATATGCATAAGAAATTCATTAATAGTTTATATAAATTACAAAAACTAATAATAAAAAAAATGTTGCATGGCGCGAGATTCGATCCAGCGACCTTCGGATTACGAACCCGAGCGCTTACCGCTGCGCCACGACGCTGTATAAAATTATTAATCGTAGAAAGTATTTCACCGCTACGGTTTCTTTTAACTGTCGATTTTCTCGACAACGGCTAAGAAGTGCATCTTGGTGCTTTGCCACATTACACCTCTGGCCATGAGCTTTTATTATGCGCAGTATGAGTCGAATCTGAATTTCACAATTGGCGGCCTCCCCTTGTTAGAAAAAATACACCAAATCTTTTAGTTTGAACAGCATCTTCCTTTTTTCGCTCGCAAGTTCGTTGCATATTTTGCGCACCATTTAGCATCTCCACGCCACCCATCGTGCTGTACAGACCACATTTAATAATAATAATAATAATAATAATAATAATAATAATATGGGAAATAATGACAACTGACACCCGAAGCCACAATTCGTACACGAATCGGATTCCAACTGAACTCACCACCGAACGAACCCTGCGCAGGCAACAATGCTGCTGGCTGACCTTACAAGTTTTCAAATTAGATACGAATCCACCGAAAACACAAGTGCCGGTCGAGGTTTCTCGGCGCCCTAGCCTCATGCCTTCCTGGCCTTAAATCCGGCCCTGTCGCTACTACGTGTATGTAACTAAGGGGACACTAACCCTGATCGGTTATATGAATAGGTGGGAGCATAAAATTGCTCTATTCAAGCCTCTGAAAGTGAACTGTCCTCCTCAGACTTCAGTAACATCATTATTGGAGAAGAACCTCAAGACGTAACATCTTGGGCATGGAAAAATTTGAAATTTGTGGTAAGCTCTTATGGGGCCAAGCTGCTGAGGTCATCGGTCCTTAAGCTTACACTACCTAACCTAACTTAAACTAACCCACGGTAAGGACAACACACACACCCATGCCCGAGGGAGGACTCTGAACCTTCGACGGGGACCGCCGCGCGGACCGTGACAAGGCGCCCCTGACCACGCGGCTTACCCCGCGAGGCTCTTAGGCATGTTGTTCGTTTCTGATGTGAAACTATTAACGAAGCGTTTATAACACATGAAATCGGCAATGCCATGCAAACTTATTCGTCTGCTTTGCACTGCGTTATTACTTACCAATATAATAGCAATGGCTGGAAGAGATCTTCTCAGATGCCGACTAAAATATATATATACAGGCAGTATGATATTCAGTTACTTAGTTAACATATTACAGTCTTGGAGAGGAGATCCACCACAGCTATCACCAAACACTATCATGGAAATCTACTGCCACGTAACGCGCAGTTAAGTACTCCACAGACTTTCCCTCGCGACCTTGTTACTGGTAATAACGAACGATAACATATATGAAGTAACGCGCAGTCATTCTGATTCTAGATTTCTCCTAAAATAACCGAAACGTTACTTAAGTACCGTACGTGTCAACGCGGAAGTAAGATGAATTCTGTCACTAGGCCAAGGTATCTCACCGAAAAAGCAATACTAATAACATCGTTTAGGCCGAAGGTCATCAATCGACCATTCGCTTGTTGCTACCAACGAATTCTGAGAGAAGGACATCACTTTCATCAAGTCTTAATTGATTTTCCTGTTTCCCTGTATTCTTAGCTGATGCAGTCTCCTTTAATTTCCTTCCTTCGCAACTCGCTGTATCATAAAAGATCTATTTTGTACACCTATAAATTATTCTTACATCTACTATAATCACTATTGTTATTTGTCATTTTTATTCTCATTACTTTTATTGTTACTATTATCACTATTAGTGACAGCAGCTGCAGTAGTAAAAGTACTGCCAGTATTAACTTCATTACTTCATAGTCGGCACATTTACTCACATTGTCACTTCACAAACTCAAATCATTTGAATACTAGTTTTTAATATTAAACTTGTCATTTCTACGGTAACATGATGTAAAAAAGGTACTATATGTGTGAAACCCTGGTACAATGTAACAGCGGGCGTGGTGGCCCTAATCGTATCAGGTTAAATGAATAAAAGAATAAAAATAAACAAAAACATTAAAAACATGCCAGCTGAATTGGACGACATTCTTTTGAAATTTTAAGATCTTTGTGAAAAACCAATCATGACAAATCTGTTCCACACCGACTGGGGCATTTTTGAAACAGGTGAAATACCCCTGAATTCAAGAAGAACTGAACAACTGCAATTCTAAGGAAGAGAGGTGGTGCTGACGGATGTATTACCCAACCATCAGTTTAATAAGTCGACATTGCAAAAAAGCTTTATACGGAAGTGAATGATGTACGATGAACAGTTCTGATAAGAAGTGAACCTCGAGGAAGATCAGTTCGGAAGAAAGACAACTATGTTTACAGTATTTGTAGCTGTAGTGAAATGGAATGATCGTATGTCATTTATTGGCCGGGATATCCCCTTCGTGGTTCGGCCGCCGTATTGCAAGTCTTTTTAGTTGACGCCACTTTGTCGACGTGCGTGTCAATGATGATGAAAATGGAGATGATGGACACACAGCAACCAGTCCCCTGCCGGGAATCGAACCCGGGCCCCCTTGCGTGGTAGGCGGTAACGCTGCGCTACGGAGGCGGACGTAGCTGTAGTAAAAGCTTATGACAATGTTGTGTGAATAAACCATTTGTAATTCTAAATGTAGGAATGATAAAAGACAGAAAGCGAAAATTAATCTACAATTTACACATAGAAATCAGACTGCAGTCGAAACAGATGACGGGGGGCAATAACAGACGGATGTGTGGCGCGGTTGCAGCTTATAGCCAGTGTTATTCAATCTGTACATAAATCAAGTAGTAAAGGAAACCAGGAAGAAATTTGTACCGGGAATTAAAGTGTCCGATAAAACTAGAATTCTGTTAGAGACGAAAAAGCACTTCGAAGATCATCCTGAGAGAAGTACAAGAATTATTCTAAAAAAGATAAATTTGTAATCATCGAATACAAATTCAATGGTAAGACTGGCTTTTCTGAAAATATCAGTGTGGAGTGCAGCTTTATACGGAAGTTAATGATGTACGATGAAAAGTTCTGATAAGAAACTTTTAAAAGGCAATGCTATAAGAGAACACTGGAGATTATATCAGCAACATGATGTAAATATTGTTTGTTTGCATCTGGTAAGTAATAAGGTGGCATTGAGTCGAATTGGGGAGAAAAGTGCTTTATGGTATAACTCGACAAAAAGAAGCGATTGGTTCATAAGATACATCATAAGGCACCGAGGAATCATCAGTTTGGTGAAGGAAGGAAATGTGTGTAACAGAAACTGGGGACAAAGGCTTGACTATAGTAAGCTGGTTCAAGTGGATATGGGTTGCAAAAGTTACGCATTTCAAACAGAAAATAATTAGAAATATTGCCTATCTTCGATCTACAGAGATACTGTTACTTCAGGTCTATTGCTTATACAGTGGAAGTGACAAAAGCTATAGGACATCTCCTAATACCGTGTCGGACGTCCTTTTGCCCGGCGTAGTGCAGCAACACGAAGTGGCATGGACTTAGAAGTCGTTGGAAGTCCCCTCCGTAAATATTGAGCGATGCTGCCTCTACAGCCGTCCACGATTGCGAAAGTGTTGCCGTTGCAAGATTTTCTGCACGAAATGACCTCTCGATTATGTCCCATAAATGTTCGATGGGATTTATGTCAGGCGACATGCTTGGCCAAATCATACGCTCTCAATGTCCAGAAAGTTCTTAATCGGTCGCGAACAATTGCGGCCCGGTAACACTTCCATCATCGTCTCAATGCAGCCGAACATAACCACTTCCAGTCAATTATTGGTTCAGTTGCACTAGAGGACCCAGTGCAGTCCATGTAAGGACAGCCCACACCATCATGCTTGCACAGAGCTTTTCGACTACTTGAATCCATGACTTCGTGCGGTCTGTGCCACACACTGGTCCTACTATCAGCTCTTACCAACTGAAATCGGGACTCGTATGACCAGGTCAGGTTTTTCCGGTCGTTTAAGAGTCCAACCGCTATGGTCACGAGCCCAGGAGAGGCGCTGCAGGAGATGTCGTGCTGTTAGCAGAGGCACTCGCGTCGGCCGTCTGCTGCCATAGTCCAATAACGCCAAATCTCGCCGTACTGTTCTTAACGGATACGTTCGTCTGTCCCACATGTATTTCTGCAGTTATTTCACCCAGTGTTGCTTGTCTATTAGCAATGACAACTCCAAAGCAAATGCCGCTGCTTTGGTCCTTAAGCGAAGGCCACTGTGTTGTCCGTCATGAGAGGTACTGCCTGAAATTTGGGGTTCTCGGCACACTCTTGACTCTGTGGATCTCTGAATATTTAATTCCATAACCGTTTCTGAAATGGAATGTCCCATGCGTCTAGATCCAACTACCGTTCCAAAGTCTTATTTCCATTCGTGCGACCACAACCTTGTCGGAGTTCTTTTCACATGAAACGCCTGAATATAAATGACAATTCCACCAATGTACTGCCCTTTCATACCTTGCATACGCGATACTCCTGCTATTTGTATATGCGCATGTCGCTATCCCACTACTCCGTGTATGTGAACAATGTGGTGGTTGAAGTCTATTTCCGGTAACAACTGAAGCTTGTCTTCATTCACTGCCCACTGTATCCATCAGGTATGTACTGTATATGGTCAGGGAAGGGGGAGAAGGTTGTTACATATGCCTCGTGACGACAGTGTGCAGGAGGTCGAGCGGCCAGGACTTTAGTGTGGGCATCCACGGCTGCCATTTAAAGACAGAACAGGAAATTAGGTACAATAATTTTTTTTTTTTTGTGGTTTTAGGGCGCACAACTTCAATGGTCATTAGCGCCCTGACTACTCTAAGAATACACCGCGAGGCACAAGTTGACCACAACAACTAAAAGGGAAAACACGATAAAAGACAGACTGACAGGCATAGGATTAAAAAACAGCATCATCAAATGTCCTTAGCGAGGTTTGTCAAATTGATAAAACGAAGAACACGAGCAGCTGCTCGTGGGTCATCCGCTAAAATGGCATCGAAAGTATTTGGCAGGTTAAGATCGAGGCGCAGTGTGTTAAGATCTGGACAGGACATTAAAATGTGTCTAACCGTCAGCAAGTGCCCACATGGGCAGAACGGCGCCGGCGCAGCCGTCAGCAGATGGCGATGGCTGAACCGGCAGTGTCCAATTCTTAACCGGGCTAAAACGACCTCCTCCCGCCGAGAAGGGCGTGAGGAGGACGTCCAAGCCACGGGAAGAGGTTTTAAGGCCCGAAGCTTGTTGTCGGTAAGTGCAGCCCAGTCGGCATGCCACAGAGATAAGATGCGCCGACAAATCACCCTGCTAAAATCGGACGAAGGGACGCAACAAAAAGCTGTCCGAGGCTGGAGGACCGCAGCCTTGGCCGCGGCATCTGCAGCTTCGTTCCCAGGGATACCGACATGGCCAGGAACCCACATAAAGCTAACTGGAGAACCCACGTCCACCAGCTGCTGAAGAGAGCGTTGGATCCGGTGTACGAAAGGGTGAACCGGGTATGGATCACTGAGGCTCTGGATGGCGCTCAGGGAATCTGAGCAGATGACATAAGCAGAATGTCGGTGGCGGCAGATGTAAAGAACAGCCTGGTAGAGGGCAAAGAGCTCAGCTGTGAAGACAGAACAATGGCCATGGAGCCGGTATTTGAAACTTTGTGCCTCGACAATAAAGGAACACCCGACCCCGTCGTTGGTCTTAGAGCCATCTGTATAAATGAAAGTCATGTCGATGAACTTCGAACGAAGTTCCAAAAAACGGGAGTGGTAGACCGAACCGGGGGTGACCTCTTTTGGGAGCGAGCTGAGGTCAAGGTGAACGCGGACCTGAGCCTGGAGCCAAGGTGGCGTGCGGCTCTCTCCCACTCGAAAGGTTGCAGGGAGTGAAAAATTAAGGTGTTGAAGGAGGCGACGAAAGCGAACTCCAGGGGGTAGCAGGGCAGAGACATACAACCCGTATTGACGGTCAAGAGAGTCGTCAAAAAAGGAACGATAAGACGGATGGTCGGGCATTGACAGTAGCCGACAGGCATACCGACAAAGCAGTATATCGCGCCGGTAGGTGAGTGGCAATTCGCCAGCGTCAGCATGAAGACTCTCTACGGGACTGGTATAAAATGCTCCGATCGCAAGTCGTAAACCCCGATGTTGTATGGAGTTGAGGCGGCGTAAGATGGATGGCCGTGCAGACGAGTATACGAAGCTCCCATAATCCAGCTTGGAGCGGACGATCGACCGATATAGACGAAGTAGGACGGTTCGATCCGCTCCCCACGACAGACCACTGAGAACACGGAGGACATTTAAAGAACGGGTACAACGGGCGGCCAAATATGACACATGTGGAGACCAGCTAAGTTTCCTGTCAAATGTAAGGCCTAAAAATTTGGTTGTCTCCACGATTGGGAGAGCAACGGGACCGAGTCGTAAGGACGGTGGGAGAAACTCTTTGTAGCGCCAGAAGTTACTACAGACCGTCTTCTCGGCAGAAAAACGGAAGCCATTGGCGACACTCCAGGAGTAAAGACGGTCAAGAGAACGCTGAAGACAGCGCTCCAGGACACGTGTACACTGCGCGCTGCAATAGATGGTAAAATCGTCCACGAAAAGGGAGCGTGATACATCAGCTGGGAGGCAATCCATTATTGGATTGATCGCGATGGCGAAGAGAGCGACGCTCAAAACTGAGCCCTGTGGCACCCCATTCTCCTGGCGAAAGGTGTCGGACAGGACAGAACCCACACGTACCCTGAACTGTCGATCCATTAAAAAGGAACGAATAAAAAGAGGGAGGCGACCGCGAAGGCCCCATGTATGCAAGGTGCGGAGAATGCCCGCCTTCCAACAGGTGTCGTAAGCCTTCTCCAAATCAAAGAACACAGCCGCGGTCGGGCGCTTCCGCAAGAAGTTATTCATAATGAAGGTCGACAAGGTAACCAGATGGTCAACAGCAGAGCGGCGCCTACGAAATCCACATTGTACATTGGTAAGTAGGCGTCGAGACTCGAGCAGCCAAACCAATCGAGAGTTAACCATTCGCTCCATCACTTTACAGACACAGCTGGTAAGCGAGATAGGTCGATAACTGGAAGGAAAGTGCTTGTCCTTCCCCGGCTTAGGAATCGGGACAACAATAGACTCGCGCCAGCATGCGGGAACATGTCCCTCAATCCAGATGCGATTGTATGTACGAAGAAGAAAACCTTTACCCGCAGGAGAAAGGTTCTTCAGCATCTGAATATGAATAGAATCTGGCCCTGGAGCAGAGGACCGTGATCGGCCAAGTGCGTTTTCGAGTTCCCGCATGGTGAATGGGGCATTATAACTTTCACAATTCGAGGAGCGGAAGTTAGGTGGCCTAGCCTCCTCTGCCTGTTTGCGGGGGAGGAAGGCAGGGTGGTAATGAGCGGAGCTCGAAACCTCTGCGAAAAAGCGGCCGAAGGCATTGGAGACAGCCTCAGGGGCTACAAGGACGTCATTCGCGACCTTCAAGCCAGAAACTGGTGAGTGGACCTTAGTGCCAGATAGCCGGCGCAGGCTACCCCAGACAACAGAAGAAGGAGTAAAACTGTTGAAGGTGCTTGTGAAAGCAGCCCAGCTGGCTTTCTTGCTTTCTTTGATAATACGACGACACTGAGCACGTAATCGTTTATAATTGATACAATTCGCCACTGTAGGGTGGCGTTTAAATGTGCGTAAAGCACGTCGACGAGCACGTAAAGCGTCTCTACATGCCGCGGTCCACCAGGGGACCGGTACGCGACGTGGAGAAGAAGGAGGGTGAGGGATGGAATATTCAGCAGCAGCGAGAATGACTTCCGTGAGGTGTGCGACCTGACGATCGCAGCTTGTAAAGGTTTGATCCTGAAAGGTCGCCCTGGAAGAGAAGAGCCCCCAGTCTGCCTTGGAGATGGTCCAATTAGAGAAGCACGGAGAGGGGGTATGCTGCAGGAGATGGATAACACACGGGAAGTGGTCGCTCGAATATGTATCAGAAAGTGCATACCACTCAAACCGGCGTGCAAGTTGGGGAGTACATATAGAGAGGTCTAAATGGGAATAGGTGTGAGATGTGTCCGAAAGAAAAGTAGGGGCGCCAGTATTGAGGCAGACAAGATCGAGCTGGTTGAAAAGGTCTGCTAACAAGGAGCCCCTCGGGCAGGATGCTGGAGAGCCCCAAAGGGGATGGTGGGCATTGAAGTCTCCAGTTAACAAAAATGGTGCAGGTAGCTGAGCAATAAGTTGCATCACGTCTGCCCTGGTAACGGCAGATGACGATGGAGTGTAAACGGTACAAAAGGAAAACGTAAAAGTGGGGAGAGTAATGCGGATGGCAACTGCCTGCAGGCCGGTGTGCAACGTGATGGGATCGTAGTAAATATCATCCCGGACCAGCAACATAACCCCTCCATGAGCTGGGATACCTACCACAGGGGGTAGGTCAAAACGCACAGAGGTGTAGTGTGCCAAGGCAATTTGATCGCATGGGCGTAGCTTCGTTTCCTGGAGGGCTACTACGAGCTGACGGTGCAAGCGGAGCAGCAACTTCAAGTCCTCTCGGTTGGAGCGAATGCTGCGAATATTCCAGTGAATAAGTGCCATCGTAAGAAAAGGAAGATGAGAGAAGTGGTCACCTCGAAGGCCGCTTAGGGCCTAGCTTCGAGCGAGCACTGCCGCCGCTATCAGTAGGCGGACAGTCATCGTCCATGTGGTCTATAGGGTCATCGGCCATCTCTGGAGGATGGCCGGGAGGGGGAGCTTCCTCCGCCAGTGAACGGCCAGATGTACGGCTACCAGCGGTGCGGCCAGGCGAAACAGATGACGGCCTGGGGCGGCAACCGCTGGGTGGCGCAGGAGAAGGAATGCGCCGTGGCGGAGAAGGAGAACTGTGCTTCCTATGCGCCTTTTTGGAAGGACGTGTAGTGGAAGTACCGGTCGAAGGCTGGGAGGTCGAGGTACGGAGGAAGTCTGCACGGGATGGTTCCTTCTTGAAGGCCCGTGCATCTGACTTCGATGTCTTCGTCTTAGCAGAAGCTGAGGAAGGTGCTCGTGTCTGTGGGGTGATGGGAGGAAGAGGAGACGTCGACCGCGCGATCTTAGCACTGGCCGAACGGACGACCGTGGTGCTGAAGGTCAGATCGCATGTCTGGGTTGCTACCTCCCGGGTAGTCCGAGGAGAGGCGAGGACAGTACTGTATTTCCCCGCTGGGAGCAGCGTGGGCTTCCTACTAGCCAATAGCTTGCGAGCAGCCGAGGTGGACACTTTCTCTTTGACCCGAATTTCTTGGATACAGCGTTCTTCCTTATAGACAGGACAGTCGCGGGAGGATGCGGCATGGTCACCCTGACAGTTCACACAACGAGGAGACGGAGGTGGACAGTCACCCTCATGGGCATCCCTGCCACAAGTGACACATTTAGCCGCATTGGAACAAGACTGTCTAGTGTGATTGAAACGCTGACACTGGTAGCAGCGCGTAGGTGTCGGGACATAGGGGCGAACAGAAATAACCTCGTAGCCCGCCTTGATGCGCGATGGCAGCTTAACACTATCGAAGGTCAAGAAAATTGTCCGGGTCGGTACAAGGTCATTGTTGACCTTTTTCATGACCCTATGGACAGCCGTCACGCCCTGCTCAGCGAGGAATGATTGAAGCTCCTCATCAGTCAATCCGTCGAGGGAGCTAGTATAGACTACACCACGAGACGAGTTCAAAGTTCGGTGGGCCTCCACCCGGACAGGGAACGTGTACAGGAGGGTGGCCCGAAGCAGTTTTTGTGCCTGAAAGGCACTCTCAGTTTCTAGTAATAAGGTGCCGTTTCGCAACCTGGTACAAGATTTGACAGATCCGGCTATGGCATCTACGCCCTTCTGAATAACGAAAGGGTTGACAGAGGAAAAATCCTTTCCGTCCTCAGATCGAGAAACTACGAGGAACTGTGGGGCAGGCGGTAGTACTTTTGTCACTGTTGGCTGGTCACGTTTCCGTTTTTGAGTCGAAGTCGAAAGAGATGGAGTAGAATCCATTGCGGAGGAATCCCCCATGATTGCCAGCGTCTCCGATGGCGCGCTCCTTCCTTGTGGGGACCCTCTCAGAGGGCACTCCCGCCTTAGGTGAATGTTTACACCTCAGGTCACACCTCCCGAGAAACAGACGGAGGGACCAATCGGCATGGTCAGAAGGTATCAGCTCAGGCAATCACCCCTCCCCGGGCCTGGCCTTTACCAGGGGGTACGTGCGTGCCTTACATGTCTACCCAGGGCGGGGAATTACGCGTTACCCCGTCACCGGCTACGCGTGCGAACGCGTGGGTCGGCCTTCAGGCACGCACAGGGAGGAAGGAAGAAGAGGAAAAAGAAGAGAGAGAGGGAGAAAGAGGACAGACTGTCTCAAACGCCGAGGCGGAGACCAGAGAAGGCAAGGAGAAGAAGGTAATGAGAAGGCAAGGAGAAGGTAATGAGAAGGCAAGGAGAAAAAGGCAAGGAGAAGGCAAGGAAAAAAAGGCAATGAGAAGGCAAGGAGAAAAGGCAATGAGAAGGCAAGGAGAAAATGGCAATGAGAAGGCAAGGAGAAAAAGGCAATGAGAAGGCAAGGAGAAAAAGGCAATGAGAAGGCAAGGAGAAGTCAAGGGAAAGAGTAAGGAAGACAGTGAGGTCGAGAAGAGCAAGGAAAGGAACCAACAAAAGGAAGGAAGAAACGAGAAGTGAAAAACCAAAAAGACCACGATTATAGGTCGTGGAACCGTCCGTCTCCGGACGCAGGCGCTAACTACCCCCGTGAGGGGGATGGACTCCTTTTAGTCGCCTCTTACGACAGGCAGGAATACCGCGGGCCTATTCTAATCCCCGGACCCGCAGGGGAGAGGTACAATAAAGAGAATGTATTTCAGTGTATGGCATACAAGGGACGCGCCTAGGGTCGGAAGTTACCAGGTTTACGCCAGTCTAGGAGGTCGAACAATGATTTGAAATGGCCAACGGAAGGGGGAGCGGTTCATGTTAACATATGTTAGTGGTCGGTCGTGAAAAGCAGAGCCAGAGGCTCTGCCTTCCGAAAAGACGTCTGTTCTGCTCGAGGTCTGGATTACAAGAGAGAGGCAACTGTATTCCGCACCGCAGAACACTCCAGCGTCCACACACGTGACCTGTATCCCACGCTAAAACCAATGGCGTGAATTCGCCAGCAGTTTCAGCAGAGATCTCAGGGCGTCTCTTGTCAGCAGCATTAACTGGACAGAACTGCCTCGGTTTTGAAAGACAGGCAACTTGTGTCACGTAGGTACAGCGTAAGTTGCTCTAGGAGTAAACTTCTACAGATTTGACTGGGCCTTTGAAATAAATTTTTAAAACCAATTACCTAAAGTATTCCGTGACTGGCTGCCACCACGTACAGATATCTCTGCTTTAGAAACACAATAACAAATTGTGGAATCAAAGCTTGAATGATCCTTCTGAATTTTATCAAAAGCCCCATCCCCATGACGCGGCGAACATGTAAAGCAGTGTGGCATACACAGTATACAGGCAATAAAGACTTATCGTCAGAATGTGTTAGTTAATGGAAGGAGAGGTGAGGCTGTTCAGCTCTCGACCACCAGATTATGTGCCAATGACCTATCTTTTAAGTCAGGCTTCGGCGCAATGATTTTGAGAGTGGATAGGAATTTGTGGATACGCCTGATGTGAGGGCAAGGTTATGGTTGGCGAGATACTTGGTGCAGCAGCGGGTATCTAGATTGACAACAATCAACGGCACAGAAATGCTTAAGACATTCCATAAGCTCTTATTTTTTATCTGGGTAACCACCACCACCACAACGTAAGATGGAAGCACAGACGGCTTCTACAGCTATGGCCACGTTGGCTGAACAAGACGTCAGCGATTGCGAAGAAAACAGTAATTCTGACGTGTCTGCCGAAGCAGGGACGAGAATTACATTACAATGGAAACATGGCCTCTCTGGCGCATGTATTTACCACAGGTCAAATTACCTATCACCAACAACAACATTAGTAAGTTAGATTCTACCAATCGCCAACGAAGAAGCATGAACTGCAGCCGCTAGCTAGAATTATGTTAGTACATCAATACTCAACTCCCGCCAAAACAGCATCCATAGTTATGAGCAACTTTACAGTTCCATTATCTGCGACTCATTGGTTTTACGATTGTCACCATCCAAATGTCAGCGTACAGGCACTCAGTTCTATCATCCTCCTCATCCCTTCCACTTAATGCTAGTTTATGAAACAGAAGCATGGCGTATCACACTTTCTAGCTATAAAGTCAGGTCGCATGTTGCAACGCATGTTGCTTCAAAAGGAACGATCGCGTCATTCTCCAAAAGTGATTTAGGGAACACATAGAAAGCCGAAGACTCGATGTCTGGACGGGAAATTGAACAGCGCTTGTTCTGAACAAGTGTCCAGTTTATCTCTTGACGTATATGAAAGCTAAAGATAAAACACGAAAAAGAATACTTCTGTGATTTTTGTCGACTGCACGCACGGTCATCATAATTTTATTATTATCAGTCAACTTTATCTGAGGACTATGAACTACAGCTCTGAGTCAGCTCGGATAGTTCACGACGGAACATGAGTTACGCATATACTTCAAGAGTACTGCGTCATTTCTGCACATCAGGGCAGTTAATTAATTTCACGTCTGACGTAGTAAGAGCTGAACTCTGTATCTAGCCTCCAAGAGGTTTCCACTACGGAAATGTATTAATCAGCACTACAGCCAATTCGACAAAATGATCTCTACAGTATTGCTTCGCCTCACGAAAAATTACGGACGCCAATCCGGAGCCATTGACCACTTAAACAACTATGAACGAAGAACAGAAGCAGCTTATCAGTACAATAATCTGATAGAATATACCTCTTCCGCAAAAACGGAGACTGCTCCTTAAGCAATGTAACCACAACAGTACACGTTCGGCGACTAATTTTTCCATCCCAAAAAACTTGTGACTCCTCAAAGCAAATTAAATCTCTATCTGTCTTCATATCGTACCTTTCACACCTATAGTGTACACATTTTCGCAGATTCATTAATCGTTGAGATACTGACATTAACTTTTTCTTAATGGAAATATGGTTCTTTGTAACTTGTCTAGATCTGACAAGAAATTAATGAAATACACGGAGTGTGGAAATTCTGTGCTGTTGTTACGGCAGTTTGAATGGCGCAGAGCTCTTAAGTTTACTTTATTCTCCACTCAAAGTAGGGCCGCGGAGGAGTCCTAATTAAATTTCTCAGAAGTATCAACCAATAATAAAAATACAGGATGTCTCAAGAGGAAGTTTATATTTGAAGAGCTCTTTGTGCATGCGCAAAAAATTGGAGGAGAGAGAGAGAGGGAGAGAGTGAGAAATGGGGGGGGGGGGGGGGCGGGGGTACGTTCATAGCTTGCTTGGCGTTTAGGAACTGGGTCGATATGGAGCTCTTCTCGGAAGCGGACCGCGCGTTCAGTGAGAGACAATTGACGCGTTCAGTGAGAGACAATTGAAAAAAAAAAATAATAAAATTAAATTAAATTAAAAATTTAAAAAAGAAGAAGTGATTCGGCAACTGTAGCACGAAAGAAATTTTGTAACAATCGTGGATTGCGTAATGTAGATTGTGCTCTAAGTGTTCTACTTATCCGAACATGGATCAAAACGTTTGAGAGACCGGTCCAACACTGGCCAAACCGAAATTCAGGCAACCAAGGCCATCAAAAACGGGCGAATCCAACGGACGTGTTGGTCTGTTCATGACGACCCTGACCTCTCCTTTCGTCATCTTGCAAGATCTTTAAATGCGCATAGATCATTACTGCACCAATTCTGCAAAAAGACCTTAAACTACACAAGACCCAATTAATGGAAGCATTTAAGCCACAGGATGCCAGACGTAGGCTACAGTTCGTTAATAACGTGACTGGGTGCCCTACAGTTAACGACACCTTGTTTTCTGACTAGGCTCATTTTCATCTGAGCGGTCACGTCAATAAGCAAAATTGCAGCTATTGAAATGCAACGGTTCCTCAACAGAAGCATGAGAAACCCTTTCATTCGCCAAATGTTACTGTATGGGCTGCGATGGCGGCTCCAGGAATAATTGGTCCATACTTTTTCGAGGACGAGAGCGATCTACAGTTACAGTGAATTCGGAACGTTATGTGGCGATGTTAAATGAGCTTTTGGTGCCGGAATTACAAAACTTTCCCAGTTATAACCGACGAACATGGGTTCAACAAGACGAAGCCACAGCGTCCAATGCGTGTATATGCGAGTTCGTGAAATTTTTCCCGGTAAATTTATATCCAGGAGGGGCGACATAAATTGGGCCCCACGCAGTCCAGATTTGAGCCCCCACGGATTTTTTTGATGAAGATATGTCTAACCTTAAGTATGTTAATAATTCTACTTCTCTGGAGCTATTGAAAGAAAATATCCATAGTGAAGTGCCGAGTTAGAAGATTGCAACCTACACATACTGTCTTAAGTGAATATATTTTTATGTGTACTCTTCATGTCCTTACAATATTTTTCCCCTTCGTCGGATGTACTATTTGAGTGACACGAGGTGTGTGAGAAAATCAAGTTTCAGCACCGTGCAGCTACGACGTGATTTTTGAGTGCGCATCACTGACTTTGTGTTTTTGTTACGAAAACAGAACAGCTGATCAAAAATGGTTCAAATGGCTCTGAGCACTATGGGACTTAACATCTGAGGTCATCAGTCCCCTAGAACTTAGAACTACTTAAACCTAACCAACCTAAGGACATCACACACATCCATGCCCGAGGCAGGATTCGAACCTGCGACTGTAGCGGTCACGCGGTTCCAGACTGAAGCGCCTAGAACCGCACGACCACACCGGCCGGCCCGTAGTCAGTAAGGTCGTGGTCATATCCGTTCCAATGCATACCAGGCCTCTTAAAAAAACCGGAACTTTTTCCACTAATTTTTCTACGCATACCTTTTACTTACTGTGCATGGTCTCCTTCGAAATGCTCTCCTCCACAACTGATACACCGCCCTAATTCCGGAAGCAGCCTTGGTACGGCTCTTGCTGGATCTCACGAAGCGACGTCTGCGAATCTTCTTTTATCTAGCCTAGGGTTGCAAATCCTCATCTTTTCAACGGGGTTTTGGACTATGGAAATAAAGGCCGCAGGAGCCATGTCTGGAGAGGATGGAGGATGAGGCAGCATAGTGATTTCGTTTTTTGTGCAACAATCACGCACCGACAGTGATGAATATGCGGGGGCGTTATCGTGATGCACGAGCTATGAATTGTATCGCCACATTTCAGGCCGTTTCCTTCTCACATTTTCTTGCAGGTGACGCAACACGTCCCGATAGTACCGTCGATTAAGTCTATCCCTGTGGCACAAATCAATGATGAACTAATCCTTCAAAGTCAAAGGAAATATCAGCATGTGTCTGGCATCTGACGAGCGCTTTTTGGTCTTGCAGAGCCTTTCCCTACCTACAGTGAAGACTGTACCTTGGTCTCAACATGGTAACCGTAGACCCACGTCTCGTCACCAGTTATGACACTCGTAACGAAGATCTCGTTCTCATTTGCGCGATCCAAAAGCTCTTCACAGATTGCGAGCCAAAGATCTTTCTGGTCTTCATTCGTCATGTGCTGTGAGACGAACCTGGCGGCGACCGATGCATTCCAAGTTGCTGTGTCAGGATTTCATGACATCCATCTGAAATGTTACATTCTTCTGGAATGTCTCAGTTAATCAGTTTTCAATTGGCAACAATTTCGTTGACGTTCCTGACATGAGTGTCGTCGGTAGAAGTCTAAGGACGTCCGGAACGAGGGTCATCTTTAACTTCCACCCGACCATTTTTAGACCGTGTGAACTATTCTTAACACCGAGCACGGCTTAAGCACTCATCACCGAAGGCTTTCTGCACCATTTGGTGTCTCTCTGTAAAGGGTTCCTCGAGTTGCACGTAACATTTAATGCAGAGGCGTTGTTCCTCAACTCTGCCGCCTCGAAATTCGAAAAATGTGCGACACAACATTCGACTCAATACAGCACTGAACAATAATAGACAACAATTCTGGCAGTTACACATTCAATACAGACAACGGCAGGGCCAACCCCATTTCGCTATAACACACTACTGTCGCGAAATTACGAAATGTTCCGATATTTTTTTTTTTTTTTTTTTTTTTAACAGACCTCATACAAGCAAGCATAGTTCATCAGCGAGCGATGCAGTGTTTGACAAACTTCTGCATGCTGAATCTGTAGTTATAAGCTGACCTGGATGATCATTTAATCAATTGGCTACCTCTGCCTCTTATCTAAAAGCCCCCTATCGCAGTTCATTTGGAAAATACAAGTCGATATCATTGGATCAAATTGGCTGTCATTGCTGTCTTTTTTGACCGTCTAAGTACCAACCGCCACCCTATTCGTGCGGTTCGCTGCCTGCTGTAAACTTTTTTTTCCGAAGGCGCCACTTGTCACGTTTACGTTTCAGTTTCTTCATTGGAACTATTTCGTTTAACTGAGTTTTGCGGTCCTGAACGAAGGGGTATGGTTGCCAACTACGCCTCGATTCACTACCTCTCAATTGCATATTTGAACCACCTGTCTAATCTTCAAATTCCTTCTGTAACATTACATTTCGAAAGCTTCTAGTGTGCTGTTGTCTGGACCATTTGTGGTTTGTTTCACTTGCATGTAAGGCTAGATTCACGTCGTACTTTCAGGAAAGACTTTCTAAGAGTTATAGTCATTGTAAACATATTTCTCTTTCTCGGAAAAACCTCTCCTACTATTGCCGGTCTGCATTTTGTAGAATCTTTACTTCTGCCATCGTCAGTTAATTTGTTGCCCAAATGGAAAAAAATCGTCCGACGTTTTAGGGGCTCGTTTTCTAATCTATTTCCAACAGCATTATTTGATTTAAATCCACTGCATTTCATTATCGATGTTTTACTTATTTTGATGTTCATCAAAAAAGATACATAATTGATAGTTACTAGAGATTAAGTTCATGAATAAATTAAGGTCTCTTCTGGAATTAGTTGATGGGTGTGCACTTGTTTTGGTGACCATTCAATAATGTTTTCTGTGGCTTGGTGTCTATCTTACAATTTAGGGACGAATGCTCTGGTCAATATCGTGACATGTGGACATATGATTTTAGGGCAGTTTGACCTACTGGCAGGCGTATTGGAAACAGCCTGCCAGTAGAAGATTCAACATGCTGGTGTTGAAGTATAATCTTCATGAAACGGAGCTGTTAAAATCTTTATTCTGTGCAGATTATTCTTGTTGATGTCATATGGCGATGCACAGGTCTCACCTGCGAATACAATTTTCTTTTAACAATGAACTAATCGATCCTTGCAAAGCTTTGTCCTCTCGTCACTCGAGAGACATGTTCTGAACCGGTACAATTAATCGAAGGCTCCTTCCTCACAAGCTTTTCCAAGTTCGTATATGGCGTCACATGCGTCCGCCCCCATAATCAGTGCTCAACTTACGCAGTCACCGTTACAAAAACTAACTACCAGAAAACGCCACCATATGGTACAACTGTAAAATACTAACGCGAATTCTTTACAGACGAATGGAAAAACTGGTAGAAGCCGACCTCGGGGAAGATCAGTTTGGATTCCGTAGAAATGTTGGAACACGTGAGGCAATACTGACCTTACGACTTACCTTAGAAGGAAGATTAAGGAAAGGCAAACCTACGTTTCAAGCATTTGTAGACTTAAAGAAAGCTTTTGACAATGTTGACTGGAATACTCTCTTTCAAATTCTAAAGGTCGCAGGGGTAAAATACAGGGAGCGAAAGGCTATTTACAATTTGTACAGAAACCAGATGGCAGTTATAAGAGTCGAGGGACATGAAAGGGAAGCAGTGGTTGGGAAGGGAGTGAGACAGGGTTGTAGCCTCTCCCCGATGTTATTCAATCTGTATATTGAGCAAGCAGTAAAGGAAACAAAAGAAAAATTCGGAGTAGGTATTAAAATCCATGGAGAAGAAATAAAAACTTTGAGGTTCGCCGATGACATTGTAATTCTGTCAGAGACAGCAAAGGACTTGGAAGAGCAGTTGAACGGAATGGATAGTGTCTTGAGAGGAGGATATAAGATGAACATCAACAAAAGCAACACGAGGATAATGGAATGTAGTCGAATTAAGTCGGGTGATGCTGAGGGAATCAGATTAGGAAAAGAGACACTTAAAGTAGTAAAGGAGTTTTGCTATTTGGGGAGCAAAATAACTGATGATGGCCGAAGTAGAGAGGATATAAAATGTAGACTGGGAATGGCAAGGAAAGCGTTTCTGAAGAAGAGAAATTTGTTAACATCGAGTTTAAATTTAAGTCATTTCTGAAAGTATTTGTATGGAGAGTACCCTTGTTGGAAGTGAAACATGGACGATAAATAGTTTGGACAAGAAGAGAATAGAAGCTTTCGAAATGTGGTGCTACAGAAGAATGCTGAAGATTAGATGGGTAGATCACATAATTAATGGGATTGAGGAGAAGAGGAGTTTGTGGCACAACTTGACTAGAAGGGATCGGTTGGTAGGACATGTCCCGAGGCATCAAAGGATCACAAATTTAGCATTGGAGGGCAGTGTGGAGGGTAAAAATCGTTGAGGGAGACCAAGAGATGAATACACTAAGCAGGTTCAGAAGGATGTAGGTTCAGAAGGATGTAGGTTGCAGTAGGTACTGGGAGATGAAGGAGCTTGCACAGGATAGATTAGCATGGAAAGCTGCATCAAACTAGTCTCAGGACTGAAGACCACAACAACAACATGGTACAACTGTGTGGATAGAGTTAAATTAGTAGCGTCCACATAAATAAATGGACAACTTGATAACACTAGCATCGAAAACAGTACAGAAATAGGAACAAATATTCCTAAAGTCATCATTTAAAGTTTTTTTTCCGAAACTTTGTAAGCAGGCTTCCTTGGGATAGTTTACGTCTATCTTCAAGAGTTCGCCAGTTCAATTTCTTCAGCACCTCTGTACTATTTTTGATGCGTTGGTTATACAATATTTTTGTCACGTTGTTTTTGTCTCATTATATTCATTCCCCCCCATGAACTATGGACCTTGCCGTTGGTGGGGAGGCTTGCGTGCCTCAGCGATACAGATAGCCGTACCGTAGGTGCAACCACAACGGAGGGGTATCTGTTGAGAGGCCAGACAAACGTGTGGTTCCTGAAGAGGGGCAGCAGCCTTTTCAGTAGTTGCAAGGGCAACAGTCTGGATGATTGACAGATCTGGCCTTGTAACAATAACCAAAACGGCCTTGCTGTGCTGGTACTGCGAACGGCTGAAAGCAAGGGGAAACTACAGCCGTAATTTTTCCCGAGGGCATGCAGCTTTACTGTATGATTACATGATGATGGCGTCCTCTTGGGTAAAATATTCCGGAGGTAAAATAGTCCCCCATTCGGATCTCCGGGCGGGGACTACTCAAGAGGATGTCGTTATCAGGAGAAAGAAAACTGGCGTTCTACGGATCGGAGCGTGGAATGTCAGATCCCTTAATCGGGCAGGTAGGTTAGAAAATTTAAAAAGGGAAATGGATAGGTTGAAGTTAGATATAGTGGGAATTAGTGAAGTTCGGTGGCAGCAGGAACAAGACTTCTGGTCAGGTGACTACAGGGTTATAAACACAAAATCAAATAGGGGTAATGCAGGAGTAGGTTTAATAATGAATAGGAAAATAGGAATGCGGGTAAGCTACTACAAACAGCATAGTGAACGCATTATTGTGGCCAAGATAGATACGAAGCCCACACCTACTACAGTAGTACAAGTTTATATGCCAACTAGCTCTGCAGATGACGAAGAAATTGAAGAAATGTATGATGAAATAAAAGAAATTATTCAGATTGTGAAGGGAGACGAAAATTTAATAGTCATGGGTGACTGGAATTCGAGTGTAGGAAAAGGGAGAGAAGGAAACATAGTAGGTGAATATGGATTGGGGGACAGAAATGAAAGAGGAAGCCGCCTGGTAGAATTTTGCACAGAGCACAACATAATCATAACTAACACTTGGTTTAAGAATCATGAAAGAAGGTTGTATACATGGAAGAACCCTGGAGATACTAAAAGGTATCAGATTATATAATGGTAAGACAGAGATTTAGGAACCAGGTTTTAAATTGTAAGACATTTCCAGGGGCAGATGTGGACTCTGACCACAATCTATTGGTTATGACCTGTAGATTAAAACTGAAGAAACTGCAAAAAGGTGGGAATTTAAGGAGATGGAACCTGGATAAACTAAAAGAACCAGAGGTTGTACAGAGATTCAGGGAGAGCATAAGGGAGCAATTGACAGGAATGGGGGAAATAAATACAGTAGAAGAAGAATGGGTAGCTTTGAGGGATGAAGTAGTGAAGGCAGCAGAGGATCAAGTAGGTAAAAAGACGAGGGCTAGTAGAAATCCTTGGGTAACAGAAGAAATATTGAATTTAATTGATGAAAGGAGAAAATATAAAAATGCAGTAAGTGAAACAGGCAAAAAGGAATACAAACGTCTCAAAAATGAGATCGACAGGAAGTGCAAAATGGCTAAGCAGGGATGGCTAGAGGACAAATGTAAGGATGTAGAGGCCTATCTCACTAGGGGTAAGATAGATACCGCCTACAGGAAAATTAAAGAGACCTTTGGAGATAAGAGAACGACTTGTGTGAATATCAAGAGCTCAGATGGAAACCCAGTTCTAAGCAAAGAAGGGAAAGCAGAAAGGTGGAAGGAGTATATAGAGGGTCTATACAAGGGCGATGTACTTGAGGACAATATTATGGAAATGGAAGAGGATGTAGATGAAGATGAAATGGCAGATACGATACTGCGTGAAGAGTTTGACAGAGCACTGAAAGACCTGAGTCGAAACAAGGCCCCCGGAGTAGACAATATTCCATTGGAACTACTGACGGCCGTGGGAGAGCCAGTCCTGACAAAACTCTACCATCTGGTGAGCAAGATGTATGAAACAGGCGAAATACCCTCAGACTTCAGGAAGAATATAATAATTCCAATCCCAAAGAAAGCAGGTGTTGACAGATGTGAAAATTACCGAACTATCAGCTTAATAAGTCACAGCTGCAAAATACTAACACGAATTCTTTACAGACGAATGGAAAAACTAGTAGAAGCCAACCTCGGGGAAGATCAGTTTGGATTCCGTAGAAACACTGGAACACGTGAGGCAATACTGACCTTACGACTTATCTTAGAAGAAAGATTAAGGAAAGGCAAACCTACGTTTCTAGCATTTGTAGACTTAGAGAAAGCTTTTGACAATGTTGACTGGAATACTCTCTTTCAAATTCTAAAGGTGGCAGGGGTAAAATACAGGGAGCGAAAGGCTATTTACAATTTGTACAGAAACCAGATGGCAGTTATAAGAGTCGAGGGACATGAAAGGGAAGCAGTGGTTGGGAAGGGAGTGAGACAGGGTTGTAGCCTCTCCCCGATGTTGTTCAATCTGTATATTGAGCAAGCAGTAAAGGAAACAAAAGAAAAATTCGGAGTAGGTATTAAAATTCATGGAGAAGAAATAAAATCTTTGAGGTTCGCTGATGACATTGTAATTCTGTCAGAGACAGCAAAGGACTTGGAAGAGCAGTTGAATGGAATGGACAGTGTCTTGAAAGGAGTATATAAGATGAACATCAACAAAAGCAAAACAAGGATAATGGAATGTAGTCTAATTAAGTCGGGTGATGCTGAGGGAATTAGATTAGGAAATGAGGCACTTAAAGTAGTAAAGGAGTTTTGCTATTTGGGGAGCAAAATAACTGATGATGGTCGAAGTAGAGAGGATATAAAATGTAGGCTGGCAATGGCAAGGAAAGCGTTTCTGAAGAAGAGAAATTTGTGAACCTGCAGTATTGATTTAAGTGTCAGGAAGTCATTTCTGAAAGTATTCGTCTGGAGTGTAGCCATGTATGGAAGTGAAACATGGACGATAAATAGTTTGGACAAGAAGAGAATAGAAGCTTTCGAAATGTGTTGCTACAGAAGAATGCTGAAGATTAGATGGGTAGATCACATAACTAATGAGGAAGTATTGAATAGGATTGGGGAGAAGAGAAGTTTGTGGCACAACTTGACCAGAAGAAGGGATCGGTTGGTAGGACATGTTCTGAGGCATCAAGGGATCACCAATTTAGTATTGGAGGGCAGCGTGGAGGGTAAAAATCGTAGAGGGAGACCAAGAGATGAATACACTAAGCAGATTCAGAAGGATGTAGGTTGCAGTAGGTACTGGGAGATGAAAAAGCTTGCACAGGATAGAGTAGCATGGAGAGCTGCATCAAACCAGTCTCAGGACTGAAGACCACAACAACAACAACATATTCATTTTTAGGCTTACTATTAGGCCTGGACTTTAAGCTATTCCAATAATTTTCCTGCATTACGAATAACTGAACAACGTCTTCAGAAACGTGATTATGATTCAGGTATCTCCCGGTAACACTGTTTCTTCTTAAATTTCCCTTTATGGCTCTGATGTAACTTGCTCTAGGATTGCTGAAATAGTTTTAGTGTAAGATCCTAGCCTGTCTCCTTTTCAATTCTAAATTTCTTTCTATCCTCATTGAATCTAATGAAAATTTTACTATTGACGTATATACTTAAAACTATAGTAACACACTGAAAACAGTTATGCCTCAACAGTTGTTGGTACAGATTCTGTTTGAAATGAATTAAAAGCATTCTCATAATCTAGCAGCGAGTGTAAATTACGTATGAAGTTTGTAAGTGTTCTTCTTCACACAGTCATGTTGTCGAACTGCAATCTGATTTAACACACGCTGCGTTAATGCCAAGAAGAACACCGCACATCAGTGTTCCTGTCGACAGTGTCTTGGCTATACTCTGCAAGACCTACCATACCGTTACTGAGACGGTAGGTTTCTTCGCACACAACGAACTAGGCGAGTAATCTTACACTATTTAACACATTTTATTTGGAAGTGTTTGGAAGCGCACTTACACTCTCGGCAACTGCCTTACAACCAAGGGAAAGCCCCGGAAAATCTTTGTCTGTAGTGGTGGATTCGGACTACTATAAATTTCTTTCTGGGACAACCCGTGCCAAACAAAAATGAGAGCCTAGTAATTTATAAATTTTGAGGTAAGGTCTTTTGGGACCAAACTGCTGAGGTTAGCGGTCCCTAAGCTTACGCACTACTTAATCTAACTTAAACCAACTTACGCTAAGGGTAACACACACACACCCATGCCCGAGGGAGGACTCGAACCTCCGACAGGGGGAAAAGCCTAGTAAATTCCTGAATACCTGGTTGTGTGCGTAAAAAAAGTAAAATCAATGACTTTCTCGGCGTGTGCTCTGTAGCTACCTAATTTACAATACCTTCATTTAAATAAAAGTCTACTTGAGGAATTATGCAGACAATGAAGAGCAGCGATACAATCAGACAGGTAGTAGTGTATATACATCGAAGTTAATTTTTTATTGCAGATGTGCTTTCATTCACAGAGTTTTGCCTCTTCTGACAGCGGCCCTGGAAATTCATACCCGTTGTCTTGCTAAAAAGTCATTAATAGCGCATTAGTGCTAATTTAAAATCCACAATTTATGGGATTTTTAAGGTCGCTCTACAAGCTATAGTTAGATGCATGTAGAAGTTCTTTTCACTGATATCTTCGGTACATCCTAGTAAAACTGTCATAGCAAAAGTCACAGAAAATTGGTCGGAAACTAGTAAGAGGGCAATAAACTAATTCTGGATTACTGTTTCTTTCCCATAGGCGGACCGATTTCAGATAATGAAATTTTATGGCACACTGCAGAAATGGAATGATTGGCCACCAATTTTTTACCAACAGTTAAGTATCAAGAATGGGTTATTCCTTACCAAGCCGTAGGAGTATTGCTTTAATCTATTCTCAAGAGATAGTTTAGCAGTTTGGATGTGTACGTATGTGCATGTGCTGACCGTACAGTTATCAAGACAGAATTCTTCATACAAAATAACGACGAAAGTATTAACAATTAGTATTTTCTTTGCAGGGTGGAGGTAAAGATGCTATGAGAATATCTATTTCGTCACAGCATCCGCACATTCATTAGTAGTGAGTTGAACCAATGAAGGATGTAATTAAATTCCCTTTACAAATTTTGAGGACAGGTTCCTCACACCAGAAGAAGCAAAAAATGGATAGTTAACCCGAATCCTGAAATGTACACCTTAAGAGCTATGATCACTTTTTCATCTTCGATATTCAAAACGCATCTCTTCTACTGAGGAAGAGCCCTTAAGGTGTATATTATAGAACTCGTGCTCAGATTTTTTTCTTGTTTTGGTTTAACGAAACTGTCCTCAAAGTCTGTAAAGGGAACTTAGTTACACCCTGCAATATAGGGTGTAATGAACGTCAATACGGTAATCGAAAACTTGCCATACCCGTCCCAGCATGCCATCGTCGACTGTGACAGTCGCTTCCCGTATTCTCTCCCGCAGCTCTGCTACATCACGTGGTAGAGGCGGTACATACACTGGATCTTTAATGTGTCCTCACAGAAAGAAGTCACACGGAGTGATCGGGAGCCCATTACGTGAAACAGCTGTCCCCTTTTCTAGCACGGCACCTGCACTCGCCATGTTTGCGACTAGCGCTGACCATCGGCAAATTACCAAACTACGCTGTGGCGGTATACATGGAGAAAAAAAAAAAAAAACCTTTGGGGTTTCTCTTCAAAATGACATACGTATGGTATACATACAATGTTTGGTTCTTGTGCAATAAATAATTGAAAGTGTTCCCGGACTTCATGTACACCCTGTATAAACTGATACGGGGAAAAATCCCAACACCAATGCGGAGTTGTGCGGTATAAACGAAAGTTGGTAGGCCTGCTTCAACATTTGAAACATGTCTCCTTAAATTTGACGCCAGTAGCTTAAAAGTGGCATTAACAGCGCTACTGTAAAGATGCAAATCAGGTATGCTTTAAACGCATACTGTAACGGTCGTGGACGTTAGTTACCTTTGAAAATGGGAGTGGTGAGTTATTCAAGAATGCCTTTAGGGCGACAAAGACGCCACTATCACCTCCTCACTGAATTTGAACAAGGTCTTGTAACTGGGCTATGAGAAGCTCCATGTTCCTTCTGCGATAGAGCAGAACAACTTGGGAAGAATGTAGCCACTGTGTACCATACGGCCGCGTAGCACAACACAGACCCCAACGTGTTCGGCCTATGGCTCTGGCGAATTGTACTGCATCTGCTGCAGCAATTTCACCAGCACTTGGCACCAACAGTGAAACAAAGAACTGTTACAAATCGGTTACTTCAAGGACAGCTCCGAGAAAGACTCCCTGTGGCGTGGTTTCCACTGACCCCAAATCACCGCCTTTTGCAACTTTGTCAGCGAGAGCTCTTTTGAGTGCAGAGTGCAAGTACGTTGTGTTTTCTGATGAAAGATGATTCTGCCTCGGTGCCAGTGATGGCCGTGTATTGGTTAGAAGCAGGCCATTCGAGGGCCTGCAACCAACCTGTTAGTGCTCGACACACTGGGCCAACACCTGGAGTTATGGTCTGGGGTGCGATTTCATAGGACAGCAGGAGCACTCTCGTGGTTATCCCACGCACACTGACAGCAAATTTGTACTTCAGTATGGCGATTAGATCTGTTGTGGTGCCATTCATGAACAGCGTTTAAGAGAGATCAAATGGCTCTGAGCACTATGGGACTTAACACCTGACACCGAGCGAGGTGGCGCAGTGGTTAGACACTGGACTCGCATTCGGGAGGACGATGGTTCAATCCCGCGTCCGGCCATCCTGATTTAGGTTTTCCGTGATTTCCCTAAATCGCTCCAGGCAAATGCCGGGATGGTTCCTTTCAAAGGGCACGGCCGACTTCCTTCCCCGTCCTTCCCTAATCCGATGAGACCGATGACCTCGCTGTTTGGTCTCCTTCCCCAAAACCAACCAACCAACTTAACACCTGAGGTCATCAGTCCCCTAGAACTTAGAACTACTTAAACCTAACCAACCTAAGGATATCACACACATCCATACCCGAGGCAGGATTCGAACCTGCGACCGGAGCGGTCGCGCGGTTCCAGACTGAAGCGCCTAGAACCGCTCGGCCACACCGGCCGGCGTTTAAGAGAGTGTTTTCCTACAAGATAACGCTCGTCCACATACCGCTGTTGTAACCCAACATGCTCTACAGACGGTCGAAGTATTGCCTTGGCCTGCTCGAACACCAGATATGTCTCCAATCGAGCACATATGGGACATCATCGGACATCTCCAGCGTCATCCAAAAACAGCATTGTCGATCCCTATATTGACCGACGACGTGCAACAGGCATGAAACTCCATCCCACAAACTGACGTCTGACGCCTGCACAGCACAATGCATGTGAGTTTGCATCCTTTTATTCAACATTCTGGCGGTTACACTGGTTATTATTCATGTACCAGCTTTTAACATCTGCAATGGCTTACGTTAACCTGTACTCTTGCAATGTTAATCACTTAAATGTGTTACCTAGACAAATGTATTGCCAAAATTTCGCTACTCTATTTTTTGATGCTGCGATTTTTTCCGTTAGTGTATTTTAACATGTTATCAACTGGTAGTATAAGGCAAGCATTTTTATTGGGCTATTTAGAACAAATATGCAGTCGACTGACAAGTCGTCAATCATTTCTTGATGGTTATCATTTCAAGATATCCATAACAGATGCTATATAAGATGTAGAGCAGAATTTGCCAACAAATATTTGTCACTTTTAGCACGGCCTGTGGAAATTCTCAATTATGAAAACCTCTCAACCTCTTCTGTGTGACAGAAACTGAACACCACTGTGCTTTATTTACTGTCGGTCAGGACGTGGTTCGGATACAGAGGCGTCAGTGAACAGTTATCTTAGGTGGATGGTGATACACAAGCTACAACAGAGCTGTACTCTGCAAAAGCATCAACGCCGCTTTTTCCGAGGCATAGACTGAAGGCTACATTCCGTCCCTTTCCCGAGGCACGGCGCGCAAACTGCAAGGACGCCGTGAACAAGTAGAAATATGTTGCGTAAAAGAGGTTCTACCCTTGTGCGATAACTGCAACCGGGAACGGTAAATGACATTGCGAAAGAATATTTCCTACGGGCTAGCTGAGACTAACCATATTGTACTAAGAATTGTAGCTATATTACGTGCAATGCGGTATCGACAGATAAGAAAGAAAGTGCAATAGAATTAGTTTACTTTCCGGTATGTGGCGCCTGTAGTCTTCTTCTTCTTCTTCTTTGAAATAAGAACTTTATTTTTAACTTCGATATCTCCTGAAAATACTACTGCTGTGATCAAATTCGACATGTCCATAGCGACGCTTTTTGCGGAATACAAAAAAGCTTACGTGGCTGAAGTTTCAATTTGACTTCCTTCTGAATATTGTCTGACAGGAATAAACTGCTCTACATTACAAAGTAAATCCTAACGTTCGGCCCACTTGACAGTCAAATTTTGCGAGAAGTGACTAACATTGGCATTTGCTGTACCAGTGCCTAATTCTTATCGCATGATTCTTCACATAAAATTAAAACATAATTTATAGGCCGGCCGAAGTGGCCGTGCGGTTAAAGGCGCTGCAGTCTGGAACCGCAAGACCGCTACGGTCGCAGGTTCGAATCCTGCCTCGGGCATGGATGTTTGTGATGTCCTTAGGTTAGTTAGGTTTAACTAGTTCTAAGTTCTAGGGGACTAATGACCTCAGAAATTGAGTCCCATAGTGCTCAGAGCCATTTTGAACCATAATTTATAAGCTAAATCGCTACAATTGGTCCAATACTCACGAACAATATTAACCATACTGCATTATGTTAACAACTTTGCACCCTATCCATTAGCCAAAATTTCGTCCGATATCCTGAACCCTCTGTGAAACATCAGATGTGTTCACGTTTTTGCAAGTGTACTTTTACAATGACGTAAGGTATTTCAAACCGTCTATGCAACTACTAGGAATGCGTATTTGTCTTACCATACCCGTTCTGTTTTATTCGCCTGAAGCATAAAAATCCACTGAAGTGTGAATTTTTTTACTGGCTGCATTTCACCCACTTTACATTAACCCTCAAGTGTTGTTTGCATACACATTCTCTCTGTATTCCTGCCCTTAATACTGATGTTTCTGGCCAACTTTCGGTATGGCGAACGAAAATGTCCATGTGGACGACGCATCCAGACTTGAGGGGAAACAGGCAATAGTGCAGTGAGTAAAAATCATATTTCAGTAGCTTTCGCAACTGACTTTTCAGATCTGGAACCCAACCTAAATTATAAACATGTTTGATTCCAGACCACTAACTAATAAAACGAAATGCATATGATAATACAAATACCCGATTTTAGTATTTCGAAGATGGATTTGAAATACATTACGTGACCCTAGCAACTAAGGACACTATGGTCACATAAATGATAAACCGCGCGCGCACACGCACACACACACACACACGCACACACACTAGCTCACATACATTAACACAGAGAAAAAAAATTTAAAGATGTTCTGTAACTGGCAATTAAAACAAAAGTAAAGTAAGAGCAAAGCTAAAAGAATTTCACAGGGAAATTTACGCGCGCTCAGTGCAAATAGGTTCCACATTCTACACTGGCTAAACCATGCATTTTCCCAGCTTTCCCTGTAGTGACTCGGAAAACCATGAGAGAATCTACTGTATTATTCCGTCGGAAATGGAACACAGGCGGCGCAGTTTGTATTCCGTAGTCTACACAAATGGCGAAAGCGATTATTTCTTTCAATTTACTTAGTCTCATTAAGAACGAGCTGTACCAGATAACAGCAGGGAAGTGAAGTGGTAACCTTGAATTAAGAATGAGATAAATCGTTCTAGCAGCGACCAAGTCGTCAGTCAGATAATTAACCGGTGGTAGGTTATCGAACTTAAAAGAGAGCCATAATTTACGCTATTATCGAACTTAAATAGAGGTACAATCTAAGCTAACTGCGTATTTTGCTAATTGTCACTTTGAAAAGAACCGCTTTGTAAAGCAGGAACTCTAGCAAATAACACGATAAGTTATAAGAACGTAATACACGCTAAGTATTGTTATGCGCGTCTAATTAGTACGTTATCCTTTACCCCCACAGTTTTCTGGCGAAAGCTGTTAGCACGTTCAGGGGACTAACCTCGTTCCTCCAGAAATTTGATCCAATAAAGTTCAAGGCATTCCCAGAACTTCTTGAGAACACGTAAGTGAGCAGTTTTTCCTTGGCAGGACACCATAATACATTTTACCGGAACACACAATGTCAGTGTGTTACATTGTGAAATGAAGTGTACAACGTCAGATAAAATTATAAAGGATATTAAAAAGGCCACAAAGATGAAGTAATAAAAGATAATATATGAATGTTCATGTACATAGAAAGGTGATGAGGAGGACGTCAGCGCGGTGATCACAACAACAAGCTCAGTGAGACTCAAAAATAGATGGCATAAATAAGTTAGCCGGCCGCGGTTGTCTAGCGGTTCTAGGCGCTCAGTCCGGAACCGCGAGACTGCTACGGTCGCAGGTTCGAATCCTGCCTCGCGCATGGATGTGTGTGATGTCCTTAGGTTAGTTAGGTTTAAGTAGTTCTAAGTTCTAGGCGACTGATGACCACAGATGTTAAGTCCCATAGTGCTCAGAGCCATTTGAACCCATAAATAAGGCTGACACGAAGACGGAACAGGCGTCACATTATGATGGTGAAGAAGCTGATGGCAACGGTCGTAGTGGTAAAGTGCAACGCATAGAGGTTTATTTCTTCGCGACCACACTGCCATACGATAAATAATCTAGTACAGTATTTGAAAGGTATGTTCTGCTTGGACGCGGGGTAATATTTTTTGTTTTTGTCCAACGTGCTGCCTTCCAGTGTCATACTGCGCGCGATCCCGTACAACCGCTAATATCGTAGTTACATTTCGCCAATTAGTGCGCGCACCAGCGAAATTTTACGTACTAAGGCCTTCGTCTTCATCACTACAAAAGAGAAAATCCTAGAAGTTCTTCCTAGAAACCTCTTGTGCACTACTAACGGAGCAACGTTTGACACGATACTTCAATTTAGTATCAGATTAGTAATCTAAAGTTCTCGATACAGATCCTGATCTCGTCTAGGACTTAACACTGTTGAGCCAAGACATCCCGAGCAGTCCGCACCGTGAGACTGTTCCCGTCTACTCTGGTGGCGTTGGGCGCATAAGCTAAAGGAAGTGTAAGCGGAGCAGAGACGAATGGAAAAAATTTCTAGCGGTGATACGTGCCGAAATTGGGGAAATCCGCCGACGTAAGCAACTGGTGACGAGCGTCTCGGAAACGGAAAACCTGTTCGGCTGTTCGTATACTACTGTCGTGACGTCCAGAAGGACCGTTAAACCAAGAGTTGTTATTCGGAGGCTTGCCCGTTGTGTGAAGTAGGATGGGCAGCGAGCGACTTATGGCAGATCTGACGATTCAATAAAACGCAAGTGCAAGCTAGGGATGGGAAAAACCGATCGGTTAAAACCGGTACGGTATTTTAGTTCTGAATAACCAGTATTTTTCGGTATTTGTTTGATCCCGCTTATACCAGGTGATTCTTTTATTTTATACGCAAAACCGAATGTATATAAATTAGCCATAGCAACAGTGCTACGATTTTTCGTTATTAAATAAGACTATTTTTAAAGTAGTAATTTTTATTCGTAACATTTGCCTTGTTTTGAAATACTGCGTTATTGCAGAAAATGAGAAAAGCGATTAACACTAATTTAACAGCAATGCCGACAGAAACGAGCAATAAACACACGGCTTAAGAATTGGCACAGCGCTGCTGAGACAATAATGGCCCTGTTGGCCGTGTAGAAGCAGTGTGCAACAGTTGCCACCGCCTGTTGTACACTATAGTTTCGAGCTGTCGCCTCCAGAAATCCATTGTATTGCAGAATGGCATCAACCCTAGTCCGAAAATATTTTTACGAAGTGACGTAGCATTTAAATACAGTGCTTCATTTGCTTTAAAAGATTAAAAACATGTCCGACATTTGTATGAAATAATAAAATAGTAAGTAAATTATAGTAACAGCAATAAATTAAAAACTTCACAGTGCATTTACAAAATACAATAAAAATAGAAAGTAGCTGATATACTGCCTGTATCTAAATAATATATGCTTCTAGCCGTTAAAAACTAACCAATTAACACGAAAAATAGAGTTCAACTTCAGTTTTCACACTTGAGCACGGACTATTCGTAATGTTCATATTACGATTACAACATGATTTTTGAACAACGTTTCAAAAAATTAGAATCAATAGGAGAGCGTTTTCTTTCATTTGTCTATTTACCATTTTTATTCTATGTACCTTGGGGCTGAGGCAAATATTGCAATATTTGTTCGATTTCTGTGTTTCTAACAGAAAAAAAACCAGGAATAAAAAAAAAAACAGAAAATCTTATTTCAGGAAAACCGATGTAACCGAAAACCGGTTGTTCTCTTCTAGAAGTAATACAAGCGGTCATAACAAAAGATGGTGCGGTTAAAGTCAATCTACCAACAAGCACTGAACTTAATAATGAGGATACTGTGTTCAGTGCTGTGCGGGCTCTCAGACAGTTTGTTCTCTTTAGCCTCCGAAGATACGTACTTCATATTGCAGTTGAGAAGAGAGTCATAGTTATAATAGAGATAAGCAATTCCAATTACGCTACATTCGTCGAAGAATAAAAAATGGCTCTGAGCACTATGGGACTTAACTCTATGGTCATCAGTCCCCTAGAACTTAGAACTACTTAAACCTAACTAACCTTAGGACAGCACACAACACCCAGCCATCACGAGGCAGAGAAAATCCCTGTGAGAATCGGCTGATGTGACAGTTTTCTGGCACATGATGGATGTGCTGTCTCAAAATCTACATCGTGAAATAAAACAGTAAAATCAATACATTCCACCCTGAGAAGTAATTTCAGTCAGACAACTTACACTCCTGGAAATTGAAATAAGAACACCGTGAATTCATTGTCCCAGGAAGGGGAAACTTTATTGACACATTCCTGGGGTCAGATACATCATATGATCACACTGACAGAACCACAGGCACATAGACACAGGCAACAGAGCATGCACAATGTCGGCACTAGTACAGTGTATATCTACCTTTCGCAGCAATGCAGGCTGCTATTCTCCCATGGAGACGATCGTAGAGATGCTGGATGTAGTCCTGTGGAACGGCTTGCCATGCCATTTCCACCTGGCGCCTCAGTTGGACCAGCGTTCGTGCTGGACGTGCAGACCGCGTGAGACGACGCTTCGTCCAGTCCCAAACATGCTCAATGGGGGACAGATCCGGAGATCTTGCTGGCCAGGGTAGTTGACTTACACCTTCTAGAGCACGTTGGGTGGCACGGGATACATGCGGATGTGCATTGTCCTGTTGGAACAGCAAGTTCCCTTGCCGGTCTAGGAATGGTAGAACGATGGGTTCGATGACGGTTTGGATGTACCGTGCACTATTCAGTGTCCCCTCGACGATCACCAGTGGTGTACGGCCAGTGTAGGAGATCGCTCCCCACACCATGATGCCGGGTGTTGGCCCTGTGTGCCTCGGCCGTATGCAGTCCTGATTGTGGCGCTCACCTGCACGGCGCCAAACACGCATACGACCATCATTGGCACCAAGGCAGAAGCGACTCTCATCGCTGAAGACGACACGTCTCCATTCGTCCCTCCATTCACGCCTGTCGCGACACCACTGGAGGCGGGCTGCACGATGTTGGGGCGTGAGCGGAAGACGGCCTAACGGTGTGCGGGACCGTAGCCCAGCTTCATGGAGACGGTTGCGAATGGTCCTCGCCGATACCCCAGGAGCAACAGTGTCCCTAATTTGCTGGGAAGTGGCGGTGCGGTCCCCTACGGCACTGCGTAGGATCCTACGGTCTTGGCGTGCATCCGTGCGTCGCTGCGGTCCGGTCCCAGGTCGACGGGCACGTGCACCTTCCGCCGACCACTGGCGACAACATCGATGTACTGTGGAGACCTCACGCCCCACGTGTTGAGCAATTCGGCGGTACGTCCACCCGGCCTCCCGCATGCCCACTATACGCCCTCGCTCAAAGTCCGTCAACTGCACATACGGTTCACGTCCACGCTGTCGCGGCATGCTACCAGTGTTAAAGACTGCGATGGAGCTCCGTATGCCACGGCAAACTGGCTGACACTGACGGCGGCGGTGCACAAATGCTGCGCAGCTAGCGCCATTCGACGGCCAACACCGCGGTTCCTGGTGTGTCCGCTGTGCCGTGCGTGTGATCATTGCTTGTACAGCCCTCTCGCAGTGTCCGGAGCAAGTATGATGGGTCTGACACACCGGTGTCAATGTGTTCTTTTTTCCATTTCCAGGAGTGTACAATTACGACTATGTGTCGCTCTTACAGGCATCGGGAACGACGTAAACGCCCAAATTCCATAGGAAATTTGTTCCTCATCGTCTTTCTTGTAAGACTTCCACAATTTAACACTGTATTTTACTACTCCACTTCGAGTGTACCATGGCTTATAAAATACTTCGTGTATGGTAAATATGTTCTGAAGGTCGAAACACTTCTCGTATCGCTCTACGCCAGTAGATGTTGAGCAGTGTGACAACGACTGAAAAAACATGTGAGAAAGCCGTGAGCGTTATCTTCTTTTTGTGTGTGGTGGGTGGGGGGGGGAGGGGGCGCAAGGGGTGGGGCTGCGGGAAGGTCTTGGTGCTCTGTTTCTAATTGTGCTAAGCACAGGAGATAAGTTTTAGTTTAGCTCGGACCAGCGGCCATTTTTATAGCCATTCGAACATTTGCATTACTGTAGTTATGTTACAGCATATTAAGGTTTCAACAACGAACCAGAGAGGTCTGTCTCCTAGGCACATTGGACGAATTGATTAATTCCTTTTGCAAAAGATTTTAATTGAGCAGAACTTAATGCTCAGGTAATGGCACCATTTGTATGTGCACCGTTAGGATTTTCCGCGCAAATACGTGACAAAAAACCACGTTTTTTCTGGGATGTTTCATTCTATACTTTAAACTTGTACGAATCGGTAGAAACTTGACACTACGGCGGATACATGGATAAACTAAACGAAATTTTTATATCTAATAATGTTTATCTGTCGATAAGATACGATGGTTTAAAATCAAGGTAAATGTAGCATTCTTACGTGAATTGAATGTGCAATAAGAGTTTCAAGGGATTCAAAAAAATAAAACCTTCATTCTTACGATAAAATTGAAAACTTGCTTTAAAAAATCTAGATTCATTTGAGTTTTGCAAGCTGAAAATAGTTTTATCCGAGTTTTTCTACGCGCGCCACTTCTACGTTTCAGACGAGCGATTGGTTCAAATTTTGTAAGAATGTATATAAATACACTCCTGGAAATGGAAAAAAGAACACATTGACACCGGTGTGTCAGACCCACCATACTTGCTCCGGACACTGCGAGAGGGCTGTACAAGCAATGATCACACGCACGGCACAGCGGACACACCAGGAACCGCGGTGTTGGCCGTCGAATGGCGCTAGCTGCGCAGCATTTGTGCACCGCCGCCGTCAGTGTCAGCCAGTTTGCCGTGGCATACGGAGCTCCATCGCAGTCTTTAACACTGGTAGCATGCCGCGACAGCGTGGACGTGAACCGTATGTGCAGTTGACGGACTTTGAGCGAGGGCGTATAGTGGGCATGCGGGAGGCCGGGTGGACGTACCGCCGAATTGCTCAACACGTGGGGCATGAGGTCTCCACAGTACATCGATGTTGTCGCCAGTGGTCGGCGGAAGGTGCACGTGCCCGTCGACCTGGGACCGGACCGCAGCGACGCACGGATGCACGCCAAGACCGTAGGATCCTACGCAGTGCCGTAGGGGACCGCACCGCCACTTCCCAGCAAATTAGGGACACTGTTGCTCCTGGGGTATCGGCGAGGACCATTCGCAACCGTCTCCATGAAGCTGGGCTACGGTCCCGCACACCGTTAGGCCGTCTTCCGCTCACGCCCCAACATCGTGCAGCCCGCCTCCAGTGGTGTCGCGACAGGCGTGAATGGAGGGACGAATGGAGACGTGTCGTCTTCAGCGATGAGAGTCGCTTCTGCCTTGGTGCCAATGATGGTCGTATGCGTGTTTGGCGCCGTGCAGGTGAGCGCCACAATCAGGACTGCATACGACCGAGGCACACAGGGCCAACACCCGGCATCATGGTGTGGGGAGCGATCTCCTACACTGGCCGTACACCACTGGTGATCGTCGAGGGGACACTGAATAGTGCACGGTACATCCAAACCGTCATCGAACCCATCGTTCTACTATTCCTAGACCGGCAAGGGAACTTGCTGTTCCAACAGGACAATGCACATCCGCATGTATCCCGTGCCACCCAACGTGCTCTAGAAGGTGTAAGTCAACTACCCTGGCCAGCAAGATCTCCGGATCTGTCCCCCATTGAGCATGTTTGGGACTGGACGAAGCGTCGTCTCACGCGGTCTGCACGTCCAGCACGAACGCTGGTCCAACTGAGGCGCCAGGTGGAAATGGCATGGCAAGCCGTTCCACAGGACTACATCCAGCATCTCTACGATCGTCTCCATGGGAGAATAGCAGCCTGCATTGCTGCGAAAGGTGGATATACACTGTACTAGTGCCGACATTGTGCATGCTCTGTTGCCTGTGTCTATGTGCCTGAGGTTCTGTCAGTGTGATCATATGATGTATCTGACCCCAGGAATGTGTCAATAAAGTTTCCCCTTCCTGGGACAATGAATTCACGGTGTTCTTATTTCAATTTCCAGGAGTGTATATGTAATTAATGGCAGTTCTGTTGTTCTGTGAAAGCTTTGCCTGTTGCCACCATATAAGAAACATGGTTCGACGGACAATGAGAAAACCTATACCGGATCAGTAGCAGTCCAATTCAACAAAAACCCGCATCGGTTGCCAAGGTATGGCGGTCTAACGTAATAATTGTAGAATAAAAGGTGGGAACTAGAATGAAAAATGCTATCATAGCGCAAAAAAGGCGAATGTGTCCTGGGCGGAGTTAGTGATCTAAAAGAAAGGAACTAGCTGATCTCGTAGCTTCAAAGACATTTAAATCAAAACAGCTTGACATACTCGCGCTTTTTTACAAGTTAACCATACTTCCCCAGTACAGCTCTCTTAGCTGCCACACATTCATCCTGCAACTTGCAAGCTAAAATCCCTGATCCTGCTTCCAAAATGCAGAAGATGGACCAGTCATAGTAAATAATGTATAATATCATATGACTGAACAGCATACATCTAATGGCTAAAAACCTTGTTCTGGGGTGACAAAATATTCTGGGGGTGGATTCGTTCCTGGGGGAACGACATCGCGTTATCGTGTTACTTTACTTGAAATGATGTAATTTATTACTTCAATGGGCAGTAATACTAAAAAGTAAAAAAAGCGCGAATATGTCTCTGATGTTGCCAGATAAATCGAAAAGCTATTTCCCTCCTCCTACATCCCTAACTCTGCCCAGGAGATATTCGCCTTTGTGTGCTAAGACATATACTAATTGTTAAGTTTAAGGACAGTGGTTGCGCAGCTTACTGTTTGCCGATTGAGGCCACGCCCTTTATTACGTGCCACCGTTCGGTGAAACGATTACGCACGAGGCCTGATTCACACGAAAGTCGAAAGAACGCGTGATTGTTTATTGACTGACGCAGACAGCGGCCTCCTTCTATCTGACAGTTCACACGTGTCGACTGGATAGTACAGAATTTCCTTCTTCCACAACTCTAGCTGGTGGCTCGAGAATACGTCATAGGTGCGTGGAATTATTTAACCTACATTTACATTTCGCAACACGCTGTACGGAGTGTAGCTGATAGCGCATTGCGTTCCGGAAGCCCACTCTTATTCGCGTACGATAGGCAGAGAATACCAAATTCTAGTCCTTGGTGTACGCCCGAATTATGAAATAATATCGTCGTAGCCATCACGCCATAAGTATGCTAGGTATATAGTGAAGTTTCGACAGGAATTTTTTTTCCCCCAACGAAGAACACCATGAACTGATCGAGCGAGTTCCTTCGAGGGTGAATACACTTCCTTAAAATCTCACTCTGGTATCTTTTGACGTAACTTTTCATAACTGGACCTTTTATATTTTCATTACTTAAAAAAAATATTTTTAAATATGTCGGTGATTTTTACATTGCGGTATTTTCTGTAGTAGTAGCTTATGGAGGTGCGCCAATCAATCATAACTTTGCTTACAAATATTATAACAGTATCTCAAGTTTACACAGAAAATGCCGGGGGAAGTCTCTTCACCAGATGGTCATGATGTTTCGGGTCATCAGTGCAGGTCTCTAACGCCCATCAGCTGCAGCATTATGCAACATTTTACACACTCGCCCATTTTCATACTTTTGGAGACCTAATACCACCTCTACATGCCGCCCATTCACATTATGTGACCAACTGTAAAAAGCCCGAATAGCCACCTTTTGCAGCGCGGACCGTTGCGAGACATGCACGCAGATAGTAAATGAGGTTCTGGAAGGTACTCCCTCCTCCCGCCTGGACCCTTCCGAAGATTGTTGCGGGGTATTTTCTTCCAGACGTTTCACGCCGTGCATGTCCAGTTGGAGGTTAAAACGTGGTGCATCTGGAAAGGCCACATGTCTCCACTCGGTGGACGTCCACTGGCGGTACTGACATGCAAATTCCAGCCGTCGCCGCCATTGAATAGCTGTTAACATCAGTGCACGGAACGAGGTGCCTGCTGTGGAGCCCCACAAGCAGTAACATTCCCTGAACGGTCGTTGAAGAGACTGTTGGTAGCTCCTTTGTTCATCTGGGCGGTCAGGTGCTGAATAATTGCAAGTTGTGAGGACGGGGCGTGAGTCGTGCTTGGGTAGCTCAGTTGGTAGAGCACTTGCCCGCGAAAGGCAAAGGTTCCGAGTTCGAGTCTCGGTCCGGCACACAGTTTTAATCTGCCAGGAAGTTTCAATTGCACGACTATTCGCCCGTACATATCCCTGCAGACGTTCACCCCCTATCATTTGTGGGCTGCGATGCACCACAGCTGCCTCAGGGGCGGTTTTGGACAGCGCCATTTTGTCATGCACAGCGTACTTTAACCACGGCGGTACGCGGACTGTTCATGCACTTTCCGACTTCTGACCGAGTTTACGTCGCAAGAGTGAAACATGACAGGGGTTGGGTGATATTTTGGGCAGCCGTATCATAGTATTCCGTGGGCCCCATGGTAACTCTGCTACGTCGCATTACTGTCAAGTATTATGTGACTACTCTGGCTGACCTGGTCTACCCCACGGTTGCGAAGTTTCTTCCCCAATGGTGGTGTGTTCCAAGACAACAGGGCCCCCTTTTCAAATACCTCGAATCGTCCAGGATTGGTCCTGTAAGCATAAGGATGAATTGTTCCTTGTCGGATCTCCCCTGGCCAGCAGTCATCAGCTCTCAGTGGCAGAATGGTGTAAAAATCACTTGAAAACCATACAGGACTTGTTTTCATCCAATCCGACAAGAGTGTAAACGGTTTCGAATGCAAACAGTTTTCGTATGCTGTATTAGGCACGGCAGTTTGTTGTGATTTTTTGTTTCCATATTTTTGTGCATCCCCGGTAAGTCTCGAGAACTGACCACGACATGGAAATCAGAGTTCGTATGGAGATTTATTAACAGTTGTTCTTCGCATTCACTATTCACTAATGAAACAGGAAAAGGGGGAAAGACGATAATAGTACCAGAAATACCCTCTGCCACATGACATTTGCCAAGTTATGTTTTGAGTCCTGGTAACGATCTTGTAGACTGAAAATAGTAGCACAATAAAGGGATTCGCTTAGCAACCTGTCTGTGTGTTTTCCAAGATGGAAAAAACGTTCTAGACAACCTTTCGTAATCATGCGGCTGTCAACAAAGGAAGTCCTTGTAGGAGACGGAAGAGGTTTGGGACGACGATGCGTGACTGCAGGAAGAATGACGTGAGACTGCGGTATTAAACGCCCGTGTGAATTGGTCAACTGAATACAGTGCACTACTACGGCCCCAGGTGCTTCTGTCGTTCGTGTGAAGGGAACCAAAGATCTTCGCTCGCACCACACCAACTCACAAAGACGGCTACGACAGGTTCGGTACTCTGAGAAGAAAATGTTTCCCAACTTGGCAGCGATTAAGGAAATGTTTGCTTCTAGGAAATAGTTAATTTCTGACTATAAATATTTTTCGCGCAATATTTTTCTAAGACCCCAGACGTACTTACGAATAACCCTGTACATGTTCCGTAACCGCATCCAAATATGTATTGAGAAGTAGCCCTCACTCAATAAACTACAAATTAGCCGCCATCTTACATTTCCTTATTTGTCTTATAAAGTATTCTCTTGAACGCCCATTACCATCAGCATTCTCGTCGTATCAATTTCACACACACACACACACACACACACACACACACACACACACACACACACACACACACACACAGACATAATGCCCGTCCTACTGCTGGGTGTATGGAGAAATAGTCACCCAGGGTGACCATTTTGTTTAACAATCATCTAGGATCTCTCAACGAAGGTGGTTTATGGCACGCTTTCACAGAATTCCAAACAAATCCTCGCGAGAGTTAACGCGGAATTACGTGCAAAACACGTCTCTTATTCCTACCTTCAGCGATGTGTTTAAAAAATATATTTAATTAGACATTGAGTCTGCAGAGATTATTTTCTTACGTTGGCCATGTTTACGGTTTTTATTTATTTTTGTTGCCCATCATACAACAGGAACAATAAAATTAAAAAAATATTATTTACAATATTAAAACAATCTCAGTTAACATAAACGACACAACACATTAAAAACATGGTAATATTAAATATGGTGTCCACTGCAGCTCTCAAACGTTCAAATTCTAAAATTAGTTCAGGAAACAGCAAACGGAACAAATCATCCAACAACTTGCAGATTTGCAAGTGGGGCGGATCTCTTAGTTCGCCACTTTCACAGCGTTCAGTACCATTAACGTAGCCAATTTCTTCCAATTTTCTTTACATCGGAACACACCCGTCCTCAGGTGATTCCAGCGCTTTCCAGAAAATTCCACCTTGTTCTATGGGCCTAGGTGGTGAGTCCCGCCTCAGTTCAACTCTGTGTTTATTGGTTGTTAATGGGGTTGTTTTGTCCGATTGCAGAAAGCTCTTTCTTATTTTAAAACCAGACAATTTTCAATGATATATTTACTTTACTGTTTATAAAATTACTTTCACGTAATTTCGTTGGTCACACCCACGAAATGCTACAGTGAATGTCACTTCATTTTCCTACTTTCACAGCGCTGCAGCCCGGAGATTGGCGGTACCGAGTGGGTAGGACCACTAAACTCCCTCTTCGCAGTACGAGAAATTCGAAAATGTGCGAAGACACAAAACCAGATAGTGTCGGAAGTTCCATGCGGCTTTTCGCGGATGATGCTGTAGTATACAGAGAAGTTGCTGCATTAGAAAATTGTAGCGAAATACAGGAAGATCTGCAGCGGATAGGCACTTGGTGCAGGGAGTGGCAACTGACCCTTAACATAGACAAATGTAATGTATTGCGAATACATAGAAAGAAGGATCCTTTATTGTATGATTATATGATAGCGGGACAAACATTGTTAGCAGTTACTTCTGTAAAATATCTGGGAGTGTGCGTACGGAACGATTTGAAGTGGAATGATCATATAAAATTAATTGTTGGTAAGGCGGGTACCAGGTTGAGATTCATTGGGAGAGTGCTTAGAAAATGTAGTCCATCAACAAAGGAGGTGGCTTACAAAACACTCGTTCGACCTATACTTGAGTATTGCTCATCAGTGTGGGATCCGTACCAGGTCGGGTTGACGGAGGAGATAGAGAAGATCCAAAGAAGAGCGGCGCGTTTTGTCACCGGGTTATTTGGTAACCGTGATAGCGTTACGGAGATGTTTAATAAACTCAAGTGGCAGACTCTGCAAGAGAGGCGCTCTGCATCGCGGTGTAGCTTGCTCGCCAGGTTTCGAGAGGGTGCGTTTCTGGATGAGGTATCGAATATATTGCTTCCCCCTACTTATACCTCCCGAGGAGATCACGAATGTAAAATTAGAGAGATTAGAGCGCGCACGGAGGCTTTCAGACAGTCGTTCTTCCCGCGAACCATACGCGACTGGAACAGGAAAGGGAGGTAATGACAGTGGCACGTAAAGTGCCCTCCGCCACACACCGTTGGGTGGCTTGCGGAGTATCAATGTAGATGTAGATGTAGATGTAGAACCATTGCCGGCCGCGGTGGTCAAGCGGTTCTAGGCGCTTCAGTCGAATCACGCGACTGCTACGGTCGCAGGTTCGAATCCTGCCTCGGGCGTGGATGTATGTGATGTCCTTAGGTTAGTTAGGTTTAAGTAGTTCTAAATTCTAGGGGACTGATGACCTCAGATGTTACGTCTCATAGTGCTCAGAGCCATTTGAACCACAAAACCATTGTTCTCCTCAATTCATACGCAAATAGAATAGGACAAGGAATATCTAACATTGGTATGGTTCTAAGCCAGCGAAAAATCTATCAGCTGAAAGAAGAATCTCCATTATTGTTATAACAATGCAGATCTTTGGAGCTATTACTTAACACGTGATGTTCCTAATTTGCGCCTATATTCATATCTTAAATACGCGGCATAAAGTCCAATGGGCTTTTAATAAATATTTGTCCTGGTCCATTTCTATCTTCTTTGTAATGGACACGCTGACGTCGATGATTGTGGACAAACGCAAATAACCATCAAATATACTAGCCTATCTGTACACATGTCACCAGAACCTTTGGTTAATTTCAGAGACGAAATGTCGGAGAAACAATGCTTGTTAAGACGTTGGTGGCGGAGTGGTGTCACACAGACTTTGTGTTTGCTTCGCTACGATGCGAACATTTTGAGAAAGATAAACAACACGAGCACAGTGTCAGTGAGTGTGTGTGTGTGTGTGTGTGTGTGTGTGTGTGTGTGTGACGTTCTTACGTCTAGATGTTGCACGGAGGACGAACGCTCGCCTTCTGACATCATTCGCTGCGGCAGTTTGCGAACAGCCTTAGCGCATGGGAGTGATGTAAGAAGTTCACGTCACCGCGTCATTCCAATCCGCTTCAGCGATGACGGCTTTCTGTCACCCAATATCAAGCGTTTCGCGATCGGGGGATCCCAGCAACAGCCTTTCCTTACTCGCTCAGTTAAATATCATTTTTAACATTATTCGTACGAGGGAAAACCAACGACAAATAAGTGGCTATATTTTCATTTGTAGTATGTTTTGGGTGGCTATTTTCCGCAGACGCTGATTGATCTATCAACCCTCAATTGCTAGTAACATTTTGTGAAGAGCCAAACTGTCTATCCCAAATCTCCATCTTAGTAACCCAGAAGTGCTTCACTTTCATTTGGAGCCATTTCAATCTCGGTTTCTGCGAAACGTGAACAACATTCACCGTTTCTGTTTAACGCCAATCCACGGCGAAAACAGTGCCTACACTGTAATTTTCATCGATTTGTGCACGTTCACACGCCTTGCTCGGTTTAGTTTCCATCGGATTATATTTCGCGGGTGCAGTACCAACTAACAGATTTAAATAATTTATCAGTGTTTCTCGGCTTGATTGATTAATAATAGTATTCTCCTGCGTGTGCCGAAGTTTTCGGGAAAATGGCGATGCGAACTCGAGTTATCAACCGGGCGCATAATATCAAATTTATATCTATCCTAACCCTAATTTTATCCGTTTCTTAGCAATCTTTAAATTTTGGGAATAGATGTCTTCTTCGGCGGTAAATTAAAACAGTTTCTCGAGAACTGAACAAACTAATCGTTAGACAGTTACTGAAAAAGTTACTTAAACACGAAATAGAATAACGGGAGCGCAAAAGGACAGAGTGTTAAAAGAATATGCACTAAACGGTAAAAAACAAACATTTACGGGCAATTTTCAACACCTACCAACATCGAAAGTCATCACGACGTCACGCAATAATCAGTGAACTATTTTCCACTTAACACACGAAATTGTTCTAAAGCTACGAAACAACTAATTTGGAAAAAGAAAAAACAAGGGCGAAAAAGACCCTAACAAGAAGATTATTTTTATTAAAGCAAAACATTGCATTGAATACTTAAGAGTGTTTCACAATAAAGTCCGTTTACTTTAAAGCGACGACCAATGTTGAATTCGTAACTTCAAAATCAATTTCTGCTACTTTGTCAGAATGATCTCTTAAATCAGTAATAGCTGTAACCCACTCCTATTAAGTGGAGATGCATGTTAATGATACTCTGCGCCATGGGAAATACGTCCTGCTTTATCAATGTTATCGGTGAAGGCTATCTCATAGCTGTAAGAAGTTATCGCTTTTGTGTAGCTGCCGCCGGAAGAACATAATTTGAATATGGATAGCCTACAGTCTCTTTACTTCTGTTACATTAACTGTTACAAACCTGACATCAAATTGTTTGAGACTTGTCTTAATCGGACAACTTCCGATGATTTGAACGAAGTGCAGTCGAAGAATGTCTAAGCAGATCAGGTCTGGTTGCACCTAAAAATTAATTTCTAGCATCATGTTTATAAAAAAAAAATTGCAATCGGCGAGTGCTGTCCTGTGGATTTATTCTGCCAATCGCAAGAACCGTTGCTTTGATGTTTCGTTTACGACAATCTTTTTTCGAACTTCCGATTACTTTTTTGCAAACCAAAAGTTCTAACCTAGAGTAACTCCTTCACAATGCTGATGAAAGTAGGTCGACCTGGGTGGTCTACCAGCTAACAGTTCTGCATTCTAGTAAGCCAATACGAAGTCAAAATGGTGTAATTCGTTGACAATAAACTGCTTTGTCGATGACTAGGTCTTTACAAATTGAGCACAAGCACGGACGGAAAAGCGAATTGTCTACGATCTTTTCAAAGGAATCTATCTGCTATTCGCCGTAAACGTTGTGGAGAAACCGCAGAAAGCTTAAATGGGCCTGCTGAACTGCGGTCTTCCAGATATGTGAACAGCATACAGCATATGCTAAGTGTGATCAAAAAGTAATGGGAATTTTTTTTAAAGTATCTTTATTTATTCAGCAACATCAACTTTGTACCCTTCAAAGTAATACCCTTAAGATACAATACATTTTTGCCTGCGTTTTCTCCGACCTTGGAAGCACTTCTGGAACTTACTTTTCTTTATTGTGTTCAGCTCTTTCAGCCATTGTATTTTATCTCATCAATGGTGACAAAACAACGTCCTTTCATGGTTCTCTTCAGCCTCGGGAATTGAAAGGAGGAGGCCAAGTCCGGCGGACACGGTGGCTGAGACAACATAATGGTTTTGTTTTTGCCAAAATAATCACGAATAAGCTTGGAGGTGCAAGCGGGATGCAACTCCCACGAAGAGTTTTACCACAATTCTGACCGCTTTCTTCGGATTGTTTCACGCAAACGGCACGTAACTTTCTGGTAGTATTCCTTACTGACCTAGAGCTATAAGGCAGAGCTCAAAATGCACTATCCCATTGCAATTGAAGAAAACACATGCGATCTAACCTGTCGAATTTTTTTCGGTATTGGCTTTTCGGGCAGTTTCCATTTGAACGATTAGGCGATTTTCCAGAACCACTCCTTACTTCTCCCACACTGTCGTTAGTAATTGATAGACTAGGACATCCAGGACGGTTGTCGTCTTTAACGTCTTCACCACTCAAACTTGTGTCTTACTCAAGTTGATTCATTACAGTCCACAGACAACATTTCTAATGTGGTGCTGCACCTTATTCCAATGTTCAAGCAAAATTTAATGTAAGTTCTTTGATCCACCTTTTTCGAAAGAAAAAATTCGTCAACCACTCGAATACACGTACAACCTTCCCGACTATCAACAATAAACAAAATATTCAAAACAGCTGAAAAGGTAAACACACCAGGAACATGTGTACCAACACGATGAAGTCTGAAAATTGGATGTATAAAGCCCGTCACTTAAAAAATTCTCGTTGCTTTTTGATCAAACCTCGTACGTCCGGTGTTATCCAGACACAGTATCTTGCAGATCTAGGAGCCGTTATTACTGCCTCGGTTAGCGCCTCCAGCTGTGGCCTGGATTCCGTCTACCCACGGACCTTAGTTCATTGACGCGAGGAATGAGCTACTTTCCAGCTCCAGAAAAACATCGCTGAGGAATTTTTACGGGCAAACTGTCGTGATATCTCACGGAAATCCTACGCGAGCGCTTCCATCCGTTCCCACAGATTTGTCTAAGTAAGTATTGTCAGTCACCTACGCTCAAAGATAAGGAACGTATGAACAAACATCGAGATACATTATGGCCCGTATCATAGGACGCTAACTCTTGCTCATAATGGGGAATTTCCCTTACACTAAAAAACAACACTACTCCTGTGTGAACTGCCGTTATCTCACATTTGTAAAGAAAATCGTAATCTAGTAAGAGGCGCGGCATCTGCAAATTGTGCCAACAAAGTTTGGCAGGCTCGAACTTGCTGCTCCACGTCTTCGTCAGATGACTTCGAACATCAGATTATCATTTAGGGTTCCGTATCTTAATCGGTGAAAAGGAATCATTATAGGATCACTTTCTTGTACTTCCGTCCGTCCACCCGTTCGTCTGTCTATCCCTACTGTTAAAAGCCCTTTTTCTCAGGAACGAGAAGACGTATCAAATTGAAATTTATGCCACGTATTGCGGCCTATGGTCACTTGGCAGTCTAAAGCGCAGAAGCTTTCAAGTAAGTGCAATCAAAAGATATGGCACTTTATGTCACATTTTGATACTCGCAAACTCATCCATCAAAACCTGTCGGCTTAAAATCATGAAATTTGGCAGAAAGCAACGTTTCACAGCACAACAAAAGAAAAAAATACGGAAACTGTATATTTGTAATTATATCACACGAAAAGAACATTTCTTTTGTCATTTGTTATCCGACGTCAAACTTGAAATTTAAAAAATCAGTTCCTGGATATCTGATCATGGATAAATTCGGAATCGCGTCATATGAGTAATAAGAGTCACTTCTTATCTAATGTTTGTCTTTTACCAATGTGACATAGTCAACCTGAATCGACAACTATTGATTATAATAATATTGGTCGTTTGCCTCCTGCATTACTTGTATCATATTCATATTATTGAAATTACGAGAAAAATCGTATCTTGTCAGTATCGATATCGACAAGAATGGTCGAGATTCTTGATCACCGGAATGGATGAATTGCCTCCATACATTATTTTGAACGGAAACCTCAGTGCGCGAATGCTACTCTCACCTGGCCAGTTGTTTAATGTAATCGTGCATTGCTGACTGCACTACTTGTAATTCCCGCTGCTCTTTAGCTAATTAGCTTACTGGAGACTGCTAAACTATACAATGTTAACACGGATTAAATAAAATAACCACGGTTATCATTATGGTACTACTACGAGTTCTCGATAGATAGTTCTCGATAGATATTCTCAAAACTGAGATGACAAATCCCCAACCTGAAAGAGGAGAGGTTAAATTTGTTCTTATATCCGTGTTTCCCTAGCCCCTAGATGCATGAAACTGATTTTTTTTAAACAATTGCTTGTCGAAGTAATAACCGTACTGCTCTTTCCCTCAGAAACGTACGACTGCCGGACGAGACATAGCTGCGAATGTCTGTCGGTGCAGGCCCTTCCGAGCACGACAGAAATACAGAAAGTTCCGTTTATGTTTCCTCTATACTTTCTGCCGGATGACACAATACCCTTTAACGACTGTTTTCAAGTGCGTTCACAGATTGAACCTTTCCTGGAATCTAGCGACAACGCACACTGTTGACAAGTTTTCAGAATCCAAGTTGTAACAAAATAGTATCCACTGGAAAATTTACTTTCTCAGCAGCATCGCTACGTACATAAACTTCATTTTATTCGCTTAAACAATACGTTTTAAAATTATATCGAAAACTTTACGCCATGAGTTCCAAACTGCGTTCCGCATAAATGTAGGAGCACCTTCCAAGTCCTACGATGGAAAAAAATAATCGCTTGATACAGCAAATAAGTTTCCTGCCTTTTTTTTCTTTTTTTTGTAGTGGTGACCACTCCTGAGGAAGTTCCATCGCTGAACAGCAATTAACTGCACGACATTCACGAGCTCGCTATGCTTCGTATTGTTTTGAGGGTCGGGAGTGCATCACCCGTCCAAAGATTCCGATTTAGGTTTTGTTCTGTATCATCATGTCGCTCTGGGCGAATCCTGGTATGTTTCCTTTGAGTAGGAACTGCCTGACTTCACTTCGTCTTTTCCGCGCGGCTCCCCCCGTCGGAGGTTCAAGTTTTCCCTCGGGGGGGGGGGGGGGGGGGGGGGGGGGGGGGGGGGGGGCGCGCGTGTGTGTGTGTGTGTGTGTGTGTGTGTGTGTGTGTTTTGTCCTTAGCGTAAGTTAGATAAAGTTGTGCATAAGCTTAGTGGCCGATGACCTGAGCAGTTTGGTCCCATAAAACCTTACCACAAATTTCCAAAAATTTTCCCCGTCTTTATGCAAAGTGCCCCAGTATATTCACTGAAGAATGTAGTCGAATGAGTGTAAAAAAACACACACACACACACACTGCTCTTCACATACTAACTTGCAAACCAGTTGAACTCTGCATACCAAAGAGAGATTCGCCCATTCGTTACAAAAATGGCTCTAAGCACTATCGGACTTAACATCTGTTGTCATCAGCCCCCTAGACTTAGAACTACTTAAACCTAACTAACCTAAGGACATCATGCCCGAGGCAGGATTCGAACCTGCGACCGTAGTAGCCGCTCGGTTCCGGACTGAAGCGCCTAGAATCGCTCGGCCCATTCGTTACAAGCTCGACGTTCCAGCCACATTCGTTATGTATAATTAGATATTTATAAACATCCAAGAACAGAAAGCAGATCTAAATATTTCAATTAAGATGATACAGAAATTTCAACATGTGCATTATGTTTCAACGCACTAAACCGAAACCTGTCCAAAATTTCACTGAGCAGAGAGCATAAAACTACGCGTTGTTATAAACGATATGAATCATGTATTTAGGTGTATTCCTCCATTTACTGTAACCGTAAGTGAACATAATATTCATTCTGCCTTAAGGGAGCATTATATCTAGTCCCCTACATTAGTAATCTATTTGCCGTTGTAAATTCTAGAAAAACTTATCTTGACGTCAAAATCGGGAACTTAATAACAGTACTGGGCTGATAATGTAGTAACTAACTAGTTTCCTAACAAAACCACACCTTGCAAAGTGCTGACTCTATAATCTTACAAAATACTATGTAGAAGTACTCAGTACGACGATAATCTTTTTGCAGAACTGAGTGAAAATTGTACGCCATTTGCGTTCATTGTAAGTACTTTTATTTCATTGGTTCGTCAATACGCAATATGTTTGACTATTAACATTCCACAAAATACTTACAGTACTTCCCTCGGTATTCATTTTGTCGTCATCGATGAATGGCTTCACTTACCTGTAAGAAAAAGGAACTTGTAAGAAAGTAACACTTGAAACTTTATGTATGTATTATTCGGTTTTAGTATTTGCAATACTCCATAATTCAGAATAACTGATATCAGGACCAAATACTACGGAAAATTCACGCCTCGAATATTATAGAAAAAAATTAAGTATTCCCACACTCTCAATCACACACCGGAACAATACAATGAGATTTAATGTTATCTTTGTCTAAGAAGACGCATGTTTTTCACGCGGTTGGAAGCATCCTGACCGTGGTTTTAAATAGCCTCGGCTCTAGCAGGAACAACTTCTTCGACAAGGTCGTACCCGCATCTCTCTCCAGCACTTCTCCCGCATTCTTTTCCTACTGATTAGTGCTTCTTTCTCTCTAATGACATCCACTTAGAAGTGTTTCAAAGGCATCAAAAGGAGACTAGCTCTGAGTGTGAGGCAGCGATCATTTTAACATTAATACCTAACTCAGTTTTATAGTTCACAAACACCTAATTTCTGTCCATAGCCATCCTCAACGCCCACGTCGTCAAATATCTGATACAGTGTACTTCATTAAAAAGGAAACTATATGATTCCCGAGACCATTTCACGCGTCAAACAACTAAGACGTGTATATGTAGACTGAAGCGACGAATGAAAATTTGTACCACGGAAAGGACTCTAATCCGGGTCTCCCACTTACTTGTCAGATGCGCTACCCACTACGCCAACCTGCCACAGTGGCTTTGTCCAATTACACGGCATACTGATTGCTGTGTTCCTATCCTTTATTACAGCAGTTCAGGGTCGCGGTGTGCAAAGATTCCTTATCAAATCAAAGTTGGCCGTCGTCAGATCACGATGACGATAAAAATTGACAAAATATTCCTCGTCTCTGTATCGTACTTTTACCGGACCGCATGTAACCTAAGCGCGATATTATAACCAAATACAGATCCACAGTGAAGCGATTAACGAAAATCTGTACGAAAGCCAGGACTCGAACGCACGTCTCCTGCTTACTAGGCAGACGTGCTAACCACCATACCACCCTGACGGAGTGACTTTGTCCAGCCGCAAGGCGCCACAGAGTCTGTTTGCCTCTAGCTTCCCCGGGTATTTTTCATACTTAAACAGGCTGTGCTGTAGGTAACAGAGCAGAAGTAGATTTGTGAGTTACCAAGTGTTTCCAATAGTCAGTGATTCCTGAACCATAGGAGACTCATAGCATTCACTTGATTGACAAGAAGCCTGGAAATTAGCGATGCACCCTGTAAGACTACTACGGCAGATTGTGCAGGTATTCTCTGGTGTGGGAAGCTTACATGGAGTAAAATGGGGTCCCTAATACATTTTCCATAGTCGCTCACCCGTGAAGAATACGAGAACCTACTGCTCTGCCTGTGTGCACGCTTACATTGTGCAGAAGACGTGCCCCCGCTCCCCCGCAGGAAGATGCATTTCTCCACCACTTTCAAACATTGTCAGAATCGGGGCCCGCAGCGAATATGGTTCCCTCACGAAGTTGTGACATCACACTACAGTGTGTTAACTGTAACACGCAGAATTGTGCGGGGAGAGGAGGAACCAAGCATTGGCTGCGAGGGGGGAGGAGCCGTTAGGGGGGGGGGGGGGGGGGACAAGGCACGCCTACCAGTGCTGGCACTACAAATTGCGCGTCATGCTTACACGAAAGCTGATGAATAGCTTGGAAGTAAAACTCGCTTTAAATGTTGTTCGTAAACGAAACTGAAATCGTCATGAAAATTAAACTCTATATATCTGAAATAAAACCTCACCTTTTCTTGCCAGGCGTTTGTGGTGATACGCCAGGATGATTCTTGGAAAACTGTTTGAATCTTCCAATGCTACGCATGCTTTGCCCTGTGTATGTAGCAGCTCTCACTGAAGATTTGTAAATGGGGTGAAGCAATTTTTTCTGCTCCCTTTCGCAGCATTCAATCACACGCAATATAATTTTGCGAGCATCGCTACGTAATACTAGTTTCCTTCTAACCGTAGGCCTACCGGTAGCGGTTGTTGGCGACTCCCGAGATGGGCCAGCAACTGCCTCTTTACTCATTTTGATAATGTTTAGCACAACTGCACAATAAAAACACGCAGAACAGTACAGCGCAAAACAATAACGAAGCATACGACAATGGCTACCTTGTACAACACAGTCAGCTACGTAATGTTGGGAGCAGCCGAAACTGCATGCCTACCGATGCCTCCCGACGTTTACCGACTTCTACCGATTCAGGACTAGGGAGGGGTCTGCCATCTAAAAGTTTACACACTGTAGTTGCCTTGTCCTTGCCAGACATACATCACAAACGCTCGCTTTATCCGGGCCCGGGCGGGAAATCAGTATTGCCTTACGTTATCCAGAGCGTGGATCTACGTCACCGCGCAAGTACTGAAGTAGTCTCAAATAGTAATTCGCTCCCCGCTGGAGACGGTCGTTACAACTCTTTAAGACCTGTAGTGTCACGTGCTGTGACGTAAGCAGTAGACCCTGTGTAGCTCGTTGGCCCAGGTCAGAATAGCGCGACGAACACTCCGAAAGACAAGAGGGTGCTGATGTAGCTAGGGATAGTAACTGAAATTATATCGATATCTCGACAATACCGATAAAGACGGCGTCTTAAGGCGTCGAGTGTTCATGTATTGCTAATATTTTCTTCAGTACAAAAGAATTTATTTAGAATACAAATATAAAGTTTGCTTTTGTTCTACAATATTTTCATTTATTATAATGTTGTTCTACCAAGATCCGACGGAAGACTCTGTTAATATGATAAAGTTAAGCTGTTTTCAACAAACGTAAGCTGTAAGGGCTCAAATAAGCCAGTAGCCACCACCCGATGATGATGATGATGATTGGTTTGTGGGGCCATCAACTGCGCGGTTATCAGCGCCCGCACAAATTCCCAACCTTTGCTCAGTCCAAACTCGCCACTTTCATGAATGATGATGAAATGATGAGGACAACATTAACACCCAGTCTTCTCGAGGCAGGTGAAAATCCCTGACCCCGCCGGGAATCGAACCCGGGTCCCCGTGCTCGAGAAGAGAGAAAATGACCGCGGGACCACGAGCTGCGGACGCCAGCACCCGAGATTAAAACTAAAACGTTAGGGCAAAGTATGCAGTGGCGTAAGGGCCGTGTTACAGGCTCGTCCCGCAGTATGTACTGCCACCTCTTAGTGAAAATGTACGACGACATATGGTGCAACTAAAAAACACTCGTGATCAGAGTTCACCTTTCACTGCCTGTGTCTATCTTTAATCTAACTCGAGCAGATCAGAGGTCGCTGCAACGCAATCGGGCCAGCGGCGACGTCAGCCGGCGAAATATAAAAATTTATTCCTGTAACTTCACACTACGGACCCTGCAGGTACTGCAAAATGTTGTAATGCTACTGAATAAAAAAGAAAAAAAAACACCACATAGAAACGACATGGACTCCCGGTCAAAACGATTGAATTAGAGTTTCACATGTTTTTCAACATGTATCTTTTGACAACGCTACCATTCATTCTGCTCATCCTTTTTCCTATAGGCAAGTTTCACTCGATCAAAACGTCCTTGGGATGGCCTACAATCCATCTATTCCAGTTATTGCAGTTTATACTGATGATGACTGGGTAAATTAGAATAACGAATCATCTATTGTTACTCCACAGTTTCTGATGACGTTGTAAAAGCAGGATACCAAGAAAAGCAAGATCGTCTAAAGGTGGGTATAAAATAGTTTTGCAGGTTTTGACCATTCTTTTGATGTGTTACGCCAGAAAAGCAGTAATATAGGAAGTGAGAGAAAATTTCAGGGGGGAGGAGGTGGGGGTAAAATGTACTATGATAAAAATAGCGAACTGAATTGGCGAAGAATTTCCTGTATGCCTGAAACGAGGGACAACACTGAAGTGAAATATATGTGTAATTTGAAATTCATAAAAAAGAATTTGGAAGCTCTTTGTATTGTTATGTAATGTCGCCAAAAATTAGACACAGAAGTACGAAATTAAGCGCTACTGGAAGAAATAGGCGAGATGTCTATAAAGTGTATGGCCTGTCTATTACAAGATAGCAGAACAGCACCAAACCACACCAAAGATTTCTTTAAAAAATCATTACGCTTTTATTCAGGCACCAATACGAAAAAGTAATCCTGTAACAAAATTTACAACTGAACTTCTGGACAAATTAAAGACTTTTGCCGAGCGGAGTTACATAGATATCCGCGTTATTTGCGGTCACTGCAGGCAAAGCTTTCTAGCGACGACTCAGAGGCGGCGAAACTAGTCGAGCAGTGTATGTACCACAGCTTCAGCGGACTTGGGGAATGAAAACTTTCAGCTGGGCCGCTGTGCGTGTTGATAAGAGCTTTGCTCACGAAAGGATTGGGGTTCTGAGTCCATTTCTTAAATTTTTTAGCATGTAAGCAAGTTTCAGTAACGAATTTACTAATACGGCAAATGAATCCATCTTCTCACTGTCACATTGCGGTTAACTTTCGCGTCACTATGTGCACTGCCTACAACTGGTTATATTTGTTGATGACTAGCCAGTACACTTCTGTAGCACACACACGGACGCGTCTTGAGAGGGTCTACCGATCATTTCATTCAATCTTACGATAAGGGCAACATGCAATATTCGATTTAAAATCCAAGCGCGGATTCGAATTTTAGAAACAGATGAAGTAAAGGGCTGCTACGCTCTGAAGCAAACACGTCGCGTTCAGTTGGTTTCGGTACATAGGGAAGATTGTCGTACGAGCCCGCTGCCATCTTAGTCGTAGCATGTTCTTGGCTTCATTCCTCTGAAGCTAGACGTGTACTGTAAACTCGCGATAGAGATCCGGTCACACCTTAAGACGCTGTTCGCTACGCTCGCGATCGCGGCAATGGCACGCGCTTGAATCCGGTTCCACGGGCAGCCCACCCACTCAACGTCAATGCCATCTGCGCTAAGCAGCATGCAGCGCCCTCGTTCCCGTCTATTACTCTCATGGTTCATTAACTGCTTGTTCACTTCCTTCTGATCGGTTCTCTCTCCACACACCGAGTAATTTTCCCTGAAGAATGGAACGACCTCTCACCGTTATTTTCTTGTGCAATTTACGTACAGTTTTTCCGCGGTTAGTTTGCCAACATACTCCAGAATTGTGCATTCATGGCTCTTCCCACAATGTGAAGAACGCCTCGTTTATCAAATTTCTTAATAGCAATATACTGATTTTAATTTAACTGTAGAATGTTACTCATTTGCAACTTTTCCCCTATCCCTACATAATTCAAACACGCCATGCTGCGTTGCTGAACGGTCAAGAAGCCAGGCATTTTTGCAGGCAAGCCCTCAGTTATCTGTAAAAGAAGTAGTTGAATCGCAAGCCAAGTTTTTGATCGACTGTTCCCACCTTTTCATTTAATTAATATCGTCGCGAATCTTGACGAATCAACGAAATAATTCTCCCCAGGGCTTCACAGACCTGGATTCTGATATTCTCTAGGCAGCGGTGTTACACCAGGAAACACATCTGTTAGGGTCACGATTCCAAATTACCATTCAGGGTAATCCTTGCTGTCCAGTTCTGACGAGTAAATTCAGGGGCGGATCCAGATTTAAGTTTTTGGAGGGGGGGGGGGGGGAATAACAGTCTGTTACTGTCGTTTTCTCCACCTCCCCCCAAACACGCTCCTTTTCAAATATAACTTACTGTCGGCCCCACTGTCAATCCACCACAGCTGCCTACGATTTTAATAGTACTTTGTTTAATCAGTGCTTTGTAAATGGCTTTAGCACAACGTCCAAGATACAACAACTCAAGAGAATGTAGCATTTGAAAAGCACTGATCCGAAAATCATTGAAGTTTATGCCTCGTGCGATAACGTACCAACCTCTCACAACTTTGACGCCATAATTTACACACTAATCGAATTTTTCGCTCACTATTAATAGTGGACCTTGCCGTTGGTGGGGAGGCTTGCGTGCCTCAGCGATACAGATAGCCGTACCGTAGGTGCAACCACAACGGAGGGGTATCTGTTGAGAGGCCAGACAAACGTGTGGTTCCTGAAGAGGGGCAGCAGCCTTTTCAGTAGTTGCAAGGGCAACAGTCTGGATGATTGACTGATCTGGCCTTGTAACAATAACCAAAACGGCGTTGCTGTGCTGGTACTGCGAACGGCTGAAAGCAAGGGGAAACTACAGCCGTAATTTTTCCCGAGGGCATGCAGCTTTACTGTATGATTACATGATGATGGTGTCCTCTTGGGTAAAATATTCCGGAGGTAAAATAGTCCCCCATTCGGATCTCCGGGCGGGGACTACTCAAGAGGATGTCGTTATCAGGAGAAAGAAAACTGGCATTCTACGGATCGGAGCGTGGAATGTCAGATCCCTTAACCGGGCAGGTAGGTTAGAAAATTTAAAAAGGGAAATGGAAAGGTTAAAGTTAGATATAGTGGGAATTAGTGAAGTTCGGTGGCAGGAGGAACAAGACTTCTGGTCAGGTGACTACAGGGTTATAAACACAAAATCAAATAGGGGTAATGCAGGAGTAGGTTTAATAATGAATAAAAAAATAGGAATGCGGGTAAGCTACTACAAACAGCATAGTGAACGCATTATTGTGGCCAAGATAGACACAAAGCCCACACCTACTACAGTAGTACAAGTTTATATGCCAACTAGCTCTGCAGATGACGAAGAAATTGAAGAAATGTATGATGAAATAAAAGAAATTATTCAGATTGTGAAGGGAGACGAAAATTTAATAGTCATGGGTGACTGGAATTCGAATGTAGGAAAAGGGAGAGAAGGAAACATAGTAGGTGAATATGGATTGGGGGACAGAAATGAAAGAGGAAGCCGCCTGGTAGAATTTTGCACAGAGCACAACATAATCATAACTAACACTTGGTTTAAGAATCATGAAAGAAGGTTGTATACATGGAAGAACCCTGGAGATACTAAAAGGTATCAGATAGATTATATAATGGTAAGACAGAGATTTAGGAACCAGGTTTTAAATTGTAAGACATTTCCAGGGGCAGATGTGGTCTCTGACCACAATCTATTGGTTTATGACCTGTAGATTAAAACTGAAGAAACTGCAAAAAGGTGGGAATTTAAGGAGATGGGACCTGGATAAACTAAAAGAACCAGAGGTTGTACAGAGATTCAGGGAGAGCATAATGGAGCAATTGACAGGAATGGGGGAAATAAATACAGTAGAAGAAGAATGGGTAGCTTTGAGGGATGAAGTAGTGAAGGCAGCAGAGGATCAAGTAGGTAAAAAGACGAGGGCTAGTAGAAATCCTTGGGTAACAAAAGAAATATTGAATTTAATTGATGAAAGGAGAAAATATAAAAATGCAGTAAGTGAAACAGGCAAAAAGGAATACAAACGTCTCAAAAATGAGATCGACAGGAAGTGCAAAATGGCTAAGCAGGGATGGCTAGAGGACAAATGTAAGGATGTAGAGGCCTATGTCACTAGAGGTAAGATAGATACCGCCTACAAGAAAATTAAAGAGATCTTTGGAGATAAGAGAACGACTTGTATGAATATCAAGAGCTCAGATGGAAACCCAGTTCTAAGCAAAGAAGGGAAAGCAGAAAGGTGGAAGGAGTATATAGAGGGTCTATACAAGGGCGATGTACTTGAGGACAATATTATGGAAATGGAAGAGGATGTAGATGAAGATGAAATGGGAGATACAATACTGCGTGAAGAGTTTGACAGAGCACTGAAAGACCTGAGTCGAAACAAGGCCCCCGGAGTAGACAATATTCCATTGGAACTACTGACGGCCGTGGGAGAGCCAGTCCTGACAAAACTCTACCATCTGGTGAGCAAGAGGTATGAAACAGGCGAAATACCCTCAGACTTCAGGAAGAATATAATAATTCCAATCCCAAAGAAAGCAGGTGTTGACAGATGTGAAAATTACCGAACTATCAGCTTAATAAGTCACAGCTGCAAAATACTAACACGAATTCTTTACAGACGAATGGAAAAACTAGTAGAAGCCAACCTCGGGGAAGATCAGTTTGGATTCCGTAGAAACACTGGAACACGTGAGGCAATACTGACCTTACGACTTATCTTAGAAGAAAGATTAAGGAAAGGCAAACCTACGTTTCTAGCATTTGTAGACTTAGAGAAAGCTTTTGACAATGTTGACTGGAATACTCTCTTTCAAATTCTAAAGGTGGCAGGGGTAAAATACAGGGAGCAAACGGCTATTTACAATTTGTACAGAAACCAGATGGCAGTTATAAGAGTCGAGGGACATGAAAGGGAAGCAGTGGTTGGGAAGGGAGTAAGACAGGGTTGTAGCCTCTCCCCGATGTTGTTCAATCTGTATATTGAGCAAGCAGTAAAGGAAACAAAAGAAAAATTCGGAGTAGGTATTAAAATTCATGGAGAAGAAATAAAAACTTTGAGGTTCGCTGATGACATTGTAATTCTGTCAGAGACAGCAAAGGACTTGGAAGAGCAGTTGAATGGAATGGACAGTGTCTTGAAAGGAGGATATAAGATGAACATCAACAAAAGCAAAACAAGGATAATGGAATGTAGTCTAATTAAGTCGGGTGATGCTGAGGGAATTAGATTAGGAAATGAGGCACTTAAAGTAGTAAAGGAGTTTTGCTATTTGGGGAGCAAAATAACTGATGATGGTCGAAGTAGAGAGGATATAAAATGTAGGCTGGCAATGGCAAGGAAAGCGTTTCTGAAGAAGAGAAATTTGTTAATATCCAGTATTGATTTAAGTGTCAGGAAGTCATTTCTGAAAGTATTCGTATGGAGTGTAGCCATGTATGGAAGTGAAACATGGACGATAAATAGTTTGGACAAGAAGAGAATAGAAGCTTTCGAAATGTGGTGCTACAGAAGAATGCTGAAGATTAGATGGGTAGATCACGTAACTAATGAGGAAGTATTGAATAGGATTGGGGAGAAGAGAAGTTTGTGGCACAACTTGACCAGAAGAAGGGATCGGTTGGTAGGACATGTTCTAAGGCATCGAGGGATCACCAATTTAGTATTGGAGGGCAGCGTGGAGGGTAAAAATCGTAGAGGGAGACCAAGAGATGAATACACTAAGCAGATTCAGAAGGATGTAGGTTGCAGTAGGTACTGGGAGATGAAAAAGCTTGCACAGGATAGAGTAGCATGGAGAGCTGCATCAAACCAGTCTCAGGACTGAAGACCACAACAACAACAACATTAATAGTATTGCACTACGCACTGCTATTGTAAACACAGGTCTGCAGACTTTCTCTATGCTAGCGAATAAATGAGCTTACTGTGTCTCATTCGTCTCCATTTACGTTCAGGAAATCAGCCATTCTGTTATTTTGTTTTTCTTGGTTGATGGATCTTTCCCTGTACTTGCCCATCTAAATGGGCAGGCCGTCACACACGCAGCTGGAAAGTAGCCTCCCTTACCATTCTCGAGACTCTTCGTTTTCATTCTAATTCGTCCTCCGAATACCCGTGATGTTCGAAAATACATCAACATAATAATACAACACTTCTCAAATAAATAAAAAAAAATAAAATTAAATTTAGGTTTGCCGTGCATTCGTCCCATGCCCCCACCCCCTTTCCCCTCACCTTCTGGATCCACACCTGAGCTAATACAATTTATGATACACCGCTCTCAGTGCGCTGGAAGGTAAACTATTTTTCCCCATGTTCATGAATGCAAGCACCCAGGAAAACGCAACATCGGTCTCCTGCCTACATGAAGTGAGTGTGTGTGTGTGTGGTTTTTTTTTTTTTTTTTTTTTTTTTTTCCCACGCGAAGTTCACATACTAGACCAACATCGCAATAATCACAGCTGCTTTCCGATGGAAGTGGGAGAAGCCAGATTAAATTCGATAAACACACTATGACATAGTGGGATTGGACAATGCCACTGAACTGGTTTATTATGGTTCAAATGGCTCTGAGCACCACGGGACTTAACTTCTTAGGTTATCAGTCCCCTAGAACTACTTAAACCTAACCCAAGGACATCACACACATCCATTCCCGAAGCAGGATTCGAACCTGCGACCGTAGCGGTCGCGCGGTTCCAGACTGTAGCGCCTAGAACCGCTCGGCCACCCCGGCCGGCGAACTGGTTTATTATTTCCATTCCTTATGTAAGAGTTCTTTATTCTGGATGCCATATGCGAACGCATCAGAGCGGATAACGCTAACAGGTTTCTGTGTACGTTGCTCGTGCGTAAGAGCAACTAGAAGCATTGGATAGTGCATAACTACGTTCGCTTCTCCACGTAGTCATTACGAGCGAAGGTCAGAGTTTCAACACACAAGTTGTCTTGTCCCTCGTCCGTATGTGAAGGACAACACGTTTACGGTACCGTGTGAACTCTACAGGTTAACACACGAACGAAGTCCAAATTCTTGTCCCTCGCGAATGTGCAAATGCAGCCTACCTCTTTTTTGTTTATAGTCAGCGGAGCACCTAAATATTCTTAGATTACAGCACGATGCTTACTGATCCAATGGGTGCACTCTCACAATGTTACCAAAAGCGACCTACAAAATCTTTTCTTCCCCCCTCCTTGTTTGATTCCACATTTCTGGTTCCAGTACTTGCCTCTCGTATGTCTGATAAGACTGGCAACCCAAATGCAGCGCCTCTCCTGTGATACGCAGTAACGCAACCTGCCAAACGAAGTGAGCAAAAACAAATTACGGAATCCTTATTATTTCTAATAATACTAATAATAATAAATACGAATTGTTCTCAAAATTAACATTATTTGGCCAGGAACCGGTTTTCGGCTTCTTACGCCATTGTCAGGTGACAACTGAACCTTACAAACATAGACAATGCCCGGCGAATTACATAGATATTACTTATACAGAAGATACGAAAATTTTGATGACAGATAAAGCGTTTACATGGGAAAGTAGTGATTTTTTTGTCACGAAGAAATAATTACAATAACTAAAAAAGGAAACAAACTTGCTGCGGAAATAATTTAGAATATGCAAACGTAATCTAATATTTGTATAACTGAAAATTAATTTCACACATGGTGAGAAGAAAAAGAATATTAAGTTTGGTCATTTTAATACTAAGTTGGCACTTGTGTCATATGTCAATTTCCAGCAGGATCATTTTTCTGCCTTTTTAAACTGAATGTAAAACTTTCCATTCTACATGATTTTAGTGATTTTCTGTCAATAGATAATTGGCAAATATTGAATTTTTCTTTCTTAATCTCTAGCTTCTCATGTTAAGATAATCTGACTGCCACAGCTCTGTCTGTCTGAGCAGTATATCAGAGTAGCCCTTGCAACCTACATCCTCAATTATTTGCTGTATGTGTTCCAATCTTTGTCTTCCTCTACAGTTCCCATCCTCCACAGCTCCCTCTAGCACCATGGAAGTCATTCCCTGATGTCTTAACAGGTGTCTATCTTCCTATCTCTTCGTCTTGTCAGACTTTTCCACATATTCCTCTCCTCTCAGTCTGCGCAGAACCACCTCATTCCTTACTGTATCAGTGCATCTAATTTTCATTCGCCTGTAGCACCACATCTCAAATGCTTCGATTCTGTTCTGTTCCGGTTTTCCCTACAGTCCAAGTTACACTGCTGTGCTCCAAACGTACATCCTCAGTAATTTCTTCCTCAGATTAAGGCCTATGTTTGACACTAGCAGACTTGCCAGCGCTAGACTTATTTTAATGTCCTCCTTGCTCCGTCCATTATGGGTTATTTTGCTGCCTAGGTAGTAGAATTCCTTAACTTCATCTGCTACGTGATCATCAATCCTGATGTTTAATTTTCTCGCTGTTCTCAATTCTGTTACATCTCATTACTTTCGCCTTTCTTCGATTTAATCTCAATAAATATTCTGTACTCATTAGTCTCTTCATTCCATTCAGCAGATCATGTAATTCTTCTTCACTTTCACTCAGGATAGCAATGTCACCAGGCAATCTTATCATTGATATCCTCCCACCTTAAATTATAATCCCACTCCTGAACCTTTCTTATTTCCATCATTACTTCTTCGATGTACAGATTGAACAGTACGGGCGGAAGACTACATCCTTGTCTTATACCATTTTCAATCCGAGCACTTAGTTATTGGTCGTCCATTCTTCTTATTCCCTCTTGGCTCTTGTACATATTGCATATTACCCGTCTCTCCCTATAGCTTACCTCTATTTTTCTCAGAATTTTGAACATCTTGCACCATCTTAAATTGTCGAATGCCTTCGGAATTGTGTGGATGAGATTTGTCCGAAAGTCAGATAGTATGTCGCCACACTCTTACATTCTTCACATCAAGGTAAATATTAGTTTTGTGGCCACTTCCCCCAATGGTTTTAGAAATTCTCACGGAATGTTATCTATTCCTTCTGCCTTACTTTATCTTAAGTCCTCCAATCCTCTTTTAAATTCTGATTCTCATACTGGACTCCTTTCTCTTCTAAACTGACTACTGTTTCTTCTTCTATCACATCAGACAAATCTTCTCCCTCATAGAGGTCTTCAGTGTACTCTTTCCACCTGTGTGCTCTCTCCTCTGCATTTAATAGTGGGATTCCCGTTGTAATATTAATGTTACCACTCTTGCCTTTAATTTCACCGATGGTTATTTTGACCATCCTATATGCTGAGTCGTTCCTTCCGACAATCTTATCTTTTTCTGTATCTTCACATTTTTCATGCAGCCATTTCGTCTTAGCTTCCTTGCACTTCATATTTATTTCATTCCTCGGCGACTTCTGTTTTTATACTTCCTTCTGTCATCAATCAACTGAAGTATTTCTTCTGTTACCTATGTTTTTTCTTTTTTTTTGTAGTTACCTTTTTTGTACCTAAGTTTCTCCTTCCAACTTCCGTGATTGCCCGTTTTAGAGATGTCCATTCCTCTTCAACCGTACTGCCTACTGGGCTATTCCTTATTGCTGTATCTACAGCCTTAGAGATCTTCAAGCGTATCTCGGCATTCCTTAGTACTTCCGTATCCCACTTCTCCGCGTATTGATTCTTCCCGAGTAATCTCTTAAATTTCAGCCTACTCTTCGTCATTATTATCTATGTGATGTGAGTCTATATCTGTTCCTGGGTACGCCTGTAGTTCGGAAACTCTGACCATGATCTAATCCAATTGAAATCTTCCCATATCACCCGGCCTTTTCCAAGTACTACTCCTCCTCTCGAGACGAAAATCTAGTAGTCATGGGGGACTGGAGTGCAGTTGTAGGGGAAGGAGTAGAAGAAAAGGTTGCGGGAGAATACGGGCTTGGGACAAGGAATGAGAGATGAGGAGGACTAATTCAGTTCTGTAATAAGTTTCAGGTAGTAATAGCGAACGTGTTGTAGTAAATATCCTTTCGAATGCATATAAAGATCAACGGTCTTAGACAATTCCACAAAAATCATACATTGATGGGACAAAAGTCATGGGATATCGATAGGCACATACACAAATGGCAGTAGTATCGCGTACACAAGATATAAAAGGGCAGTGCATTGGTGGAGCTTTCATTTGTACTCAGGTGATTCGTGTGAAAATGTTTCCGACGTGTTAGGGCCGCACGACGGAAATTAACAGCCTTTGAGCCGGCCGCTGTGGCCGTGCGGTTCTAGGCGCTGCAGTCCGGAACCGCGGGACTGCTACGGTCGCAGGTTCGAATCCTGCCTCGGGCATGGATGTGTGTGATGTCCTTAGGTTAGTTAGGGTTAAGTAGTTCTAAGTTCTAGGAGACTGATGGCCTCAGATGTTAAGTTCCATAGTGCTCAGAGCCATTTGAAGCATTTTTGAACAGCCTTTGAGCGCGAAATGGTAGTTGGAGCTAGACGCACAGGATATTCATTTCGGAAATCGTTAGGGAATCCAATATTCCAAGATCCACAGTGTCAAGAGAACGCCGAAACACCAAATTTCAGGCGTTACCACTCACCAAGGGCAACGAAGTGATTGACGGCCTTCACTCAACGACAGAGCAGTGGCGTTTGCGCTGGGTTGCCAATGGTTACAGACAAGCAGCACAGCGTGAAATAACCGCAGAAATCAATGTGGGACGTACAAAGAAGTGTTCTTTATGATAGTGCGGCGAAATTTGGTGTTAATAGGCTATGGCAGCCAGACTACCGACCCGAGTGCCTTTGGTAACAGCACGACATCGCCTGCAGCGCAGCGCCCCCCCCCCCCCCTCCCCCCCTGGGGTGTGACCATATCGGTTGGACCCTACACGGCTGCGAAAACGTGGTCTAGTCAGGTGAGTCCCGATTTCAGTTGTTTAAGAGCTGACGGTTGAGTTAGAGTGCGACTCGATCCCACGAACCCAAGGATCTAAGTTGTCAACAAGGCACTGTGCAAGCTGGTGGTGGCTCCATAATGGTTAGACTGTGTTTACAAGGAATGGACATAGTCCTCTGGTCCAAATGAATAGATCATTAACTGGAAATGGTTATGTTCGGCTACTTGGAGACCATATGAAGCCATTTATGGACTTTGTGTTCCCATACAAAGATGGAATTTTTATGGATGACAATTGTTCATGATTCGTTTGAAGAACATTCTGGACAGTTCGAGCTAATTATTTGGTCACTCAGATAGCCCGGCATGAACGCCGCCAAGAATTTATGGGGCATAATCGAGAGGTCACTTCGTGCACAAAATCCTGCACCGGCAATACTTCCGCAATTATGGACGGCAACATAAGCCGCATGAGTAATTTTTATGCTGGGGACTTTGTTGAGTCCGTTTCACATACAGTTGCTACAATACGCCGGGCAGATGGACGTCCGACTTTTGTCACCTTAGTCTGTGTCGGGTAATGATTAACTCTTGCGGCTTGTGCTCTAGCTTGAACTCTCGGAAAGAATTTTCTGTTGTATTTCTCGTCTGACAATGAAGGAATGTTCTCTACTCCCAACCAGCAAACTTGGCTCATCTGTGGATCTGCCAGTCGCCAATGGGCAGCAGACAAGTTTATATACTGCCAAGCAAATTAAAGTCTTTTCCGTCGAAGCAGCGCCGTTATAGGATGGAGACACCACTCTGCTTAGGAGGCGTCAAACACGAGTGAGATTTACCGGTGAACCGTCCAGTTGCACCATGGTCTTCATCGTCATCGTTTGCGTTAACCCACGACATCACTGGTCTATGTAGATCCCGATACACGGCAACACAAACAGCTCACGTGTTCATCGTTTCAGATATTCTTATGGTCTTGGATCGGCAGCCGATTTTGCAATTCATATACTGTACAGAGTGTATCAAACAGAATCATCCGATTTTTAAAAAATCGTAACTATTTTGCTGTTTGAGATATGTGCGTGAACAACGTACGGTTGGAAAGAGCCGACATGGTTCCCGCCAGGTAGTAGCAGTGTGCGCCCACTTCTGTTCTAGTACAAACGGTGTCTGGACAACAGAAACCGTTTTGTGTTCTATGTTTTGCGCAGTGCGGATCACTACTAACTGCCCAGCGTGACTTCCGTACTAGGTATGGTGTGGATCCTTCTAGAGCACAGAGCATTAGACGATGGCATGAACAATTCTGAGAACCAGGTGGTTTGCGTGAAGGCAAATCGCCGGGTCTTCCCCGAGTGTCAGACACAGACGTCGAACGCATCCGCCATAGTTCACAAGAAGTCCGCAGAAATCCGTTTGCCGTGCAGTTCGACAGCTCTGCATGCCCCCGATATCCGTCTGGCGTGTGTTGCGTCGACGTTTACACACGAATCCATACAAAATGCAGCTACTGCAAGCTCTTTCGTGAAGGTGACAAACAACAATGTGTGGAGTTCTATAATTTCGTTCTTGGCAAGATGGAGGATGACAGTTTTCTTCCACGCTTCGACGTCCTATGTAAATGGAAAGATGAACCGTTATAATGTGAGAATATGGGGGTACAGAACAACCACATGAAGTTTTTCACTATGATGGGACTGTTCAAAATTTAATACATTTTGCGCAGTTTCACGGGAAAAGGTGTATGGTCCATTTTTCTTTGCCGAGAACACTGTTACAGGAAGCACTTGTCTCGATATGCTTGATAACATTCTTTTCCCACAGTTGGAGACTGATTTGAACGACTTCATTTACCAACAGGATGATTGGTTGGTTTGTTTGTGGGATTGAAGGGACCAGACTACTAGGGCCATCGGTCCCTTTTTCCACGAACTTGAAACACCCACAAAGAATAAGAACAAACAACGGAGATACAAGAGACGACACAGGACAAGAAAGACACAGACAGAGACCAGAAAAAAGGAATTAAACTCACACCGCTTGTGACAATGGTTGGCCGACCACAGAAACAAAAAAGGAAAAGCCAACCACCAAGGAATGCACTAAAAACCCGAGTCTAAAATCGTAGGCCAAAGGCAAGACTCAACTCAAAAAAAGGACAAACACTTAGACCAACACGATGGGACAGCGCCCCACTGTCACCTGGAAGTGCGAGAATTTTTCAATCAAAGGATTACTGAGTGATGGATCGCTCGCACTGGACCAAATGATTCAGCCTTACATTATTGGCCTCCAAGGTCACCGGACATGACTATATTTGATTATTTTTGTGGGGGTTTGTTCACGTGCATCAGTTACCAATAACAACGAATGAACTGAGACAATTCATAAAAGCAGTTGTGGCAGCTGTAACTCAAGACATACTTGCTGCAGTGTGAGAACAACTTTAACACCGCATTGACATATGCCGTGCATCTCTAAGGGGGGGCATACTGAACACCTATGAAAAGGTATTTAAAAAACTGAGTTTCCCGTTCATCAAAAAACAAAATTCACTGTATATGTTTATTAGTTTCAGAAATATAGACGTGCCAAATCGGATGATTATTTTTGACACACTGTATATATATCCTTGTAGACAGTTTGCCAATCAGTATATTTTACTTACACTAGGCCTTCCTACAACCAACACAAGCGTTTTGTGCGGTGTTTGCATCTGTACATAAGACACTTTACGGTGTGAGGCGAAGGGTACATTGTGTAGCACATCACTTCTTTTCCTGTTCTAGTCGCGAAAGGTTTGCAGATATAACGATTGCTGGTAAGCTTCCGTGTAAGCTCTGGTCTCTCTAACTTCACCACCGTGGTCTTTTCGCGAGATATATATGGCACGAAGTAATCTAATGGAAGCAATGTCCACCTCCGTATCTCTGTGGTCACTGTCTGGTTGTACGCCGTGGATCCGGGTTCGATTCCCGGAGTTGCAAAGGATTTTTCCTTGGTGGGAGGACTGGTCCCTGGTGCACTCAACCTCTTGAGGCCAACTGAGTAGCCACTTGAATGAGAAGTAGCGGCTCTAAGGTCAAGAAAGCATACAACGACCGGGAGAGCGATGTACTGACGCCATGTTCTTCCATACCGCACTCGATGAAGTCAGCGGAGGTCGACACGGCGGTCGTTCCCGATTGGCCTATGAGAGCCAGAACGCGGAGCTTTGCTTGCTAATAGGTTACGACTGTAAACAAGAAGTCTTTCCCTCATGGATACCAGCACTCTGATATCTGCTCTTGGCTCTCTGAGCCCCTTTCTGCACACCTTGCCTGACGTCACATCCCCCGACTGTATTTTGTTACAGTCTTCGGGTGTTTTTTCCTGGCTCGTGCCCGTATCATTCCTTTTTGTCAACAACAATATAAATCCAACAGATTATGGACGCCACATGTGGATGGTGGTCGTAATAACTTGCCTGTACGTAGTGTGACTAATTTTCACATACACTAATGGAACTTCGACAGTATCATACTTCTCACACTGTGGCTACATATTGTATTTTTTTAACACTACTCCACAAACCAAGGGTGTCTGCATCACGATTCGGTGGAAATGTGTGTGTGTGTGTGTGTGTGTGTGTGTGTGTGTGTGTGTGTGTGTGTGTGTGTGTGTGTGCGCGCGCGCTGCACTGGTTAGCCTAAGAGCCAGCGAACATCTTTGGGACGAACGAGAGCGTCATTTACGAGGCAGATTAGCTCGCTCTAAAACTTGGAAACCATTACTTACCACACTTCATGAAGACTGGAAATAAGCCGGCTGGAGTGACCGTGCGGTTCTAGGCGCTACAGTCTGGAGCCGAGCGACCGGTACGGTCGCAGGTTCGAATCCTGCCTCGGGCATGGATGTGTGTGATGTCCTTAGGTTAGTTAGCTTTAATTAGTTCTAAGTTCTAGGCGACTGATGACCTAAGAAGTTAAGTCGCATAGTGCTCAGAGCCATTTGAACCATTTTGAACTGGAAATATAACCCGCCGTTAGTGCAGACCCTTCCCCGAATATTGATGTCTGTGACTGTAGGCTGCAGTTACACTCATTGTTAGGTACAATGCCGATCGTTTTGTAACAAAAATGTTCGTCAAACATCATACATCCACCACCAAGAGGTGCTAATAAATACCTTCATTACATACGGTTTTAGATCTCCGTGACGTGGTATATAAAAGGCATTTAAAATAGCTTGCATGACGATAAAGAGTCTATAGTATAAAATCTGTCGTGATAAAATATATTATACTGTCAATAATTAAATTTTACTAAACGATGCCAACCAGAGCTTGGCACCTTTTATAATTGACAACATAAATTGTAATACTCGACGACGGTGATCATGATGAACTTCATGCTATTTTACGCCATAGTTTTATTTTGCCTTGTAAGCTGTTTTTGATGTGTTAAGATACCTGGTGATGGCCTGAGAACTGGAACCGGTTGTAATTTTAAAAATTCAAAGTAGTTTCAGTCTCAGGAAATGAGCTTGGGGGGGGGGGCGGCGGCGGCAGATGTAGGAATCCTGCATCGCCGCTCTTGCCAAGCTCTTCGTGGAAGTGAAGTGGTTTGCCACTGCCTTGTCCGACCTGTTCTGACGTATCAAGTTTGTATCTATGTCGTCTGGATGAGTGCTTTTAAGACGTAGTGTTGGGATGTGTTATGGATAAAGGAGAGGGAGAAGACAATGAAATTTGATGCCGGCACATAGCCCACTCCTTTCGAACAGCACCAACTGGGTCACCGAAATTAACGCGCCCGTCCAGCGGATGGATCACTACCAACTGCGTCACATGTCCTCACTTCAAGAGGCACTGCAGAGGGGTTTCGAATTTAATCCATGGCATTGGCGCGAAGACTGGTGTTCAGTAACTCCAGGCCACCACCTATCATCCCATTATCGTCCAAATATTGGCAGTGAAAAATTCCCAACATCAGAATTCAAAGCGACTTAGCTCCTAACCGCGCGTCACTGCACAGGCGTGCGTTAGCTATCTCTGTTACGGAGGCGGGTCAAGATCGAAATAAAGAAGTATTTACTAGCAGCTCTTAGCGGTGATCTACACCGCTTTTGGAACACGCTGCCACGGTCGTCCGGATATTTCAGACTAGGTGTACGGTATCGCAAATCCGGAAAACATCGCTATAGCTGTGTTGCCTATAGTCCCAATGGGTGAATGTCTTTGCCGAGGGATGGTGTGATGGTATTCCCAGTTGCACGAGCAGACTTCATGGCTTCGCGGCGATTTCCTCAATTCGAGTTGTTTCCGCAGTTCGCTGCATGATGGATTCCTCCGTACCAGCACAATGAGTGGTTATCCAATTACTTGGCACAACAGATGAGTATGCTTCAAAATTTAACGCAGGATAAGAAAGGTGTACGAAGAGTAGTGACTCGCACAGTATTCCGGTAGTGTCAATGTTGTGAGGCGGGACAATGTAAACATCAAGCAGATACCGCGACCTGGGCAGGCGCACGTTGTCACCACTAGGGCCACGATTTCGGCTGTGGAGGAGCTCGGAAAGACGCATCGTCGATAACCACACGAGGCAGTGCTGCTGAACTATCGATAAGCAAAGGAACTGTGCATCAGATAATCCGTGAGAAGTAGTGCTGTGGCAAAGTTTGTGCACAGTAGAGGCCCATGCGTCTTTCAAAAAAATCAGAAGACTGCGATAATGGGTGTTTGCCCGACCCACCTGTTGAGATACGCGGAGCAAGGAAAGGATTTCATTGTTCATGTACTGCCAAGTGACGAAACGTGGTGTCACCAATTCGACCCTGCCTCCACGTGGATGAGCATGGAGTGGCAGCATCCCGGGCCCCTCAGAAAAAAAGCCCACTCTGCCTCGAAGGCCGTAAAAGTAATGCTCAGTTTCTTTTTCGACATAGAAGGACATGTACTCGTCGACCGACTACCACGGTCATCAAGAACAAGCGCAGGGTCCAAATCTCGAATGGGACAGTGCTTGTCCAGAACAACGCTTGGCGACATGCGGACAAGAAGATCCTAGAGCTCCTTCAAAAACTTTGATGGGAGATCATGTAACATCTCCTTTACTACTCCGCTATTTCCCCATGTAACTCATGTATTTTAAAGCCCTAAAACGATCTCTGAAAGGTTAGGGGTTCATCTGTGACAAATAAATGCAGAACACCGAAGAAAACTGGATCCGGCGGCAACACAGGAGCTTCTACAATGAACCGATATCCTGCGCTCGATATATCGGTATAAAACGCAATTATGCATAGCTGCAGAGTTCCACATGAACTGCAATTATAATATTATTGCTAAAATTCCTTTACATATACACTACCGGCCATTAAAATTGCTACACCAAGAAGAAATGCAGATGATAAACGGGTATTCATTGGACAAATATATTATACTAGAACTGACATGTGATTACATTTTCAAGCAATTTGGGTGCATAGTTCTTGAGAAATCAGTAGCCTGAACAACCACCTCTGGCAGTAATAACGGCCTTGATACGCCTGGGCATTGAGTCAAACAGAGCTTGGATGGCGTGTACAGGTACAGCTGCCCATGCAGCTTCAACACGACACCACAGTTCATCAAGAGTAGTGACTGGCGTATTGTGACGAGTCAGTTGCTCGGCCACCATTGACCAGACGTTTTCAATTGGTGAGAGATCTGGAGAATGTGCTGGACAGGGCAGCAGTCGAACATTTTCTGTATCCAGAAAGGCCCGTACAGGACCTGCAACATGCGGTCGTGCATTATCCTGCTGAAATGCAGGGTTTCGCAGGGATCGAATGAAGGGTAGAGCCACGGGTCGTAACACATCTGAAATGCAACGTCCACTGTTCAAAGTGCCGTCAATGTGAACAAGAGGCGACCGAGATGTGTAACCAATGGCACCCCATACCATCACACCGGGTGATACGCCAGTATGGCGATGACGAATACACGCTTCCGATGTGCATTCACCTCGATGTCGCCAAACGCGGATGCAACCATCGTGATACTGTAAACGGAACCTGGATTCATCCGGAGTACACCATCGCAAGCGCTCCTGTCTGATGCAGCGTCAAGGGTAACCGCAGCCGTGGTCTCAGAGCTGATAGTCCATGCTGCTGCAAACGTCGTCGAACTGTTCGTGTAGATGGTTGTTGTCTTGCAAACGTCCCCATCTGTTGACTCAGGGATCGAGATGTGGCTGCACGATCCGTTACAGCCATGCGGGTAAGATGCCTGTCATCTCGACTGCTAGTGATACGAGGCCGTTGTGACCCAGCACGGCGTTCCTTATTACCCTCCTGAACCCACCGATTTCATATTCTGCTAACAGTCATTGGATCTCGACCAAAGCGAGCAGCAATGTCGCGATACGATAAACCGCAATCGCGATAGGCTACAATCCGACCCTCATCAAAGTCGGAAACGTGATGGCATGCATTTCTTCTCCTTACACGAGGCATCACAACTACGTTTCACCAGGCAACGCCGGTCTACTGCTGTTTGTGTATGAGAAATCGGTTGGAAACTTTCCTCATGCCAGTACGTTGTAGGTGTCGCCATCGGCGCCAACCTTGTGTGAATGCTCTGAAAAGCTAATAATTTGCATATCACAGCATCTTCTTCCTGTTAGTTAAATTTAGCGTCTGTAGCACGTCATCTTAGTGGTGTAGCAATTTTGATGGCCAGTAGTGTAACCATAGCCTTTCAGTTCGGCACATATTATAGTACACACTAAGAGGCACCACGAAGCAATTATCCGAATGGGACGGAAATCGGTAGATGTGATGTACATGTACAGACGAACAAACGATCATAGTTTCAGAAAAATCGGATGGTTTCTTCAAGAGAACGAGCTGCACAAACTAGAGAGGGATCCGGCGAGCCTGCTGACCAAGTTAGTGTTTTGCAAGCACAACGATAAGCAGTAGAAACCCACGCCGCGTTCGGAGGGGCATTATGTTGCTGAAATGGAAGCCCACTGGGTGTTGTGTGATGTCGTTAGGTTAGTTAGGTTTAAGTAGTTCTAAGTTCTAGGGGACTGATGACCATAGATGTTAAGTCCCATAGTGCTCAGAGCCATTTGAACCATTTTTTAAATGGAAGCCCAGGATGGCTTGCCATAAAGGGAACAAACGGGACTTAGAATATCGTTGACGTACCGCTGTGCTGAATGACAACAAAAAGGGTCCTACTATGAAATGAAATGGCACTGAAGGCCATCATCTTCGCTGGTCACTGGGGCTCAGTTCGAAGCGGGACTCATGCCTAAAGAGAATTCTATTCCAGTCAATAAGACTCCAGACCGAATGCGCCCGGCAGCATAGCTAAGGGCTCCTTGGTGTACTGCGGTCAATGGTAGTCAGCGCGAGGGGTGCCGGTAGCTCCAGCCCTCTCTCTACGAGCCGCCTGTTAATAGTCCCTATGGTCACTGAAGCACCAACTGCACTTCGGACCGACGACGATGATAAATCCGGGGCTCTGAGTGCCTCTCTGACCACTGCTCGGTCCTCATGGTCTGTTGTCTCTCTATGACGACTGCTTCTTCCTTGACCTTTTCTTCTATTCCTGCCAACATCGTCGAACAGTGGTATCGCTCCTATTCAAATGTCGAGCGATTCGCCTGTTACTCCAACCAGCCTCTTTGAGCCCATCTACTCTGCGGGGCATTGTTATTCTTCAACTGAGTATGCGGAATGAAATACGCGAAGATTTTATGCCCTTGCATCTACATGACCCCTGCCCTTTTCCAGCTCCGCGGTGAAACTGCGCTGCAGCAAACATTCATCCATCGGCCGCCAAAGTTTACTATTTTGCAATTTACGTAGATACCTGTATGAATATCAATTCTGGCTGTCTTTGAGTGTATATATCGGCGCTGTCTGTCTATGCACTGTTGATGCCACATCTCGATAGTGACCATAGTAACTTGACCACAGAGTGACTAACGTACTTGCCATTAAAATTTCAGCACCAAGGATTTCAAGACCTGGTTTTTACCTGGGGTCACTGAGATCCCACAAGGCGACGAGCGTGATCTGAAACTCACTGCTTCCATATTCTCATCAGTCTTAGGATTCTGACCAACGCGAGCAACAAAATCGCGGGACAATGGCCTGCAGCCTCGACAGGCCATGATCCTGCAGCTGGCGAATCCGACACGTGCAGGTAGACATTTCTCTTACTACGACGTTCATTAGCTATTTCTGGATGAAAAACTCGCTCCGTAATCTTTCCTTCGCGGATTTTCGGCAACGTTGTGATCATTTCTTACGTTACTCAGATGCAGTGCTTTTGCTCCTGGCACACTGGACTCGCATTCGGGAGGACGGCGGTTCAATCCCGCGTCCGGCCATCCTGACATAAGTTTTCCGTGATTTCCCTAAATCGCTCCAGGAAAATGCCGGGATGGTTCCTCTGAAAGGGCACGGCCGACTTCCTTCCCCGTCCTTCCCTAATCTGATGAGACCGCTGACCTCGCTGTTTAGTCTCTTCCCCCAAACAACCCCTTTTGCTCCTAGTATTTAGCGGGCACCTGCTCCTAGCGTTAGAGCGTGCGACAGAGCACGCCAGACGACCACGATAGCACGTTTGCACGGACAACCAATCCAGAAGCAGACGCTGCAGCGATCGACGTCGCGGTGCTTGTCGATATTGTCCTGAACGGGCAAGCGCTTTCCCGGTTAGGCTCGGAGCTAGAACCGGGGAAAGCACTGCAGCTTTCGCCGGCTGCCAGCTCCTGTCCTCTGCACAGGGTCGCTGAACCCTCGATACGCATCCCAGGCAAGGCAGAGTTTGCTCTCTATCGTTCCTGGACTGCGAATGCGGTAATTAACTGTGGCGCTTCCAACAGAGAGTTAATTAGGCTGGGTGCTTAGTAGCGAATAGAGCCGGAGTTGGACTTCACAATGCACGATTCTCATGAAGTGTCCCTCGGAGGGAATGACAATCCTCACCTATTCGTGCGGAACTTAAGTAATACGAAGTTAGTATCTCATCAATGCTTTCTGATGCGTCTACAACGCGTAATCTCAACCATGCGTAATGAGAGAGAAATCTTTACAACATCCTTCGAACATTGTTTTCTTTTCACTTCGCGTCTTCGATACTACGTAACACTCTGTAGTAGCCAAACAAGAAATAAGGCAATTTGCGTAATGTACCACGAATGAGGTGCTACAGGAAGTTCTGCCTGGTGTTTTACGGTATTAAAAAAAGTTATAAAGTAATTTCGCGATCACTAAAGATTGAGACAGCTCCATGTTTCGAACAAAACAACGGACACTACGCTTTTTGCACAAAATTTCCTGTTTCTGCTCTATAGATAACTTCACAGTATGTGAACTATACATTTAGAAAAAAGAATCAGTGCCGACATGAAAATGCACTGAAGTCACAAACCCAAATATTTAATATCTCAGATAGTAAATAACGGCATTAATGCTGCTCATGTTCGATTCTTCACAAATATCAGATGCAGTTATGGAATTGGAAACAACACCTGATACAGCTAACAGTTAGCTTTCTCCTTCCCTTGGGTCGAGTTCCACTCTAGGATTTGTGACAATGAAACGTCCTATTATCGCTCTACTGGACAGGTTAATGAACTAATTAGTTGAGTGTCTCCACTATCAATACTTTTTAACGTGGACCAGCATTACACAACAAGCGAAAAACTGAATACATGACATCATAAAAGGGCAAATATTTGACAAGCACATGCTCACAGGCTGACCCATACCAGTTCCCCTTTGATTATATTGGTAGCTTAGTTAGCCTGGGTTCTCGTGTGAGCGTGTGGCATTGAAATAACACTTTGTACAAAGTTCCGGCATAACACACGTGAAGGTATCTAATCTCCTTCACCTTCGTGAACAGGAACATGAGGTAGCAGCTGTCTGCACAAAAAACAGACAGTTGTTAATATCCTACTAACCTTGTGTTTTATTACCAAACGAAGGACATCAGAATATCCTATACGAAAACTAAAGTCTGCGTTCTTTGAGGTGCTACGTCCAATATAACTAACATATAACAAAGGAAGTTTCTCCATTCAGGCGACTGTGACAACTAGGATACGGGATTGCTAATCTTTAAACATTGAAGTACAGGTGTATGAAGTATTTAAGAATGTTCTGAAAGCAAATACCTGGTATTCTACTCCCGAGTTGCCTCAACCAGTGTACGCAGGGATGATACTTCTGAGGTGGAGGAATCACTTATGGGGTTCCAGAAGGCTCGATCTTAGATCGACTATTGTTTTGTCATATACGAAAAATGAAACGTCCTTCAAAAATGGCTCTGAGCACTATGGGACTTAACATCTGAGGTAATCAGTCCCCTAGAACCTAGAACTACTTAAACATAACTAACCTAAGGACATCACACACACCCATGCCCGAGGCAGGATTCGAACCTGCGCCCGAGCGGTCACGCGGTTCCAGACTGTAGCGCCTAGAACCGCTCAGTCATCCCGGCCGGCTGAAACGCCCTTCCATCTAATACACAATGATACGTATCATTTCTTTCTGCAGATGACCCTGGTAATTCGATCAACCCCAAACACACATACAGAAACAGAAATAATGATAAAAATTATTTTTATACTATTATTGAGTGGATTTCTGAAAATGGCTTCACTCTCAATTTGAAAAAGACACAACTTATTCCGTTTTGAACATCTTGAGGCACTACATCAATGATAAATTTAATACCTGATGAGAAAATTATAATCATAGTGGAAATTTTGAAGAACCCATGTTGATGACAATTTAAACTTAAAAAATCTTAAACATCTCAGTTCTATAAAGTAAAACAACTCAATTCTGCCACATTTGCACTTCAAATCATCGTAGATCTTGGGGAGAGACCAATCAGTGAGATAACATATTTTATGTGTTTTCATCCAGTAATGTTACATGGAATAATGTTCTGGGTAACTCAATATTTAAAAAAGGAGGTTTCATTGCTCAAAATGTGCTGTAAGCACAGCACGTGGTGCTCGCCCATCATCATCATCTACATCTCTGTTTACGAGTCAGGCATTTTGATTACTGCTTCACAATGCATTTACTCCCTCATAAGTCAGCCGTAAGTAATCAACTTCAGTTCAGTTCAGTAGGAGCAATGATGCACGTAATTACAATAACAGAAGAAAAAATGAAAATCATTATTCCACATCAAGGTTATCTTCAGCATAGAAATGGGTGCTGCCACGAAAACTATTTATCAAATGATATAAACCGCCAGAGACATTAAATTTGAAAACCACCTGAAAAAGTGTGGCCGTGCGGTTCTAGGCGCTTCAGTCTGGAACCGCATGACCGCTACGGTCGCAGGTTCGAAACCTGCCTCGGGCATGGATGTGTGTGATGTCCTTAAGTTAGTTAGGTTTAATTAGTTCTAAGTTCTAGGCGACTGATGACCTCAGACGTTGAGTCCCATAGTGCTCAGAGCCATTTGAACCACCTGAAAAAGTTTCTTCTTTCTTTCTTCCTTAATTTTCATGTACATATAAAAATGTGGTGGGCAGGAACTACCAATTCAGATATGTGTTAAAAAAATATAGATGTCAGCTTGTAGTCATATTGCCATACGAAAATATATTTTTTTGTTTTTTTTCGGATGCAAAAACAACTGAGATCATAAGTGCCCATATCATAACCTCAGAACACTAATACCAAAAGGAAGTTAAAAGCGACTACACGTTAAGACGAATCTCGGAAGGAAGGAGATTACATGTTAAGACCAACTGACGGAAGAAAAGAGAGCTAAGAATCATGCTCTTTGAGAATGGTCCACAAAATATGCCGTAGAGACAGCGGATGTCCCGAACTTAAGATTAAATGTCCTTCGCCATATCGGTACGACGAATAAAAAGTAAAATGCGGTTAACAGAGCACGCTTCGTTCGCTGAAACAGCTGGTCAAGAAACGGCGAACCGTCAAAGGTTGACGACAATGAGCACATCGTGGACAAATGGCTCTGAGCACTATGGGACTTAACATCTATGGTCATCAGTCCCCTAGAACTTAGAACTACTTAAACCTAACTAACCTAAGGACATCACACAACACCCAGCCATCACGAGGCAGAGAAAATCCCTGACCCCGCCGGGAATCGCATCGTGGACATATCCTAGCTAAAATGATCTCCTCGCGACGAGAGGACCGAGGGGAGGTCGGCCAAGCCGCTGGGAGAGCTTTAATTCCCTGGAGTTTGTTCCCGAGAAGACAAGACCAGTGGTGATACCTAAGAGACAACACCTGCCGACAGACGGCAACACGGAGATCACCCGACGCAATGGAAGAGCTAGCGGGCGGAGGTAGGAGTGAAGCCTTAGCAGCAGCTTCGTTTACCATCAGACCGACGTGACCAGTGTAACACCCCAACGACCCCCTTAAAGTCAATTAAGACAGAATATCATAATATGAAGTAGGGAAGAGTTATCTTGGCAAATACGACATCTTTGCCGATAAGCTTTGCCAAGAAGTTTTGATAACAACAACATTATACATCACTGAGAGTTTTTGTTATGAGAAGAGGAGGAAGAAACCTCAGATTTAATTGATGGACAAATATCCAAGTGATAATTGCAATTAATATCTTGAAAGCTAAGTCCAAGGTGTGTTAGTCAGAGATAACTTTTATGTGGAAGAGAGTTGTAAGCGCAACGAAGAAATTCAATGCGCCTACAAAACTCTTTCACAGAAGAAGTCGCTTGCTGGCTCTCGTCCTGTAAAGACGTGCGAGAACAATTCTTGTCTTAGTTATTGAGAGTACGGGACGCGACGAGACTGTTTGGCGTTCAGAAGAGTTGCTTGCGTGACGTGATTCACGAACTTCGGAAACTGATAGATGCGTTTAATTGAACTTTATTGACGAAACTAGTGAGTATTGGACTTGACTTTCAAACAGTTGGAACTAAAAGAAGAGTGGATAGTATATCAAAGGACTACACTCAATTAGTCTCGAGTAGGACACAATTAAACGACTTCACGAAGATAATACAATTACGCTGAAGAGTCAAGCTGTAATTGTCAAGAAAATTAATTTTAATAGAACTTACTTTACCAACCAACTGCGTGTGCGTAAGTTATAAAGTATTTAGTGGCCAAGGAACAATAAACGGTTCGTTCCAAGTGAAATATCAAGCGTGGACTACACTATTAAGTGATTTAATCAATGATAGTTAACCAACGACTGTTCAGCAGGGACAATTTAATCTGAATATCAAAATACCTACTTCATTAATTAAAAGGAGAACTTTTGAACATTTTTTTAACATTATGGCTCAGGTTCAATCAGACGTGATCAAAGAGTATCTGTGGATCTCGCTTCATACAGGTTCAACAACTCCATAGCAACGAGCCAACAACGTACGAGAAGACTGATAATTACAATGTTTCCTCGCAATTGGTTGTGTGTACGATGCGAATGAGATAAGATTTAACAACTACTGCATATCCGGGGAATGAATCATTCAATCTTAAATCAGAAGAAGCATCCATCGTCTGAGTTCGCATTTCCGTCTCCCGTTCACCAACGGGGACCTACGTCATCGCGCATCGTGTCAACTCCACTGCGAGAGCTGTGGCAGTAGCAGCTCTTCGGCGTCGACAATATCAGCACGCCACACCAGGAACCCACATAAACATCACAGTGGCTCCCTCAAGAGAGTGTTCGTGGAAGTGTTCTTGGACCCGTTGCACTAAGGGATGGACTGTGCACAGCACTCACAGACTCTGAAGGGCGCTAAGAGAATCTGAGCATATGGCAGAATTAAAAAGCCTGTGTCGCCGGATGTACTGGGTGACCTGATAGAAGGCGAAGAGCTCTGCTGTAAATACTGAGCAGTGTTCCGGAAGCCGATACCGAAAATGGTCGGCCTCAATGACGAAGGCACACCCGACACCACAGTCAGTCTTAGCGCCATCAGCGTACACGAAGGTGCAATCGCTAAGTTTCGCGCGAAGATCGAGACACTTACTGCGATAGATCGAATCTGGATTAGTTTCATTAGGAAGCGAATGAAGTTCAAGATGAACACGCCGCACGAAGCCATGGTGGTGAATGTTTCACGCCCATTGGGAACGTTGCACGTAGAGTGAAGTTCGCTGCCAGAGCGATAGCCGAAAGCGAACTCCAAGGAAGAAGGACGCACCCCATACTGGCAGTCAAGGGAGTCACCGAAAAAGTAGGCGTAGAATGGGTGGCCGGGCAAGGCAGACAAACGGCATGCGTATCTGCAGAGGAGAACAACACGCCGGTATGAGACACGTAGTTCGGCAGCTTCAGCAAAGAGACTCAACTGAGATAGTGTAATAGGCGCCGGTAGCAAAACAGATTCCACAATGGTGGATTGTATTAAGACGGCGTAATATGGACAGATGTGCAGATGAGTAAACGAAATGCCCGTAGTCTCGTTTCGAACGGACAAGGGAAGAGCACAAACGGAGGAGTGTGGTCCGATACGCTCCCCAGGAAGTACCGCTTCGGACAGAAAGGACACTGAGGGACCGGTTACAGCGAGTGCCCAGGTAAGGCACGTGGGAGGACCTAGGAAGTTTTTCTATCAAGGATGAGGCCCCAGGAATTTCGTAGTTTCAGCGAATGGAAGAGCAACAGCCCCAAGATGCAAAGACGGTGGAAAAATCCCACTGCACCGTCACAAATTCAAACGAAGCGGTTTTGTCAGTGTTAAAGCGAAAGTCTCTGTCGATGATCCACGAGGAAAGGCAATCGAGACATCGCTGGAGACGTCGCTCAAGGAGACAAGCCAGCGGATAATTGCAATAGATCGAAAAATCGTCACCTAAAAGGGAGTCAAGAGGCATGAAAGGGAAGCAGTGGTTGGGAAGGGAGTGAGACAGGGTTGTAGCCTCTCCCCGATGTTATTCAATCTGTATATTGAGCAAGCAGTAAAGGAAACAAAAGAAACATTTGGAGCAGGAATTAAAATCTGTGGAGAAGAAATAAAAACTTTGAGGTTCGCCGATGACATTGTAATTCTGTCAGAGACAGCAAAGGACCTGGAAGAACAGTTGAACGGAATGGACAAGGTCTTGAAAGGAGAATATGAAATGAACATCAACAAAAGCAAAACGAGGATAATGGAATGTAGTCGAATTAAGTCGGGTGATGCTGCGGGAATTAGATTAGGAAATGAGACGCTTAAAGTAGTAAATGAGTTTTGCTATTTGGGGAGCAAAATAACTGATGATGGTCGAAGTCGAGAGGATATAAAATGTAGATTGACATGGCAAGGAAAGCGTTTCTGAAGAAGAGAAATTTGTTAACATCGAGTTTAGATTTAAGTATCAGGAAGTCGTTTCTGAAAGTATTTGTATGGAGTGTACCCTTGTATGGAAGTGAAACATGGACGATAAATAGTTTGGACAAGAAGAGAATAGAAGCTTTCGAAATGTGGTGTTACAGAAGAATGCTGAAGATTGGATGGGTAGATCACATAACTAATGGGATTGGGGAGAAGAGGAGTTTGTGGCACAACTTGACTAGAAGAAGGGATCGGTTGGTAGGACATGTTCTGAGGCATCAAGGGATCACAAATTTAGCATTGGAGGGCAGCGTGGAGGATAAAAATCGTAGAGGGAGACCAAGAGATGAATACACTAAGCAGATTCAGAAGGATGTAGGTTGCAGTAGGTACTGGGAGATGAAGACGCTTGCACAGGATAGAGTAGCATGGAGAGCTGCATCAAACCAGTCTCAGGACTGAAGACCACAACAACAAAAGGGAGCCGCAGATGACCGGCGGGAAAAAAGGCTATAATAGGGTTAATGGCCATAGCAAAGAGGACAACGCCAGGACGGAGCCCTGAGCCATACCGTTTTCTGGATAAAGGTGTTCGACAAGGCAGGACCTACACGTACCTTTAAAACTCAGTCTTTTAACAATTCCAGAATGAAACAAGACAGACAGCCTCGGAAGCCCTACCTGTATAGAGTACGGAGGATACCAGTCCTCCAGCAGGTGTCTTAAGCTTTCTCTAAATCAAAAGACACTTTCTCGTATTCCCGCAGGAAAACCGTTCACGGCATGGTTGACAATGTGACAAGATGATCAACTGCAGAACGGCGCACTCTAAATCCGCACTGTGCAGTGGTTAGTAGATTGCTAGATTCGGGCCACCATACCAACCGGATCTGGCTAAATGCGATTGTACATATGAAGGAGCAAGTGCTTGCCCCCAAAAGAGACGTGCGCAACATCTACCAAAATTATATCAACGAACCACTCTTTCCCCGTCTTGTGTCTAGTTCACCGCATAATCGTACGAACTGCCAACAGACGTCCGTACAATCGTGTTCTGCACGGAAAATGGCATTCCACTCAACGGACAACCACGTCAAAGATGAAGTCACGGCACTTACAAAACGGGGTAGCGTTTGACGGCTAGTCCCACATCCACAATCACTGTGTATACAGTCACAGACGGTGAAGTATGGCACAAAGAAAACGCCTACCAGACTCTGGGGCGGGGGACCATAAGAAGAATGGCAGCAGGACAGTGGCAATTGATGAGGTTTAATGTGAATCGTTGTTGTTTCTCGAATGTGGCAACAATTTATCGAGCCCGAAACAGTACCGCAAAGACCGGGGCAGGGCCGACGAACTGTGATAGCAGAAAGAGGACCGTTATTTGGATGTAAGGACATGACATTACCGCCTTGGTACTGCACAGCAACTGGCATGTGAGCTTGCAGCATCCACTGGACGTGTTGTATCGAGACAAACTTTTTACAGAAGGCTTCAGCAAAGTGGCCTTTATTGTTAGCGATCTGCTGTTAAGTCTACCTCTGATGCCTCTTCACAGAAGGGAACGTCTAAAGAGGAGTCGTCAATATGACACCTTGATGGTCGAACAAAGGGCCAATGTTCTTTTTACAGATGAGCCCAGATTTGCTCTGGAGAGTGATTCTCGACGCATTCGCATCTGGAGGGAGCGTGGAACGCGATTTCAGGACCCAACCGTTATGGAAAGAGACTGATATCGAGGAAGATCCCTAACATTCTGGGCAAGGATTATGTTGCCCACATGAACGACTCTTCGTGAAATTTTATGGGTGAATCGTTAAGGTTTAACTGCTATCAGGTATCGTGATAACATCGTGGGGCCTTGTACGGTTGTTGCCAGATGGTGCAGATTCAGACTTCATACTGTTGGTCGGTAAGATCGACCTCATACAGCAAGAGCAGTGATGTTTTCTTGGAAACGGAAGATATTACACGAATGGTGTGGCCTGCTCGATCTCCCAATTTGAATCTCATAGAGCACGTCTGACTGTACTAGGGAGACAGGCTGCATCATATCAGCATCCACCAACCACTCTCTTAAGACTTGCGAGCGGCTCTCTAGGAAGAATGGGTGTTTTTGCCTCAACATGAGATCGGCTATATCATTCACAGCATGCCCTCATCGTTGCCAGGCCTGTATTGCTGCCAGAGATGGTCACACTGCATAATGAGCACATTACGCAATTGTAATTATATGCAAATCCATTTAGGTTGGAAAAAGCGAAGAACATCATTTTCATGGGAGGAACTTAGGGTGATTGTGGGTAGAGCTCCTCCGAAAAAATATCGGCCCAAGGTGTTGGAGATAGCAACATGGTCCACAATGACATCATTTGCTGCGGTCAGGCCGAAAATTGGGGAATCGATCTTGGTCCCAGTGAGCCGAGGGAGGTTACCCTACAAGACTCTTGGTCCCAGTGAGCCGAGGGAGGTTACCCTACAAGACGAAAGAGGGAGTGAAACTGTTGAAAGAATTACGTAGTAAATGGTAGCTTTTTTTGTTATCTCGAAGAATGTGATGACACCCCGCGCGGAGCTGTCCATAACGAATGCAGTTCGCCATTGTAGGATGGTTGGGTAAAAACGCGGAGAGCACGTCTCCGCGCGTGAACCACATCGCGGCACGACCCCGTCCACCAAAGAATTGGGACATGGCGCGGTCAAGATGAAGTGCGAGGTATGGGACTTTCTGTAACAGTAAGGGTAACGTTTGTTAAGGTACCTGGTAATCACAAATGGGGAAATTATATATCTTCAACATTTCGCGGCCCTGTCAACAACTGTGTAAATATTAATTTAATTTTAGTAATTGACAGCCTCAGTTGCACTGTTTACCTAGAATTTACCTAGGTTTCAGTCGGGATAACCTAACTTTCTTCAGAATAACAGTAACTACCGTTTGTGGACATCGTCAAGCTAGAACTACAAAGCCATAGATCATCGTCAGACTATAAAATTTATCTGGAACTGCCTCGACCCCACTTCGCGACCGCGATGCGGCAGCCACTAGTACTGTACTGGAAGTACGGTCGCGAAGTGGGGCGGAGGCAGTTCCAGATAAATTTTATAGTCTGACGATCTATGGACAAATGGTAGTTACTGTTATTCTCTAGAAGGTTGGGTTATCCCGATTGAAACCTAGGTAAATTCTAGGTAAACGGTGCAACTGAGGCTGTTAATTATTAAAATTAAATGGGGAAATGTTGTTCGTAGAAGGTCGCCAGAGAGGAGTAAAGCCTCTAGTCGGCCTTAGAAAGCTGCCAATAGGGTTTACAGGTAGGTGGGGTAGGAGTCGGCAATCTGATAGCACACGGGAAGTGGTCGCTCGAGTATGTGTCAGAGGGAACGGACCACTCGGATCCATGGGTAAGCTGGACAGTGAAAACGTGAGGTCCAAATGGGAATACGAGTATGTGTGCATGAAGTCTGAAAGGAACGTCGGTGCTCCAGTTTCAAGAGAAATGAGATCAGCCGAGAGGGTGCCTCTCGGACAAGCTCTGAAAGAGCCGCAAAAGGAATAAAGTCATGAGCAGTAAAAAAGGGACGCGGGAGTTAACCAATAAGCAGGAGGAAGTATTCCCTGGTGACACCGAACGATGGCGGGATGTAGACGTTACAAAGAGAAAATGTGAAGTGAGGAAAGAAAATGCGGACTGAAACAGCTTGCATCCAGGTGTTCAGTGTGATGGTTTGGCTATGAATCTCATCCCAGGTGAGCAGCGTGACTGAGATCTAATGCCGTCCTTAGGTGGAAGATCAAAGCGGACCAGAAGTAAATGCGAGGGGTCCAAGAGGTGGCGGCGGCGCAGTTTCGTTTATTTGCGGCAGAAAACAAGAGGAAGCTGCGATTTCAACAGCAGCCGTAATTCTTCCTCGCTGGATCTAATGCCACGAGCGTTCCATTGGAGAAGTCATAATGGCGAAAGGGGGGGGGGGGGGACAAATGAAGGGTTGTCACCCCGGTGGCTCCGAGTGCCAGCCTTCCAAGACTCACTGCTACAGGGCGCAAAGGCTGAAGGATCCTGTTCCACTAGATCCACAGAGGTGTCGGCATTCCCTCTGGGTCGGCCTGCAGATTCCAGGGTGGAAAAACGGTAGGCGGAGCGCACCGGTGAAATGGAGGCCGGCTGGTTGAGAGTGTGACGTGGCGACACCGTTTAAGAGAATCTCATCAGACTCGGGGAAGAAGACTGTTTGATTTCTTGGACCCTTTGTGGTTGGGAGATGAGTCACATGTTTGCTGGCAGGAGGGACATAAGAAGTCTTCATGGGATCATTCCGCTGGTCCTTTCCGGACTCCCTGTTGTGAAGCAGGTGCTCTCGCCGCCGGGAGCAACAATTTGGTGGCTTGTTGCGCAGATGTAGAAGAAGGAGACGCGGATGCTACCGTGATACTGCGATTTTACAACTGCAGTGCTGAATTTATGTCGCAAGTTTGCATAGCTATGTCCTTCGTGGACGAGGTATGGTACGAACAGTACTGAAAGTGCCAGACGGTAAAACGCAGGGCTTTCGACTTCCCAAAAACTTTCGAGCGAAAGTCTAAGGTACTATTTACCTCACCCCAGATCTCCTGAATGGCCCGCTCATTGAGATACACGGATATCCTCGGAATGAGGCTGCATGTCGCCACTGCAATTGGGGGGGGGGGATTGGGGGAGGGAGGAGGAGTATAGCCTACCACAAGTAAAAAATCTGGCCATGTTTCAGCAGGACATGCGAGTATGGCTGTAACATTGACACTTGTAGCAACACATCGGGTTTGGAATGTACGGTCAGATTGTGATATGACCTCATAGCCTGCTTTTATCTTTGATGGAAGGACTATTCCATCAAACGCGAGAAAGACACTACGGTTGCATCAACCTTTTTCGTTACCCAATGGACTGCAGTGACGCCCTGATCAGAGGTAAGTTTGGATTTCTCCCTGTCATACCATCAAGCAGCTGAGTGCAAATAACACCACACGAAGAATTCAGCATTCGATGGGCCTCGACACTTACAGGGTATTTCCAGAATGAGATTTTCACTCTGCAGCGGAGTGTTCGCTGATATGAAACTTCCTGGCAGATTAAAACAATGTGCCGGACCGATACTCGAACTCGGGACCTTTGCCTTTCGCGGGAAAGTGCTCTACCAAATGAGCTACCCAAGCACGACTCACGCCCCATCCTCACAGCTTTACTGTTAATAAGGGACTGTTCTGATGCCAGGCTATAGAAATCCCAAAAATATACCAGACATGTTCTCGAAAGGAGGGGAACAAGAATAGTAGAACGACAGACATGCAGCACGGAAAGGGTAGAGATGCTGCAAAGGTTGGGGACCCGTAGTAGCCGAGCACGAACTACCTAAAGAATGGTGAGACCCCTGGGAAATTGTATAATATGAGAGTAAAAAAGACTTGTTCCCCATCATTGTGATTCATCGTGCAAAGATCCATGGAGCATAAATAAATTGACGGCTATATGGCAGCTACTTAAAGTTATTTAGACACAAGTACTTAGTAGACGTAGTGACATGGAGTAACAAGTAGAAAGTAGCGTCTATGCAGCACGAATAGGTTTTTTTAATTTTCGTACGTAATAATTAGTTCAATGTTTAGGTCAAGGTTTAAGAAATTGAAGGACAAAAAAAATTTAAACATTTTCAGTCTCGAAAATTTTGTTTTCTCCTCTCTCTTTCTTAGAGTGTAATTTGTATTTAATTTTGATTTATTGCATCAATTTGAGCTCTGTAAATGAGTTGTTTCATTCTCCTCTAATTATCCGACCTTGTCAGCGTTCTGAAGTTAATCGAGGTTTTAGTGTATAGCTGTGCTCCTGTTGCCCGAAGACGCAGCACCTGTCTAACTCCGTGTGTGACGTGGCGGCTTGAGAGATTCCCGGGTGCTCACCTGGCCACTCGGCACTGCAAGCCGTGCCGGAAATAGGCCAGCCCTGTCACCTCGCCAGCGCCACCTCACGACCACTTCACACTCTCACTCCGGCCCGCACAATGCGCGCCCTCCACACGCTGCAAGTGGAACGGCAGGCAGCTAAATCTCGACTCGAGCTCAATAGAAACTGCAGCCGCTGGCGTTTCCTTTCCGTCTGTATGAGTACACAGTATCTGGAATATAGCCTCACCGTTCAAAATATTGTTAGTCACCCCCTTAAAAGGACCTGTCTTAAAAATCGTAGTGAGGAATTGAAGTCAAACAGTTTGTTCGTACTCCGGGTATTTTCTGTATGTGGGTAATGTTCCCGAGACATTGGAAATGAAATGTGGTATCTTCGCCCCGTCAACTGACTACAATACGGCGTCCGACAAGGTGTCCAGAATGTTTACTTTCGGAGAAAAGAAAAATCTCAATTAACAGTAGGATTTTGGTCAACAAAGAAAGTCCCTCAGCTACGGAACTGGCTTGTCGCACAAACTACAAGGGCCCTTGTACCAAGAGTTAGTCGATGGCTAGCAGGCAAAGTGTTCGCATCTTATGAGGAAAGCAGCACAGCAAGATTATATAAAGTACAACTGTAAAGATAAGATTTGAGTATTCAATTTAAAGATTCTCCTCCTTGAAATCTCGGTACAGCATTACACTTACCTGCAAAAAAGCTGCTGATGATTCATAATAGTCACTGGCTAGTAGACTAAGGGCCAGCAGAAGAATTAATTACTGTGCGGTTTGTTTATAGTTTCTTGTATTTATAGTTAACAGTGATTCTCATATTGTGTTTTGACTAAAATGTTCAGCCTACATCTGAGTATACTGATATTAGTTTCTGGGTCCCCATATTAATAGTCCAGCCAGATTCAAATTTCTTATTACAATAACGGTACTCAAGAAGTACAACTTTCATTCTTATAACTTGTGTTAACTACAGTAAGCAAATTGCTATAGCTATTCCAACTACGCTAAATCCAGGTATCAGATCTCCCATTTGCGCTAAATAGTGTAAGGAAGTGAATGGTCCTCGAGAATACAAATTATAGTCAGTACAAATGATATACTTATCTGAAAAGTATTTCAATGACAGTATTTTCAAGCTAAAATAACCTCATGTCCAAGTTAGTAGTGCCCCACCGTAAGTAAATCATCTACTTACAATGATCATTACCTTGCTGCTTTATTATACTGATAGCCAAGTACTATTAGGCGCCAGTTGTTGACATAACACTTTAATATTCTCTCCGAGTTATACCTGCCAACCAACTGGTAAATTGCTTGCTGAAGTGTGATACTGTTGAGTCCCGTGAGCAAAAAATGTATCAAGTCTATGCCAATAGTTAACAGTGCTAGTACTTGACACAATTTTGCCTAATTAGGCTAGCGACCGTTTTCCAACTATTTAACTACAGTTTACTTTATAACTTACATAATCATGGTTCGAATCCCGTTTGTTTTGCTATTGTTTCCTTTCAACAGTAATCTTTTGAGAAACGAAAAATAATCCGATACCTTTTTCATAACATAGTCACGATCAAAATTAAAATTCTTTCACAGGAGTAACATTATCGATGTGCTGCCAATTTCGTAGTAGCCGTTAGTGACATACCATGTAAAACCAAAATTTAAAGTTCTTACCAAAAATGGAAGTACGGCAGCTTCTCGGTTGCACATCCACACACTAGAATACAGTGGGAATGTCTAGCATTCCCAATGTCAGTGAGTAGTTATTACGTACTACTGAAGTGCAATCAGTATCTGTATGGTAATAAGGTAACTGGGACTATGAAAACTTTCCCGGCGTATTAATTAATGACATTGTTGACGGCTCCGCAGTCGGATCTCTCAGACATTTTGACAATATTCTAGCGGTGCACCTGACCGCCATCTACAGGTAAGATTTAGCAAACAGCGTTGTCGTCTGATGGCGGCCGGATAAACCGGTGTCAAGTTGAGTATATGATCCACCTGAAGACCAGACAAGAATATAATCAAAATCAGATAGCTGTTTATCAATAACCATCCTTCGCCTAGTCGCCGCCTTTCTTCACATGTAGCAAAAATGATACTTTGCAATTGCCCTATAGGAGGAACTTAACTGCTGTGTGGTATAGAATTCTTCACACAAAACTCTCCTGCAACGAAGGAGATCAATAATGGCACTTGTAAAAAATGACACAACGGGCCTACACCACGAAAAGTTTCCCATAAAAAGTCGTTCGGCTAGGGTCAAATACTTAACATGTGTTATCTGCTTCGAAGAATTGATTTGGCAGCTGGTTGCTGTAAAAAACGAGAAACACTGTTACAAACACTGATCAAGTAGGCAATAGTGCCCACATTAATCCGTGCCACACGTAGTTTTGAGTTTCTATCTCGTTTATTTCAAGGTGCAATTGTGCAATGTTGGCGTAGTATGTGCCTTTTTCGAATCTATTACATGTTTATTAAACTGATCGGCTAGCATGCCGCGTCGATACTTCATGCAAAACTGGGTTCTCATGGGCCTTACATACATTTTGCTACTGTAAAGTGATTGTTGAAAACACAAAATTAAACAATTACGATGAATTTTGGCAGATAACAGCGCATTAAATAACATAGAATAAATCATAAAATAAAATGACATTACGTTATATATGAATTTCGTTACAGAGCAGTCTCCTTCACAATGAAAATAGATACGTGAATATAACAATACAATTTACATTTCAGTTCAAATGGTTCAAATGGCTCTGAGCACTATGGGACTTAACATCTGTGGTCATCAGTCCCCTAGAACTTAGAACTAATTAAACCTAACTAACCTAAGGACAGCACACAACACCCAGCCATCACGAGGCAGAGAAAATCCCTGACCCCGCCGGGAATCGAACCCGGGAACCCGGGCGTGGGAAGCGAGAATGCTACCGCACGACCACGAGATGCGGGCTTACATTTCAGTGGATTATTCGTGAAATACAGAATATTAATTCTTTCTAGCTTTTTCCCTTGCTTTAATAAAAGTACCTCAGTTCAGTAAAATAATCTTTTCAAAACAGCGAGGATAGTGTTTCATAATTATATAGTTACACTATTGTTTTAATTTGATTCTGTTCTTTGTTTTTTTTAAATTAATTATTAAACTGTATAATCGATAATAACTGAACTTTACTGATTTTGATTTTATGACGGTAGCAGAATTTTTGCAATATTAAAAGAATAGAAAGATTTTAAACATTCCGACCAATTACAGTGCCTGCTTCAGGCATAAGGAATACATTGTGTAGATTTATTTCATGTTCAAATGTGTATGAATTCCTAAGGGACCAAACTGTTTAGGTCATCGGTCCCTACACTTACACATTAATTTAACTTAAGCTAAGAACAAACACACACACACACACACACACACACACACACACACACACACACACACACGCACACACACACACGGGAGGACTCGAACCTCAGGCGGCAGGGGCCGCGCAATCCGTGACGTGGCGCCTCAAACCACGCGGCTTTATTTCATGATTACAGTTCCCAAAGTGTAGTATTATTGATACTGCCCATATTTGGGTGTGCTTAGTATTGTTGTTGAGACGCTATTAGCTTTTCAATTAATTATCGCGAGTGAAAAACAGCTAGTAACAAACTTTGACGAAGCGGTGTGCTTCTAGCTGTTACGTTTCAAGCAGCACCAACATCGCCTATCGACATGTCACACACACAGACTTAAAAAAGCATAAGACAATTCACGTGGCATCGGCTAGTTCCTTAAGTCAACAACGTACGTCAATGCACACAACTAGCTTCTTTGGCGTTTCTATGGAAGATGTTCCGAGTGACAGATGACAGAGGCGGCAAATGTGCTTAATTGTAGCACTTTTCGTCACACCGTTACTGCTGTGCCTTATTGTGTTGTTAACTGATTAACATTACCGTTTCAGTTGGTCACCGTATCGGCGGCTCAAGTTTCAATCATCTCGTCAATAGTGAACACGACCACCGTCAACATACCTCAAATACTTAAGGCAGTTCAGAAGTTTGGGATCTAATCCAGGGAGAACGCAAAATCATGCTGGTCAGGAACTTTACAGCTCTTTCCGACTAAATACTGGCGATGGAAATCCCATCCAGTAACTTCCGGGCTGAGCGTCACTGTCCAGGCACGCATTAGTGACCTCGACTGCGGGGGTCGTTAACCTTTCGGAGGAAGTGTGGCCCTGCCCGCTCCCTCCATCTAAGCAAGGTGATAGAGGAAGCAACAGAAGCTGTTTTATAAGTTTTGTCACGCTTCGGTCAATTTGCGAGGGTGGTCGAGTAGGTCTGTTAAAAAGGCAGGAGAAAATTTTGTAATATTTGTTGACTGCAACTATTGCTTCATCACTAGATGAAAATTTCTTCCCAGCAAGCGAAGTTTCAAGTTAGGGAACAGGGGCTAAAAGCCTGGTGAAGAGAAAGGATGAGCAACCAGTTCAAAGCCTAATTCATGCAGTTTCGCAGTTATCGCTGATGTGTGGGATGGTGCATAATCCTGGTGAAAGAGCACTTCCTTTGCAACCCAACTTTTTTTTTTTAGCCAATGCAAAATTCGTTTTTTTGTGCTTGTTCAACTACGTTAAATTCATTAATCCAAAAGTAAATAGTCTTCAATGGTGGTACAGACTCTGAACGAAACTATTTTCTCCATTTTCAATCACAGTTGACACACTGAGCCAATGAACTGTACGTTGTACATTGTTGAAATTCTTTACATGGCCCTTGGAATAACCAGGTTTACCAACCATGGAGGCACAAAAAAAATGTTCCGTTATTTCAGAAAAATTTACCAGGCTTATGAAACCGCTCTCGTACGTTAAAAAATAACTTCAATGTCAACCGTTTACTAGCTTTGCACAACTTCCTTCTATCCCGTGTTGTTCCGACGAAAAAATGGTCTTCTTAAATGAAACGGACACGCTCGTCTGCAATATGATGACTGTACAGATCCTGTGCCGAGCAAATGAGCGAATTATGAAAAACAACCTTGCAGGAATTTAGTAGATAAGTGAGGTATTAGCGTGGCTCCTCATCTGTTTACTCAAACAACTAGCGAGACCTTTGATAGTAGCCAGAGCCAAGGCCAAGGTTCATGTTACGTAAACCTGATTACCTTATCGTGGCCCTTATCCAAAGTTAAAAACCTGAAAACGAACTTTCCTGACCCTGGATTTCGCTCTGATGCATAGCAAAGTAGTTCCCTTTGTTAGCAATACAATTAGTTACAACGCTTGGTTATAACGAGAGCTAAATGTTAATTTCTCGCGCAGAAACTAGGTGTTGCCCAGTGCACACAATGTCGGATCAACATCGCGAGCATTAGGAAAAGAAATGATCTCAAACTTCTCACGAAAATCAATACAGTCAAAATAAACCTGAAGATATTGGATATGCCGTAATTACAAATATGCGATAATAACCATAGGGAAAGGGCGAAACTTATGCTATATACCGTCCTGATGGCTCTCCGATCTAGAACTTAACGCGATAACGGTGACTAGGGTAGTGTACCGCATTCTGAATGTATTGAGTTCGGATCCCCACCCGGATTTTTTTGTTTTTTGTTTTGTTCGATGTTGTTTGAATCAATAGGTACATTAGCAAGGTATTTTAGCATATTTGTATTTCTTTGTATACATTTTTGTGTACTCTTGTTTTTCTGACATATTCTACAACCTGGAGGCTCTCTTCACTACGAATCTATCTGAACGAAAAGCGCATCTGATGTAATCAAACAGTTTATGTTATGTCAAATATGTTTCACACCTAGTTTTTGTGATCCATTAATTCAAATATATGCTAAGTTTTAGTTTACGTCAAATGGACGTAAGTTTCTAGATAGGAGACGCAATGGGTCGAAATGAAGTTTGTTGCAATGTGAGAATGTAACAAACTTTTAGTTTATTTAAGGAAAAATCAAATAAAAACAAGAGTGAAAGCATTTCGTTCTTTATTCTCTGTTTAGTTTCTTATCAGGCAATACAACATCGAAATAAGCGACATTTCCTCTGTTATAAGAAAGCACAAGAGCGATAAAATGTTTCATTTACTGACGACGTTAATTTGTGTACTATGTGTGTGTGTGTGTGTGTGTGTGTGTGTGTGTGTAGAGAGAGAGAGAGAGAGAGAGAGAGAGAGAGAGAGAGAGAGAGAGAGAGAGAGAGAGAGATCCCTTTGGTCTTTTACACGTAACCCACTTTTGAAATTTTGTACATCGTAGAACTGAAGGGGTCACAGTTTATAAAGAGTTTAACTATTGTTGGTAGATTACTTTGCTATTTCTGGGCGTTGAGTAGCTTCGTCTTTAGCTTCTTTGGATGAAGTATTTCAGGTTGTCGTCGTCGTCGTCTGGAGTCGAAAGATTGATTTGATGCAGCTCTCTACGTTAGTCTGTCCTGTGCAAGCCGTCTCATCTATGCTCAACTGCTGCAACCTACATCCATTTAAATCTGCTTACAGTATCCCAGCCTTAGTCTCCCCCCTATAATTTTTACTCCTCACATTTTCTTCCATTACCAAACGATTGATTTACGCGTCAGGGTCCCTTCTTTTAGTCGAGTTGTGCTACAATGAAAACATGTTGTCCACGGCGACGTTATTTCGCTTTGAACCTTTGCCGCACAAAGCTTTAAACTGTAATTCATGAGATGCCAAAATTACATTGTTTGTTTAGATGACTGAAGCGGTTTGTTTCGTACCAGGCATCATCTGCATAAAGTAGAATTTTGAAACATTTACCTCCCAAGCAAACAGTTCGCCTCTGTCATTAGACAGATTTCATAATGGAAGCAAAGAAATCATCTACAGAAAGATGATAATTTACACGTGAACGCTATAGTGACAACAGCCAGCACGCGTACTACAATACTGCGACAAATATTCCATGTACTGGGTTTGTAAACGAATTGGCTACGGTCAGCATCCTGTGACGATGACCCTATGGCAGGGACGGCCAGTGCGTTGTCGCTGCACCATCCTTTCGTAAGCACAGTACAGGAAACGACATAAAAATTCATGGACTACGCATTACCGTTAGTCCCCTATGATAAACTCCAGTGACATAGCTCATGAGCGCTACACTGACCTTGCAAGACTACCGATATCGGGGAAAATTCCATGAACCAGGCTGCTGCTATATCGGACGCGCCAAGCCAAAATAACTACTCGACGCATCCAAAAGCAACAAAAACATGACTTAGCTCCTGTTCCCGTTAGTAACTGTCAATGCGTCATGCCAACCTTACAAAGAACTGACAATTTCAGTTATCAGCTTTCAAATCATTCCGACTGCACTGCCTACGCAATGTGACTCATCGATAAAGTTAGCTACCAATTGATTAAGACATAACGTCTTCAATATGTCGTAATTCTGATTACAAAACGTTAATTAAAATTTAAAATGATTATTATGCTCTAAACCGCCATCTCCTGTTACGCTGTACATTGGTATTAAAACAGTTTAAAAAATCCACAATGCTTTGCAACTTTTTAACAAATTACGCGAAAATGATTTCTGGGTATTTCATGCAGTTCATTTCTTAATTCATCGCTACGCAACGAAAAGAGATCCGTAAAATTTTATTATTTTTATGTACATTTGCTTCTTTCAAAACTTGAAATGAAAGTGAGAAATTTGCAGTCCTTCCGAAGACGTAGGAAGAACACTTGTCTTTTCTGAAGAATTTAATGCACCCCAGAGCGATTCGTTCTCCCGTGACATATTTTCGTCTCTAGAGTGGCATTTAATCTTCCCGCCAATTTTTTAAATATATACTCCCAACTCACTTCGTCTACAATTTCGTTCTCCAGAGCTCCTTTTTATTTTACAGGAGTTACTCCCCGATACCTTAATACTGCCTTATCGTCCTATCCCTTCTAGTTGGTGTTTACCAAATGTTCCTTTTCTTAGGGAGTCTGTCGAGAGCCTAGTTTTATTAGTTCACATAGTTTTCGGCATCCTCCTGTAAAAATATATATTAAAGTTTCGATTCTTCTCATTCCCAGGTCTTTCCACTGACCACGACTTATTTCCCTACAGTCAAGTGCACTGACTTACATTTTTAAAGCTACTTCAAATTAAGGCATCTGTTCATTTTGGGTAGGAATGTTTTCTGTCGTCTGGGACAGTTTGCATCTTATATCCTCTGTACAACTTGGTATACACAACACCACACGACGGACGAAGCTGAGTTCCTTCAACTATTCCCAATTTTGATTTTTGTCACTAATCTCATTATGCTACTCCTCAATAATTCAACATCTTTCTGATTCACTCTCAATCCGTATTCTGTGTTGAAGTAACATGTACTACAATTCTTCCATATCTTCATCGAGGGCTGCTAGATTTGTTGGCGGCGGGTTTGATAAACACAAGTTGTCGCAGCTCAACATAAAACTGCTTTAACGTCTGCAGCCGTTTGCGCTTCGCAGTTGAAAGCTTGCAATCGCAGCTGAAAGTTTGCAACATTGCTGCCAACTGTCTGGAATCATCTATCGCCAAATCTACTATAGACTAGCTTTCGGGAGGACGGCTATTCAAATCCCCGTTCGGTCATCCAGATTTTGGTTTTCTGTGTTTTCGCTGAATCGCTCACGAAATTGAACAGTGCTCATTTCATTTCCCATCCTTCCCTAACTCCAGATAGTGTTCTGTCTCTAATGACCTCTCGTCGACGGGGCGTTAAGCCACCTAACTTTTAATCCCACATCTGGACCATTCTTTCATGTAGTTTACCGCTTCTTCGATATACACGTCAGTTAGTAGAGGAGAATCATGGTATCGCTGCCTTATGCCCGTTTTAATCCGAGCACTCTTTTTTTGGTTTTCCCATCAACTTATCTATAGACCCATCGGCTTGTGCATTTGTTTCTTCTGAGCGAGTTTACAGTCGCTTCGACATGTCATAAAGGTTTTCAGTGTTTAATTTTTCATTGAGTATGAATATACACTTGTGATATTATTGCTTACCTTATTTGTAAAAGCCAACGTTTCAAGATTCTGAATATAACGCCTCACCTTGAAATTTTGCAGTCTTAGCCTTTTCTTCGATTTACTTGTGTGGAGACTTGCAGTAGACACCGACGGAAATTTGAATATAAGAGGCAGTCAATTGAGAAAGAGACACATGGAACTATTCAAAAGTAATCGCAATAACAAAATGGTTCAAATGGCTCTGAGCACTATCGGACTTAACTTCTGAGGTCATCAGGCCCCTACAACTTAGAACTACTTAAACCTAACTAACCTAAGGACATAACACACATCCATGCCCGAGGCAGGATTCGAACCTGCGACCGTAGCGGTCGCGCGGCTCCAGACTGTAGCGCCTTGAACCGCTCGGCCACTACGGCCGGCAATTGCAATAACACTTCATATACATGGCCATTAAAACTGCTACACTAAGAAGAAATGCAGATGATAAACAGGTATTCATTGGACAAATACATTATACTAGAACTGACATGTTATTACATTTTCACGCAATTGGGTGCATAGATCCTGAGAAATCAGTACCCATAACAAACACCTCGGCCGTAATAACGGCGTTGATACGCCTGGGCATTGAGTCAAACTGAGCTTGGATGGCGTGTACAGGTACAGCTGCCCATGCAGCTTCGTCACGATACCACAGTTCATCGAGAGTAGTGACTGGCGTATTGTGACGAGCCAGTTGCTCGGCCACCATTGACCAGACGTTTTCAATTGTTGAGAGATCTGGAGAATGTGCTGGACAGGGCAGCAGTCTAACATTTTCTGTGTCCAGAAAGGCCCGTACAGGACCTGCAACATGCGGTCGTGCATTATCCTGCTGAAATGTAGGGTTTCGCAGGTATCGAATGAAGGGGAGAGCCACGGGTCCTAATACATCTGAAATGAAGCGTCCACTCTTCAAAGTGCCGTCAATGCGAACAAGAGGTGACCGAGACGTGTAACCAATGGCACCCCATACTATCCCGCCGCGTGATACGCCAGTATGGCGATGACGAATACATGCTTCTAATGTGCGTTCACTGCGATGTCGCCAAACACGGATGCGGCCATCATGATGCTGTGAACAGAACCTGGATTCATCCGAAAAAATGACGTTTTGTCATTCGTGCACCCAGGTTTGTCGTTGAATACCTATCGCAGGCGCTCCTGTCTGTGATGCAGTGTCAAGGGTAACCGCAGCCGTGGTTTCCGAGCTGATAGTCCATGCTGCTGCAAACGTCGTCGAACTGTTCGTGCAGATGGTTGCCTTGCAAACATCTCCATCTGTTGACTCAGGGATCGATACGTGGCTGCACCATCCGTTACAGCCATGCGGGTAAGATGCCTGTCATCTCGACTGCTAGTGATACGAGGCCGTTGTGACCCAGCACGGAGTTCCGTATTACCCTCCTGAACCCACCGATTTCATATTCTGCTAACAGTCATTGGATCTCGACCAACGCGAGCAGCAATGTCGCGATACGATAAACCGCAATCGCGATAGGCTACAATCCGACCCTCATCAAAGTCGGAAACGTGATGGCATGCATTTCTTCTCCTTACACGAGGCATCACAACTACGTTTCACCAGGCAACGCCGGTCTACTGCTGTTTGTGTATGAGAAATCGGTTGGAAACTTTCCTAATGCCAGTACGTTGTAGGTGTCGCCATCGGCGCCAACCTTGTGTGAATGCTCTGAAAAGCTAATAATTTGCATATCACAGCATCTTCTTCCTGTTAGTTAAATTTAGCGTCTGTAGCACGTCATCTTAGTGGTGTAGCAATTTTAATGGCCAGTAGTGTATGTATCTCCCTTGGAGACAGAACGGTCATTGTCTTCATGGAAAGCTGTTTGCGGTTGCCTACGAAATCATGATTATACTATGGAGTGTGCTTCTTCGTCCATATCCAAGCCATTTGTACGAATGTCTCCAAAAATATGGAAATCCGATGGGGAGAGATAGAGAGTGTATGGAGGATGTGTGTACCGGCTTCCCACAAAACGGCTGCCAACATAACGTCCGCCCTCAGGATGCCAACGTTGTTTCAACTACGTTGCAGGAGTTCCACACACTGGGAAGCCCTTACGGCCGGCCTATGTGGGCGAGCGGTTCTAGGCGCTACAGTCTGGAACCGAGCGACCGCTACGGTCGCAGGTTCGAATCCTGCCTCGGGCATGGTGTGTGTGATGTCCTTAGGTTGGTTAGGTTTAATAAGTTCTAAGTTCTAGGCGACTGATGACCTCAGAAGTTAAGTCGCATAGTGCTCAGAGCCATTTGAACCATTTTTGCAGTGCCTGTGTTATTCGGAGTTACGATGCAATGTTCCTTGGGCTCAGCAGCGACTACAGCCGTAATGAAATGTATCCATTAACTGTGAATATGGACAACCATCAGCTGTATGGTGGAATGACGACTCGAATTTCCGGCTTATCGCGAGCTGTAGCCGTATTTTTGTTTTTTGTTTGTTGATCGTTGTGTTTGGTCGTTGCGGACGTCACATGACATCCGGTCAAGTTCGTTTGTTGATCCTTCCACTCCGTTCACTCAGCTTTTTTTATTTTATTTTTTTATTATTATAGAGGCCAAGCAGCTCTCTGACCGAACACGCTGAGCTACCGCGCCGGCTACCATTACGCTATCCGGCTATCCGAGCACGGCTCACGGCCAGTCCGAAACTTCGGTATGTTGTCAACCATGTGTCTACAACCTGCAGTAGTGCATCCGTTGTGTATATTCACGTACAGGGGAGACATTTTACTTGGCAGTCGCTTGCCTGGTGTCGGCTGATGTCCGTGTGACGACATATGTACAGTATATATATCTTGCATCGACAAGGATTTTTAACATTACTCGCGAAATAATGTCTCCCTGTTGACAAACCAGATCACACATAGTGCCCAGACAATCGTGCAGATTGTTTGCCTGAAAAATCATCATCTTATGTTTCGCTAAGAAAAATAGACTGCGCATTTCCAGTACGTTATGTCTGTGCTGTTCCTTATCTATATAAACGATTTGGGAGACCATCTGCGCAGACGTCTTCGGTTGTTTGCAGATGACGTTGTCGTTTATCGACTAATAAAGTCATCAGAAGATCAAAACAAACTGCAAAACGATTTAGGAGAAATATCTGAATGGTGCGAAAAGTGGCAGTTGACCTTAAATAACGAAAAGTGTGAGGTCATCCACGTGAGTGCTAAAAGGAACGCGTTAAACTTCGGTTACACGATAAATCAGTCTAATCTAAAAGCTGTAAATTCAACTAAATACCTAGGTATTACAATTACGAACAATTTAAATTGGAAGGAATATATACAAAATGTTGTGGGGAAGGCTAACCGAAGCCTGCGTTTTATTGGCAGCACACTTAGAAAATGTAACAGATCTAAGGAGACTGCTTGTCCGCCCTCTTTTAGAATACTGTTGCGCGGTGAGAGATCCTTACCGGATACGACTGAGTACATCGAAAAAGTTCAAAGAAAGGCAGCACGTTTTGTATTATCGCGAAATATGGGAGAGAGTGTCACAGAAATCATACAGGATTTGGGATGTACATCATTAAAAGAAAGCCGTTTTTCGTTGCGACGGAATCTTCTCACGAAATTCCAATCATCAACTTTCTCCTCCGAATGTGAAAATATTTTGTTGACACCGACTTATATAGGGAAAAACCATCACCAAGATAAAATAAGGGAAATCAGAGCTCGTACGGAAAGATACAGGTGTTCATTCTTCCCGCGCGCTATAAGAGATAGGAATAATAGAAAATTGTGAAGGTGGTTCGATGAACCCTCTGCTAGGCACTTAAATGTGATTTGCAGAGTATCCATGTAGATGTAGAGACACTGTGCTGACAGAAAACGCATTATTTCAGATACGAAGTAAGTAAAAATGCTTTTCGCTTTAGATTGAGTGGTATAAGTGCTTTTCCATGTTAATATGAGTTTCCACATATGCAGTACCAGGATAGTACATTTGCAATTTTTATCATCGACAGTGGCATGTCAGAGCAAACTACGTCAATTAATATATTTGCAACAGGCGACTGAATTTTATTTTGAAAAATGTATACTGCACTTGCTGAAAACTATGTCAATTCTGTTAGAGTAACTATATTGCTTGGGTCATCAGACTGTAATTACATGTTTTTCAAGGTAAGGCTGATAGCACTCCGTATTCAGGCCACAAGTGGCCCATCGGGACCAACCCGTCGGACCAACTGACTGCCGTGTCATCCCCAGTTGAGGATGCGGCTAGGAGGGGCGTGTGGTTAGCACACAGCTCTCCCGGTCGTTATGATGGTTTTCTTCGACTGGAGCCGCTACTATTCGGTCAAGTAGCTCCTCGACTGGCATCGCGAGGCTGAGTGCACCCCGAAAAATGGCAACAGCGCATGGCGGCTGGATGGTCACCCATCCAAGTACCGGCCATGCCCGACAGCGCTTAACTTCGGTGGTCTCACGGGAACCGGTGTATTCACTGCGGCAAGGCCGTTGCCTTAAGGCTAATAGGGTGTCTCATTTTTCTGTTTTTACTGCATCATATGGAATTTTTTTGCCCGGAAGACGAAATGAATGAATGACGTTATTTATGGATTCTTCAGTCACTTATTGATAGAGCAATTCCATATTGAAGGTAAACAATAGCCAGTAGTTATCTGAAGATAGCCTAATAAGCCGAAAACTAGTTCATACAAATAAAAGTCAGTAGAAAAAAAAAAAAAACGCGTAAGTGTTCTTCAACCCTGAAAATGATTTACGCGGAAGTAAAAATAAAACTGAATAAATTTTCTGGCCGGGTCACACTTGAATTTTCAAATGATTCAGTACAAATATCAGTTTTTTCCCTTGGGTTGTAACAGTTAATTTTGTTGTTCACAATAAATACAGACATTCGCTGCAACAGGTAAATCAGGAGCGGAATAGTTAAGTATTTGCTTTTGCTTTCTAGTGACACCCCGTTTCTAGCTAAGTACAGTGAGGTGGCCACAGAGTGCAAGGATCTTTAACCGCACCCTCGCACAGTTGCAGTTCGACTTTTTATGTCGAGGACGCTGCATGTAAATATAATCATTTGCGTATTTCATGTACGTAATCTGTAGTATTAATTTCGTATCAGCCACTTGTATCCTCTCGTTGTGCAGTTTACAACCACGAATAATTTTTCGGCCGCTGACTGGCGCCTGTTAACGTGGTACGACACGGGGAACAGCGCCGTAATCTGGGTCCCGTCATCCGTGTTGCGCAACCGCAGCTTGGCGGAATGTAAACCGGTCGCCAGACGCTCAGCTTACCGCGCCGCCGTCCCACTCGCAGATGCTCAGCACGCTCGGGAGGGGAGGACGCGCGCCACTGCGCATGCGTTAACACCTCGCGCCCACCGACCCATATCCGGGGGACGCACAAAGCCGATGCGTCATGGACCCGCCCACCACCACCATTCGCAGCTGTTGAAGGCTGGTGTCAATGACGTTCATGACAGTTACGAAGTTTTAAAGTTTTCTCTCTTCAGAGATCGCCCACTGCAGCTAACATCTTCCTATATAAAAATACTTCGCAAGAGAAAAGCAGCATGCAAATTAAACCCTTCTTCATCATCCGGCAAAACCTACACTTTTATTGTTATTTGGTGTTTTGTATGTTGAGTCTGTTAGTCTCGCTAAGCCCGGGGTACGGAGTGGCATCTAAAAGTTCGGTGAAATTAGAATTCTGCGCGCAACTGGTTAAGAGATGACAAGACACCGGTTCGGTTAGTTGTTGGTGATCATATTTCCATTGTCGTGTTTCAGTGAGTTAGCAGTTTCGCGATAGCTGACCTGAAAGAGCAATGAGTGCCTACACAGTTTTCGTTTGAAGTTCCAAAAATAGGTGCCGAAACGCACCATATGTAGATGCAAGTTTCTGGAGTAAACGGTTGGGTCAGACAAAGACTGGTGGTAAGTACATCAAAATCGAAAAAGAGACATCAACTGATGAAAACAAACACTCTGGACGACTGTTAACTTCCACTACACCATAAAATGTTCAGAAAGCGAGGGATCTGATTCTCTGTGTTACACCGTCCACGACCTTGGAAGTAACAGATAACACATGTGAATATACTGTATTTTGTCAGAAGTATTGGGCATGAGAAGGATTGCGGCGAAGTTTGTGCCACGACTACTTACAAAATAACAGACATCATCATGTGGAAGTCTGTAAGGAGCTTTAATAACTACTTCAAGATGATCTTAATTTTCGTTCACAGATTGTTACTGGTGATGGAAGTTAGGTTTAAGGCCAGCCCCGGATCTACGGTATTTCCGAACCGGGGCAGAAACTTTATAGTCGTGCCCCACTTCCCCCTACAGCAATTGAGATACGTCGTCAAAAATTTAAAAATCTATTTTTCCAAAAATATATTCATTTTGTAGTGCACATCTACCTGAAGAGTTTGATATGTAAAACTCTATGTTCGAGGAAATGTGGGACATGTTATTTGGTGTTAAGGTGCCAAAGTGCAGTGCCACACCTCTTCACACAGCGTTCTATCGCACGTCACTGTATTTCGCTCTGTGGAAATCAAACTTGAATATATTGTAATGCAACTCATTAAACCTATATTAAGGACAGTGGAAATTAAAATATCTTATGGTGCCTCTGCTGCTCACAAACGGCCGATTTGACATCCTACCCCACTTTAAAAAAACACACACACACACCTCGATACTGTGTGAGATTGTTTGTGACCGGGAAAATACGAACTCGTCAGAAAATTTGAACTCTTTATTGGCTATTAGCTACTAACTTTCTCATTTGTGTAACATAAAATAAAGTATATGAAACATAAAACCAGTAAAGACAAGAGACAAGAAAGATAGTACAATCTTTAGGTCCCAGCGTTTTGTCTCTCTAACCCTGCTAAGATTTCACAAAGCGTGCTTTCCTTTTTGCGAAAGAATCCATCACCTCATCAAAGTTCGTCAAACGTTTTGCCATCTGAAAAAACAAAATGTCGCTGTCTAATACTGAATAAGCTGTTAATACGGATAGTACCCAAGGCTGCTGTGGTTTCTCGATTTGATTACGTCTATTTTTCACTGTCTGCTAGATAAAACTAAATAGGCCTTTCTAATATTGCAGCTATTTTAACACACGTCAAATAAGCGAGGCTGTTTTTGGCAAAAATGGTCATTTACATAAATAACAGGACAGAATATAATTCATGAAATGCCAACATCAAATGCCTATTAGGCCTATTTCAAGCAAAAGGAAATAGTTTCACATTTCATTCATATAATAGGGTTTCTCAAGCATGAGATCGAAAAGTAGTATTAGTACGAAATTTTGATATAAATCTGGAATCTTCATTCTCCCGTATAATTTGTGTGAAGTCCCAGTTTCTTCTCCTTCCACGTCCTAACAACAAACTTATCACTAATTCTGTAACCATTCCTGCCATTGTCAAAACTTCTGCGCTAACTTCACTAACCCTGCCACAATCACCGGTTTACTTATCCCGTGTTTATTCTCCGGTCAGGCGTTATTACGTGTTCGTACAACGCGTTTTCCGCTCTATTCAGAGAATAGAACTTAGGCGACTGCTAACCGGGGACTGTACAACAGACGCTCAGTAGTGTAGCGAACTGGCAAAAATTTTCTGTCAAAATTTCATTTTCTTGGATATGTAAAAACGCTTATCACTGGCATACCGAATCAACCACATAAACAGAGATTGGTATTCACCCATTCGTGTAGCCCCGTCCACTTTAATCTGCGGGAAGGTTTTTTTTTCCCCCTCTAGATGCGACGGGGATTCCCCTGGCAGACATCACGTACACTACGCACGCATTCAAAAATCAATTTATGATTCGTTCAGAAATTAACTTAGAATGTGTTCAAAAATCAACAGGGATGCGTTTCGAAATAATATGAATACTCTGTAGACCAACGTGCGCTGGATGTTGCGCGCTTTGTGAAACAAATTTGTTTTTCCTTCAAGAATATGAATTTGGCGCCTCCTGAAATTGCCGCCCGGGGCAGATATCCAGGTTTGCCCCCCCCCCCCCTTTAGAACCATGTCTGTTTATGGCTATGACCCTGAAACTAAGCACTCATCGTCATAATGGACTATTCCTACTTCACCTCGACAAAAAAGCTCGACGAGTCAGGAGTCTATATATACAGGGTGTAAAAAATCTACTTACTCAATTTTATGTTTCGAGAAGATAAAAAGAAACAACTTTGTTTAGTGACACAAATGTCACAGGTGCACCGTTTCCCTGCTTGGGGTCTTTGAAGGAGTTGGCGCTGGAATTCCCTTTTAGGCAAACGTTCACAATTCTTTTCACTATTTCGTATGCGACACGCGGACTGAGGAATCTTACCGTCAGGAAGGCTTAGCAGTGCCGGCGTCCCTGGATAAATAATTACATGATTACTGTTTGTTATTTTGTGTTTACATGAAGGTTTGTAATGATGTTTACAGATTCTATATCGCTGATTACATTCTAAGCGGGTTAGTAGACTTGCACCTCTTATGGGAGGTATGCTGCAACAGTCTGGCAGCCCTATTTCCAAGGAGTAGCTTAGCAATTCGTGTCATATTTCAAAGACTTAATAGGCGGCTTCGTGAAGCAGGATTTCTTCGACAAGATCAAAGTGGAACTGGTAGACGTCGCAGTCTGCGAACTATTCAGTTTGCGGAAGATAGTGAACTGAGGACAAACCATGCACAAGCACACGATCGATAGTCAGGGAACTAATACCCCCAACGCCAATATGTGGAACATCCAGCATAAGACGAGTATGCATCCATTCAAGTATCAGAACGTAATAACCTATCAGCTGTTAACTTTGCCCATTGCTTCGAATTCTGCCAAGGCTGTCTACATCAAACAGTAAACATACCTGAATTCCAAAGTGTGGTTTTTTCTTGTTAATGAGGCTGCGTTCACAAGGGAAAAAATTTTCAACAGCCACAATATTCACTCTCGGAATTGGAAAATTCAAAAGCAACTAACTTGTTACAGCATCTACTGACTTACTATGGATGTATGGGCTGGTGTTGTTCAAGACCACCTGATTGGGCCGTATCTTCTGCCTAACACCCTCGGTAGAGGAAATAATCGACCCTTCCTGAAATGTTGAGTGTCTCGCTGGCCGTCAGGCAACGATTACGGTTCCAGCATGTCGAGGCCCCATCACATTTTGCCGTTGATGCCAGAACGTTTAGAGGATGTTTCTCCCTATTGTTGGATTCCCCACTACGTTCTTCCGATCTCAGTCCTAAGGATTTCTTTTCGTGGAAGGAGACGGAGCATTTGATGTACGAGACACCCCCACGGACACTCCAGAGAGCAGACTGTTCTTTTGGTTGAAGCTGCAGCCACTATTCGTGAAATACTTTATTGTTTCGAGCGTATTAGACCATCATTAGCAGGCAGTGCCAGTTGTGCATTAATGTATATGGATGATGTTTTCAATAACATTTCTGAAACAGAATTCATTACACGGCAATTTGAACACTGTCTCTGAAAATCACTAGCGGTAAATTCTACAGGAACCCATACTGGGGAAAACTGCACCTGTGGTATTTTCGTAAGTATTTTAGTCTATTCTGCACACTAAGATTTTGTAACCTTTTTACACCCTATATATTCGACGAAATGTTTCATAACAAGTTCACCACTCTTGGATAGATGTAGTAGTAGTAGTAGTAGTAGTAGTAGTAGGAGGAGGAGGAGGAGGAGGAGGAGCAGCAGCAGAAGAAGAAGAAGAAGAAGAAGAAGAAGCAGCTGCTTATAACAATAAATCGCTCGGGGCTGCAATCTGTACGTACTAAAAAAATGAATTATTTCAGTACCTTGAGGGGCAATCTAAAGTTGTCCTGATTCGAAACTGCTTGCTACGACAAAAAAATTCGGTGCTTATACTAAAAACTTAACCAGGAACCGAATATTGCAAAATGGCAGCGAAATGATAATTTGTGGGTTAGTCGTTAAATGGGATGTAGTGATTCAGTCGAATAGTAGGTAAAATAGAATGTGGTAGGAGGAGGATTGGTTTCGTGGTCCCAAACGTGGTGCAGCAACAAAATTTATGGTATTTTCAAAATCTTTTCGGAAGAGTGCTAGAATTGTGCAACATGAATGGTGGTTTGTTCACACCTTCTTTCAATGGAATGTTAATTCTCAACAATAAAATAAAGGAAAAAAGTGTCAAAAATGTTGTAAGAGAGAAACGTTATAGATTACATATAATAAGAACATTTTTCCCTTCATTACCCTGGTGTGGTGACGAAGTGTTGTTGAAATACACCATTAAAACACTGCCACGTAGTCCTGTGCAAACTGGAATAACGGTGTGGCTACATGAAAAATTACTAAAAAGCCATCAGTTTCCGACTTATAATTATACGGAAATATCTTTAATCAGTCTTTCGTTGTGAAGTTTTTGAACAGATTAAGATTAAGTACCAGCTCAGGATTCAAACCAAGTAGTGATGTAAGTCCAGAAAAATACGTATAAACGTATATACGGAGTGTGGGAAACATTAGGCATGTACTGAGGTTGTGAGTAGTACTTGTAGGGTCGTTCGGTAAGAAAGGTGAGTGCCTAGGCGGAGTTTCTTCTTTAAGCTTTGATTCATCAGGACTTGACTAGACAACGTTTTACTTCTACTTTCCAAGAGCTTTGTTCTCTGCTAATTACAAGTATGAAGCTATTTGTGTGCGTGTAATACTAATTCCTTAAAAACCTCTTTGTATTTGCATACTTTCATTTAGTGCATGATCGCACTAAGTAATTTGAATATACAGTTTACAATGAGCCCGGACACCTGAGTACATCATCGGTTGAATATAGTTTATCTGCTAATATGCAGAGAAGTACAAAACCACAAATGACGAGCTTGTGCTCTTCAAACACGAACGTTACAAGCTAGATGACGGCCCCGAGTCGGTTCATGGGTAATAAGACTTGTTTCAAGTCCTCGATCGCTGTTTGCCACGTACTTGTTGCATTACTAAACACTAACAACTGCTTCGCGTTCTGACATCACAATTTCATCATCAGGAAGTTATCGAAGAGAAAACGGCACGGTGAATCATTAAAGTCCAACGGTTTGTAATTACTTACCAATTCCTAAGATCATTAACCTCGTTTTGCTCCGGTTGAAGTCTTAACACAAACAAGCCTATCTGTAAACAGTTGCGGTATCACTTCATTGCCTCACACACTGTTTGGTGTGTCTTGCTGCCTTTTACTGGTGTCAAAACGTTGGTTATGATGGAAAGTGCGATGCGCTATCGCTAAGATATAGAGGTTAGAATATATTCGTAATACGTAAAAAAAAGTTTTGCATCGCCCCGGTTCCCAAAACTCGGGAAGATAGACGTTGACTGTGGGTATTGTGTCACACAGTCTCTCTGACTGTTCAGAGATATCACTAAACCCATTCAAAGATGTAAACAACCATGCATGAGCAGCGCCTATTAGACGGAGGGGATCGGACAGCCGGTCAGTTCCATTTATTCCACCAGGAGGGAGATACACGGCTCGTAGTGTCTGTAGTTCAACCATGCCTAGACGGTCCATACCGCGGTTCGATCGCGTCCGGATTGTTACTGTGTGCCAGCAAGGGCTCTCCTCAAAGGAAGCGTCCACACGTCTCTCAGTTAATCAAACCGACGTTGTTCGGACATGGAGGAGATACAGACAGACGGGACCCGTCGATGACATGCCTCGCTCAGGCCGCCCAAGGGCTACTACTGCAGTGGATGACCGCTACCTACGGATTATGGCTCGGAGGAACCCTGACAGCAACGCCACCATGATGAATAACGCTTTTCGTGCAGCCACAGGACGTCGTGTTACGACTCACTCAAACTATGCGCAATAGGCTGCATGATGCGCAACTTCACTCCCGACGTCCATAGCGAGGGCCATCTTTGCAACCACGACACCATGCAGCGCGGTACAGATGGGCCCGACAACATACCGAATGGACCGCTCAGGATTGACATCACGTTCTCTTCATCGATGAGTGTCGCATATGCCTACAGCCAAACAAACGTCGGAAACGTGTTTGGAGGCAACCCGGTCAAGCTGAACGCCTTACACACATTGTCCAACGAGTGCAGCAAGGTGGGTTCCTGCTGCTTTGGGGTGGCATTATATGGGGCCGGTGGTGACCATGGAAGACGCCGTAACGGCTGTACGATACGCTAATGCTATCCTCCGACTGATAGTGCAACCATATCGGCAGCGTATTAGCGAGGCGTTCGTCTTCAGGACGCCTATTCGCGCCCCCATTGTGCACATCTTGTGGATAACTTCCTTCAGGACAACGACATCGCTCGACTAGAGTGACCAGCATGTTCTCCAGGGATGAACCCTATCGAACATGCCTGGGATAGATTGGAAAGGGCTGTTTATGGACGACGTGACCCATCAACCACTCTGAGGGATCTACGCCGTTGAGGAGTGGGACCATCTGGACCAACAGTGCCTTGATGAACTTGTGGATAGTATGCCACGACGAATACTGGCATGCATCAATGCAAGACGACTTGCTACTGGGTATTAAAGGGACCGGTGTGTACAGCAATCTGGACCACCACCTCTGAAGGTCTCGCTGTATAGTGGTACAAAATGCAATGTGTTGTTTTCATGAGCAATATCTACATCTATACTCCGCGAGCCACCTTACGGTGTGTGGCGGAGGGTACTTATTGTACCACTATCTGATCCCCCCTTCCCTGTTCCATTCACGAATTGTGCGTGGGAAGAACGACTGCTTGTAAGTCTCCGTATTTGCTCTAATTTCTCGGATCTTTTCGTTGTGATCATTACGCGAGATATATGTGGGCGGTAGTAATATGTTGCCCATCTCTTCCCGGAATGTGCTCTCTCGTAATTTCGATAATAAACCTCTCCGTATTGCGTAACGCCTTTCTTGAAGTGTCCGCCACTGGAGCTTGTTCAGCATCTCCGTAACGCTCTCGCGCTGACTAAATGTCCCCATGACGAATCGCGCTGCTTTTCGCTGGATCATGTCTATCTCTTCTATTAATCCAACCTGGTAAGGGTCCCATACTGATGAGCAATACTCAAGAATCGGACGAACAAGCGTTTTGTAAGCTACTTCTTTCGTCGATGAGTCACATTTTCTTAGAATTCTTCCTATGAATCTCAACCTGGCGCCTGCTTTTCCCACTATTTGTTTTATGTGATCATTCCACTTCAGATCGCTCCGGATAGTAACTCCTAAGTATTTTACGGTCGTTACCGCTTCCAATGATTTACCACCTATGGCATAATCGTACTGGAATGGATTTCTGCCCCTATGTATGCGCATTATATTACATTTATCTACGTTTAGGGAAAGCTGCCAGCTGTCGCACCATGCATTAATCCTCTGCAGGTCCTCCTGGAGTACGTACGAGTCTTCTGATGTTGCTACTTTCTTGTAGACAACCGTGTCATCTGCAAATAGCCTCACGGAGCTACCGATGTTGTCAAATAAGTCATTTATGTATATTGTAAACAATAAAGGTCCTATCACGCTTCCCTGCGGTACTCCCGAAATTACCTCTACATCTGCAGATTTTGAACCGTTAAGAATGACATGTTGTGTTCTTTCTTCTAGGAAATCCTGAATCCAATCACAAACCTGGTCCGATATTCCGTAAGCTCGTATTTTTTTCACTAAACGTAAGTGCGGAACCGTATCAAATGCCTTCCTGAAGTCCAGGAATACGGCATCAATCTGCTCGCCAGTGTCTACGGCACTGTGAATTTCTTGGGCAAATAGGGCGAGCTGAGTTTCACATGATCTCTGTTTGCGGATCATGTTTCAAATGACTCTAAGCACTATGGGATTTAACTTCTGAGATCATCACTCCCCTAGACTTAGAACTACTTAAACCTGACTAACCTAAGGACATCACACACATCCATGCCCGAGGCAGGATTCCAACCTGCGACCGTAGCAGCAGCGCAGTTCCGGACTGAAGCGCCTCGAACCGCTCGGCCACAGAGCCGACTCATGAGCAGTAAAAAGGGCGGAAATGATGTTTATGTTGATCTCTATTCCAATTTTCTGTCCAGGCTCTGGAATTCTCGGAACCGGGCTAAGCAAAACTTTTTTGATTTGTGTATTTCACTGTACCGTAACGGTACTTTCATAATCACATCTCTACTCCGCAAGTCCCCTTTATGGTGGAAAGTACTTTGCAAGCGAATAGAAATTTCCAGCAATCCATCCTCGTGGGTAACACTTGTCTTCCCAATACCGGATACATACGAAATAGGTGCCCTGTGCCCCACCTATGCACGCTGATGTTTTAAAATTTACAACTAACTGCATGCTCAGTGAAAAACCTATGTTTAAATGTGTAGTTTACGGTAATATGACAATTGTTTTACAACATGTGTAGTGAACAACAGTTGTTACGAGCACTTGCCTGCGAAAGGCAAAGGACTCCAGTTCGAGTTTCGGTCCGGCACACAGTTTCAATTTGACAGGAAGTTACGATAAACAATCTTTTGAAAATTGGTTCAAATGGCTCTGAGTACTATGGGACTTAACATCTATGGTCATCAGTCCCCTAGAACTTAGAACTACTTAAACCTAACTAACCTAAGGACATAACACAACACCCAGCCATCACGAGGCAGAGAAAATCCCTGACCCCGACGGGAATCGAACCCGAGAACCCGGGCGTGGGAAGCGAGAACGCTACCGCACGACCACGAGCTGCGGGCCAATCTTTTGAAATACTATTTGTTTTATCATTGGCGTACAGGAGCACACGATTCTGACGGTGGTGACATAGTCATCATCAAATAAAATAAAATTCACTTTGTTTGTAGACAGTGTGTGTAAGGGAATGATGGGCCTGAATTATAAGTATCGGCAAGTGTAGCTTTTACAGCCACGTTCTCAATGTGTAACAAGCTAAAAACAAACGAAAACAGAGTAATTTAACTGAAATTAGGTTTCGATGTTAACTATTTCAGTGGCCGCACAATTATCCATATGAAAAACAGGACGTTTCATACATATCGTTTTCCAGCCGCAACGAGAGTGAACACGATATCGAAAACGAGAGATTGTATAATGTACTAGGCTGTACAAATGAAATGACCACAAAGGACAGATTTTTCTCTGAACAGCACTGTGGGCATTAAAAATTAATGCAACAGTGACTGGATACATTATTTTATTTGTATATAAACGTCATGAGGCATTTCTGGTCATCGGGATAGCAATTTTTTTTTTATTTTCAAGGTAGGTCCAGACCTAATTACACACAAGTAATCATTGTCTGTATTTGAATATATGGAAAGTGTGAAAATGTGTATGTCATGGTCGCTGAGGTATTAACCATAATCTCGTTTCAACAACGCTTATTAAATTTTGCGGATTTCTTGGGACTGCGTTGTCCACTATTAAGACGTCAAGGAAAAACTTATATTCTACATTAATATCGTTCAATGTCAACCTGTTTCTCTGGAATCAACGAGGCGCATCAACGAGGACTCATCAGATAGGTTGTTTCACTACTAACACTTCATGTCTACTTACAAGCGATGGTCCAGCACCCAGCTTATCATCAGATCCAGTGTACACTTACCTGCAAGAAAAAAGATACCCTGTATAAGAATGAAATAATTTCTCAGTCATTAAAGAATATTGTGGTTTTGAAAGTTGCAATATACCATAAATTTAAAGTAAACCAGGAAGCGAATGCTGTCTAAGGGCGAGCATGTTTATAAAAACACTTTTAGAGCCTATAATATTTGCATGTACTTTAGAATTCCCAGGAACTGTTGAATACACTGCCGATCTTTTTACGAGGGCTGTTCAATAAAGAATGATCATTTCTTTGACAACATACTTTTACTCATCATCATGATTTTGATGGTCCTTCTCAAAGTAGTCTCCCATGAATGCGATGCACTTCTCACAGCGTATCTGCCAGTCTTCAAATACATGCTGGAATTTTTTTTTTTTTTTTTTTAGAGGTCCTTCAAAATCGCCCAGGCAGCCTTCACCACATCTTCTGATGATTGATAATGCCTCCCACGAAGGTGTTTCTTCATGTTAGGGAATAGAAAAAAGTCACATGGGGCTAAATCCGGACTATAGGGAGAATGAGGGATGCACTTCACGTTGATTTTTGCAAGATATTCAGCAAAAGGTCTTTTGCGCCTGATACGGACTTGCAATGTTTTAAGGATATTCCTGTAGTATTGTCCAGTTACTAATGTGTGAGCAGGTACAACGTGCTGATAAACCATTCCATGACCATCAAACAATGAGATGACCATATCTTTCCCAGCAGAAACAACCACTGTTGCTTTTTTGGGGCTTGGTGATTATGGAGATTTCCACACTGAGCTTTGTTGTTTGCACTCTAGTGTGAAGTTCAGAATATCTTCCGGTAGTTGCTTTGTCACTACTTTGTGAGTAAAATGGAACCACGTGATCAGTAACTCTGACTAAGATCATCAATCTTAAATGCGAATGTGCGTGAGATTATAACGTCTCGTCTTAACAATATTTTTCAATATAGCAACTTTTCTTTATGTTCAACCCACGTGGGGTGTGCTTTGTGAGACCAGTACCACGTGCTTATACAATAGCTTGACCCATCAGGTTAATAGTAAGACGATAGTAACCAGTTCGAGGTTTTTCTTTTGTAAATTGCGTTTCGATGTAATTTATTTTAATTATCAAAATTATTGTGGAGTTACACTCTTTGTGTAAACCAAGTTGACCACGTGAAGCATGTGGTGTAAGCATCAAAGTAGCCCTCCGCTATTCTTTTCGGGAAGATTTCACAGAGAGTTAGTATGAATTTAGTATACCAGTGTGCGGTAATTTCATGACGGACAGGACTGCGCTACGAACGTAATTTCTTTGAGTGAAAATTGAATCGGTCGGTTGTGGTTAATTTCCTCTTGCATATGTTTCAACGTTCTTCGTGTGTTATTTTATGAATGCAGTGTTGTATGTAGTCTCCCGATCTTGGCTCCTTATTTGATGTGTTCCGTAAGATTACAAACTCACATTTACACAATCCTAAATAAGGCACCAGTTTAGTTATGAATCAAGTTTGATATGCTGAAATTTCAATGATCAATGTTAATATAAATTTCCAAATATAAACTGATTTATTTCTTTTTATTTAAATTCTCTTATATATATATAATCACCGGTTGCCGTATGACTATTAAAAGATTATAATTAATGTTAGTCTGGTTGGGAATTTGGTAAGCTAGACTGGATACCTGGCGAAACAGTTGCTCAGTAATGCAAGGTTAACTTCCCCAGACAGCTCACAGCTTTTAACCCGCTTTTATTGTCTATCAGCACCGCCTTCAGAATAAATTAATGCAACTACATTACAGTTTCTCATTGATAAATCGCACTGAATGTGGGTCGTTTGTGGGTAGATCATGTTGCGCCCGGTGTAGAAAGGAGAAACGTCCTCCAGCTCGTGCCGGAATTTGACCGTGTCAGTATCTTAGACTATGACACTGCGGTTTATAGTTCCGCAACACTTTTGCGGGATGCCATGACAGCGAATATTGAATCAACGGGTTCAGGAGGGCATTACCCAACGCCACACAGGATCTCATCGCTACCAAGCGCCTAGTGCCTGAGGAGATTGTTGGTTCGGCCGTCGTGTGTTTGAGCCCGGAAATGGGCAAGTTTGCAGCAAGCAAGTGACCATATTGAAAGTGCAACTTCTACAGCACCACGGAATATCAGCACAGTAGCAGGGAGGATCGCCAACAGTGGTGCGCCAACAACACTTGCCAAGTGGTCGATTTCAGGCGAGTCCCAGTTCTGCGTACAGCATCACAATGCAGTAAGCTGAGACTTAACCCTCGAGCGGGCGCGCCTGTGTATAAATTGCGCCAACGCAACCAACATTGTCTGCACAGTTCCATTTTCTTTTTTTCTTTCTTTTTTTTATAATAGCAAGCCCCTACCTATGCCTGCAATATTGTTTCAGCTAGCACAGTGAGAAGTTGTGTTGTCATACGTCCCCGTGAGCTACAATAATTTAAAATAAACTGGGAGTGTGTCATCTTAGTGTACAAAGCACGCCACGCGCCCCGTCATTAAGTAATTTTTCCTTGGCTTATTTCGTTCCTTTTAATCCAATCAAAAGATAACACAAACAAGCGGGTATATCACTGTGCAGAGCGAGATCAAAGCTGACAGACAACGAGTTTGATTGGTTACTCAACAACGATTCAGAGTTCAACTGTACCAGACAACGGAAACTATGACGACTCTTCTTCAGAGAAATTTATCACACGACGTGACCACGATTCAGATTCTGATCAAGTCCACGAGTCAGATGATAACTGATGAGCCACTATCCACTGTTGGAATTTTTATTGGGAGGGACAAAACATGTAACTGGAATAAAATATGTCCTAATGTAACTTCGAAAACAAGAAGAAAGAATATTGTGAAAATATCTCCTGGGCCTACACGTGTTGCCAGAGGCATCACAAGTGAAACAGAGGCTTTATGGACAATACTTTGCATGGAAATGATTGATTAAACTGAAACCAACAGTGCCTTGATGACCCTGTGGATAGTACGCCACGACGAATACAGGCATGCATCAATGCAGGAGGATGTGCTACTGGGTATTACAGGTACCGGTGTGTACAGCAATGTGGACCATCATCTCTGAAGATCTTCCTGTATGGTAGTACAACTGCAATGTGTGGATTTCATGAGCAATAAAATGGGCGGAAATGATGTTTACGAGGGGCGTTTGAAAAGTATGTACAAAAATAAAAACTACTTACGTGTTTGGGGTAAATTGTTTTTATTTTTCGACATAGCCTCTTTTTAGTCTTATTCACTTCGTCCAACGCTGTTCCAATTTGTTGATCCCTTCGGAATAATAGGAATTGTCCAAGTCTGCAAAATAGCTATTAGTTGTTGCAATCACCTCCTCATTTGAATAACATCTTTGTCCCGCAAGCCATTTCTTCAAATTGGGGAACAAATAGTATTCCGAGGGAGCCAAGTCTGGAGAATAGGGGGGATGTGAAACGAGTTGGAATCCTATTTCCATTAATTTTGCGACCACAACTGCTGACGTATGTACTGGTGCATTGTAGTGATGGAGAAAGGACTTTTTTGCGGTCCAGTCACCGGCGTTTTCCTTGCAGCTCAGTTTTCAAACGCTCCAAGAACGATGAATAATATGCACCTTAATAGTTTTACCCTTTTCCAGATAGTAGATGAGGATTATCCCTTGCGAATCCCAAAAGACAGTATCCATAACTTTTTTCTGTCGAAGGAATGGGCTTCGCCTTTTTTGGTGCAGATTCTCCCTTGGTAAATCATTGTTTAGACTGTTCTTTGGTCTCAGGAGTATAGTGATGTATCCATGTTTCATCCACAGCGACGAAACGACGCTTGAAGTCATGCGGATTCTTTCTGAACAGCTGCAAACCATCCTTGCAACTCTTCACACGATTCCGTTTTTGGTCAAGCGTGAGCAATCGGGAAACCCATCTTGCGGATAGCTTTCTCATGTCCAGATGTTTATGCAAAATATTATGTACCCATTCATTCGAGATGCCCACTTCATCCATCACCATATCACGGATTTTATCAATGATTTCTGGAGTCGTAACCTCCACAGGTCGTCCAGAACGTTCAGCATCACTTGTGCCCATATGGCCACACTGAAAATTTTGAAACCACTTATAGACTGTCCTAATCGAAGGTGCAGAATCACCGTAATGTTTATCAAGCTTCTCTTTAGTCTCCTGCGGCGTTTTGCCTTTCATAAAGTAATGTTTAATCACCACACAAAATTCTTTTTCGTCCATTTTTTCACAATCACTCGACTTTGATTCACACGAATGCGAAACACAAAGAAATAGACCAATATGGCTGAAACTTGGTGTGCGTTCTTTCCAAAGATGCTACTAACTAAACATGACCTCGATACGCGCCAGTGGTGCCATCTCTCGGACTTTGCACGGACTTTTCAAACGCCCCTCGTAAGTTGATCTCTATTCCAATTTTCTGTACAGGTATCGGAACTCTCAGAACCGAGGTGATGGAAAACTTTTTTTGATGCGTGTACCTTCAGAAAAAAACTTCGGAACGTTTAAATTTATACTCGTTGCTAAATTTCTCTCTCTCAGTAATTCTTTTCTTGCCATCGCCAGTCTACGTTTTATACCGATCCTACTTCGGCGATTATCAGTTTCTTTACTGCAGAAGTAGCAAAACTCGTCTAGTGGTTTTAGTGTTTCACTTCTTAATTAATACCCTCAGCATCGTCCGAATTTATACGATTACATTACATTTTCTCACGTTTTACTTTTGTTGATGTTCATGGTATCTCTTTTCATGATACCATCTCTTTCGTTCAACTGCTGTTCCAAGTCTTTAGACGTCTCTGACAAAATTACAATGTCATCGATAAACCTCGAAGTTTTTATTTCTTCTCCCTGAAATTTGATTCCTTCTCCAAGTTTTTTTCTTTGGTTTCGTGTACTGCTTATACACTGAACACTGAAGAACATCGAGGATCATTCGGGAGGACGACGGTTCAATCCCGCGTCCGGCCAGCCTGATTTAGGTTTTCCGTGATTTCCCTAAATCGCTCGAGGCAAATGCCAGGATGGTTCCTTTGAAAGGGCACGACCGACTTCCTTCCCCGTCTTTCCCCAATTCGCTGAGATCGATGACCTCGCTTTCTGGTCTCCTCCCTCAAAACAACCCAACATGGAGGATAAGCTACCGTGTTACCCTACTCCCCTCTCAGGTTTCACATCTGATGCCGCCTTGACATCTGCTAAACGACTTCTTCACGGTGTTGCCCTTTTAATGACCAGCTGTGTACATCCGCATTCGAGTCCGCCCTGCGATCCCCTTCCCGACCGCCTTGCCCTCGCCACGACAGCGGAAGTGATAGGGGCGTCTGGCGGCTACGGAGCCCTCACTTGCCGGGGCCTCGCATAAGCGGCGTGGCGGCCACAGACCCGCCTGGCGGCTGATCGATGCCGCTCCGGCCGGGCGGCTGCAGTGCTGGGCTGGCGTCTCGGCCGCCGGTGCCCTGGGCACAACCTCCGCCAGTTGTCTCCAACTTCCGTGCACTGCTGGCAACGGACAGCACATTACCGCGCCAGAGATCACACCAATCCACGTACTCAGCTGCGCAAAACACCCCCCCCCCCCCCCACACACACTACTGATACCTACCGCGCACTTACATCGCCCTCCGTATTTTATCCTTCGTTCGGCAGTCCGGCATGGTTGGTTCCATAAGTATCGGAAGACAATTTCAGAGGTGCAGAACTCGATCCTTCCGACAACGCTATGAATTTCCTTTCTGCATAGTAGACTTGACTTCAACATATGGCAGGTGTTTGTACATTGTGAGGATCTTATTTTGGGCAGCATTTTACCTACATTTTATTCGGAAGCTGGTTCTAGCAGAAATAATTCGTTTCCTCAAGCTACGATGCAGAATACAGCAGCACCGAGAGAGAAACTGTTTCCCACGCAGGCATCGGTAACGGATGTACCACATGGCGCACTGGCGAGTCAGTGGCGTGAAGAGATGTAGCTAGCTATGAGAGGGAATCTTGCCTGGGCGATCGACTTCGGGACTTAGGCCGGTATTACACTATCAAATTTCTTTGTCAAAATCTTTGTAATGGTGTAATAGGGAACTTTGTCAAATGTCGTCCAATATTTGATCAAATCTAGGGCCTCGCTGTAGATTTGATCAAAGAAGTCGTTTGTCTTCTGTTCACTGCAATGTGACGTGTTACCACATGGAGCGCTAGCATCGCTGCAGCGTTCTGTCGTCTATAGTGTTTTTATAAACATTACCGGTAAATACGACTGGTGTGTGCTGGCAACTACAAAATTAATAGAGATGTATGAAGCTGATGACGCGCTTTACAACGTGAGGCACCCTGTATACAAAAACAGATTAAGAAGATCGGAGACCAGACCCAACGCAACCCAACCCTCTCCTGTAGCAAGGAATCAGAGGGTTACAGTGAGCCTGTGTTCTGCAGATGTGTCAGTTCTTAAGTGAATATTGTGCTTTGTGATATGAGGATACACTTCACTGAACACATACAGAAATGTATGCTCATCTATTCTTAAGTAATTGATGTACGACTTGACGTCCTCCACTATAAGCTCACGTAACAAGTTTTGTTGAATGCTTTTGTCGTGTCGTCGTAAAAGCCACGGCTTCACCCAGGTATGTTTCCTTTTTTTCCCCCGCTTCTCTTCCGCATGTGCACACAGTGCAATTGTGGTATATGCAACTGCTGCGGTTAATAAAAGTAGTTGTTGTCAGCCATCTTGAACTTTGACGAAAAATATGGCGACAGTGTAATACCCCTTCTAGCGCTACGTCAATGATCTTTGTCAAATATATTTGACGGAATATTTGATCACATCTTTGATCAAATCTTTGACAAAGAAATTTGATAGTGTAATACCGGCCTTACCAATAGTCAAGCGCTGAATCTCTATATTTTCTTTATCAGTTAACGTTTTTAGAGCCCACCTGTCGTTAAAGATATGCAGCGCAGAAGTTAAATATGAAAGTTATTCAGCTACCAACCACGAGCAACTAGAAGTTGAATGAATGTCTTTTTTCTCTTTGGAAAACCTGCCACTGCGCAGTTCATGAATTCAAAAATAAAACAATACAACAGTTAGGAGATTTCTGCTCCGCGCCAATTTATGATGAATGAAATTAAATTTAACAGATAAAATATTGAACCTTGGAATTGTAACAGATTGATCGCATGAAAGAGGGCACCCACAGCGCCAAAGTGAAGCTCCTGTGAACTTAGCAGAGAGCTCACAAGGTTTTAAGAGCCATGTTGTTCATTGCACCCTTCGGTAATCCACGTCACGGTGTGTGACGTACAGTACATGTCGTGCCAGTGCATTTTCCCCAGTAAGGGAATTCGAAGAACAGCTGAACATAAAAGAAGTTACAAGATAAACATCAACAAAACTGAAACAATGTTAGTGGAATGTAGTCGAATTATATCAGGCGACGGTGACAGATTAGGAAATGAGACTAAAAGTAATGGATGAGTTTTGCTATTTGGGTTGCAAAGTAACTGATATAGAATACAGAGTGGCAGCAGCAACGGAGGAGTTTCTGGAAAAGAGAAAACAGTTAAAATTGAATTTAAATTTCAATGTTTTGTGTGTTTTCTGGAGGTATTTGTCGTAAGTGTTGTGTTGAACAAGTGTGGACGATAAACATTTCAGAAAAGAACAGAAATTTTTGAAACGTGGTGCTACAGATCAGATGGATAATAGAGTGAGGTACAGAACCGACTTGGAGAAATAATAATAATAATAATAATAATAATAATAATAAGAAGAAGAAGAAGAAGAAGAAAATTCTTTCTAGAACGAGCAGAAACTAGCAAAATACACAAAGCAATTACTCATATAAATACATCGGCTACACCACTGCAATTTCATAACCACTTCTACAACCCTTTAGATCACATAACATCAACAGATACGAAGAAAGTAAATTGGAAAAAGAAAACACTACATGGCAAGCACCCGTATCATCTAACACAGCCACACATCGATCAAGATGCATCCAACACATGGCTAAGAAAAGCCAATATATACAGTGAGACGGAAGGATTCATGATTGCAATACAGGATCAAACAATAAACACCAGATATTACAGCAAGCATATTATTAAAGATCCCAATACCACAACAGATAAATGCAGACTTTGCAAACAACAAATAGAAACAGTAGATCACATCACAAGCGGATGTACAATACTAGCAAATACAGAATACCCCAGAAGACATGACAATGTAGCAAAAATAATACATCAACAGCTTGCCTTACAACATAAACTTATAAAACAACACGTTCCCACATACAAGTATGCACCACAAAGTGTACTGGAGAATGATGAATTCAAATTATACTGGAACAGAACCATTATAACAGATAAAACAACACCACATAACAAACCTGACATCATACTCATCAATAAAAAGAAGAAATTAACACAACTAATCGAAATATCCATATCCAATACAACAAATATACAAAAGTGTAATTATTGATACATGTTCAATTACCCGGAAGTTCCTAAATGCAATGTAACACATACCATACAGTTAAAAGGAAGTGACGCTTGATCAAGGTCCGCGTCACTTTCCATTATTAACCAGACTTAACGTCTGGTAAAGTAAAGAAATAATAATAATAATAATAATAATAATAATAATAATGTGTGTGCGCCTAGTTTATATCCGCGTCGTCGATTTTTCTTGAAAACTTCGGGATATGTAATATAGTTGTCACCCTCTTAAATCAATACTTACACCCGGTAGTGTAATAGTTACAGAATAGTTAATCACACTTTTGGAGTGCCGCTGCATGCCCAATGGGCCGGCTACGTCATTACTTTCCGGCATTTTTCCTTTTCGCATTCGCTCGCCACTTTACTTTTTAGGCCTTGTGGATTCCTTTCGACGCGAGCTTTCCTCGGTCTTCCATTTTCTATCATTCCGAGCATGTGAGATGAAGTGTTATTTTGAAATGTTCAATTCAATACCGATGTTTACTTACATTCCGGTGAATATTTTATTTATTTGTTTGTTTGGTCGCACTTTGGGTTCCAATAGCCGCGTAAGCTCTTCACAATGCCAGCAGAGTCAATGTCCTAGCTAATCACTTTCCACGCCGGACCAATTTACAACTTAACAAAAAGCTAATTTGTAGGAATGACGCGCATGCGCCTACAGTGGTACGATAACCTTACAATCAGAACACGTACTGAGCGACAAACACGTGTTTTTAATAGACATGATCGATCCCTTGTATGCTCAAACATTGCTTACGCATCATTAAGTCTCGTAGTTATTGGAGATTAAAATCTAACGGTATTATGTCACACAGGAAACTTCAACGGACGAGCGAATTGACGCAGGCTAATATGCTGCCAGATTCCTCTTGGAAAGTACCTTCCCCAAAATTTCAACAATAAACCTCTCGTAATGCACGACGCTTCTTTAGTAGCACTGAAACGCTCTCGCACTTACGAACCAATGTATGTGAAAAGAATTTTTTGTCGTATTCTTCGCTGAACCAGTTACAACTGCCTCATTCAACTGTAAACCAGGACGTTAAGATAAGGACATGTCTATAGCCCGTTTTGGAACAGGCTGTGTATAGACTATAGAATTTTATATCACATGTGGATTTCAGTGCAGTTTTATGATTTAAATAACGAAACACTGCACCAATTAAATTCTTTTCATGTGCAGCACAACACGTTTCGAGAATTATTCGTATTATCAAGTAAATATATTCACATAGTTCTTTTCTGTCATGTATGTGTGTTATGTTCTGACTTTTCTGCCCTGCAGTCGCCCCTTTGTGGATTTATCACAATTGAAAAATTGTAAATTATGATAAATTGCAGTTTTAAAGAAAATGTTTTTTTTGCATGCTGCACATCGAAATTTTTATTTTTATTTATGCATTCAGACGCGTTTCGCCTTTTTTACAAGGTATCTTCAGTGGGTGTCCTGAAATATTACATGATTTGTCCTTTTTACACATAGGTTATGGTTTCACATCTAGGTAATAGATTTAAGAACAGTTTCTTAACGTTTCTTTATGAACTGGAAAGAAACTGTTTATAAATCTATAACCTAGATGTGAAACCATAACCTATGTGTAAAAAGGGCAAATCATGTAATATTTCAGGATACCCGCTGAAGATGCCTTGTAAAAAAGGCGAAACGCGTCTGAGTGCATAAATAAAAATAAAAATTTCGATGTGCAGCATGCAAAAAAAAAAAAACATTTTCTTTGAAACAACTGCAATTTATATACAGTTGCTGCGAAAATGTCGACTAAAAGAGACGTGTACATTATGATCTTAACTTTTTGTGTGCTATTGTTAGCAAACAGTATTTTTTGCCTATTTACAGGTACTGTGCCTTCTCCATTGTGCAGGAACACACACACACACACACACACACACACACACACACACACACACACACACACACCTGAGAAGTCAGATAGCGTATAATTTATTTGTGATTTCTCATGATCGATTGTTACTTAACCCTCCGAGTTGCAGAAAAGTAATTTTACTCGGATGACTAACTGGTTAATTGATTGCTGACTTTAGGGCCCTCGAAGGCGCGGCTATCAGATACCTTCTGAAGCTAATCCTAGTCTCGTAAGCCAGCATGGGCAAGCTGTATGAGCAGCTGCCATTACTTACGAGGCTATTTAGGGTCAAGTAGTGCTGAGACGGCTGAGAACTGCGTCGGATGGTGTCGACGGAGCATCTATAAAATCGTTCGACTGGTCATAATACATGCTTTCCCTCCCGCCATTTTTTCCCAGCGGTTGCAGATTACGTCTTACCATGGTCATCTCGATGGAATCGTGAAACGGAAGGAGCAATAAGTTGCAGCTGAGCATGGCATTTACACACTTGATTGTGTGCTATCCTTTACAGTTTTTGAAAAGAAAGAGTGGCCAATACAGACCACCCCAAATACATCCAGAATAAGTAAATACTTCACTTTTTTTCTCTCTTAGTTAGTTGTAAGTTGAGTTTTATGACACCTAAATCGTAAAACACTTTTTGGGACACCCTATATATCTAGCAGCTGCCGAATTATGACACCAACTAAGTTTTTAAATACAACTAAATATATTTATCCCGTGACACTACAAAGAGCCTTAGAACAGGGCTTCAACGACCTAACATGTGTGCAACTTGACCGTATAGGTCACGGTAACAGCGCTGCAGACCAGTCCTGCCGTTTCCTCACACATTTCTGTCCCATTATATCATCAGATAATACTGCGAGTTGAATGTCACCTGAACTTATCACGGCACCGGCTCGATTTTCTACTGTCCAGTAGTTTAACGCTTTAAGTGACAGAGGTAAATATATATACTACTGGGTTAAATTTTTTTTATTACTTAGTACAAATAATCTACGTCATAATCGATGTTAATTTATTAATAATAGTCACTAAGGCTTCCCTAATACGTATGAATACCATTTTTACGTTTCTAAGTCGGATGACTTTAGATATCAGTGGTATGCTTATTTATCGATGGCCTTTTATGTACTGGTTAGTCACATGTGGATTTACTTTTCTGTAATCCTCTGGCACGAACGACGGTACGTTCAATCCGCAGTGAGATTTCCTACATTATGAAGTATAAGAACAATACGGGAGTTGTTCGGAAAGAGCACAATGCTGGCGCACGCAGAACTGTTTCGTAGCAAACCGTTCATCATACATTGTTGAACATGGAAGCTCAGCAGCAGACCACCCCTACGTACGTATTCACATGTTGATCCAGCGACATCGTCAGTTACGACTCCACTGGGCGCGGGACTAACGGGATTAGACTGTCGATCAGTGAAAACGTGTCGGCTGAAGAACATTTGTGCTGCTCTAGGTCGATTGTCATCTCCACGAACGCCGTCGTCCAGGTGAAAGACGTGCAGCATTCCGCAGACGCCGGCTGGTGGGAGTATATTATGCTGTGGCAGCAATTCTCCTGGGCTTGCATGGGAGCTGTAGAAGTAATCGAGAAAACGCTGACAGCTGCCAACCACCTTCATGCTTTATTCTTCCCCGACGGCGATGTCATCTTTCAGCAGTATAGTTGTCTGTGTCTAGGTGCCAGAAACATGCTACATGAGCATTATAGAAAACTCACGCTGATTTCTCGGCGACCAAATTCGCCGGATGTAAATCTTATGGCACCTATCTAGGTCGTTATGACATCACCGCGTACACAAATCACCGGCCCGTTATTTAGACAAATTACATGACGTGTGCGTAAACGCCACGTACCTCCACAAACCTACCAATTGTCGGATCCCTGATACGCAGAGTCTGTGATATATTTCGTTCCAAAGACGGACAAACACGCTATTAAGCAGGTGGTCACAATGTTTTGGCTCATCAGTGTATATAACGTGACGAAAATAGTTTATGCACACACTTGAATTTAACACACATTATTTACTGTCCTTGATATTGGGTTGCATCAGGAAGTTTGTGCACCACGACAACACAAAAAGTATTGTATACAAGGGCAAATCCAGCACTGATTGTATAAATCTGAAACTTTTTATTATTGCATTTTGATTTCAATCACAGAATGCTCATCCTCAGTGCAAAACTAAGTCCAGTAGACTCATATAATAACGCACAAAATTTAACTTCAAACACAGGTGTTTACAGTAAAGAACGTGCCAGGTAGCAGGTAGGAGTCAAATCGAATCGAATCAATACGCAATAATAAATCTATGAAATAATATAAAGATTGTTTCAAATTTATACGACTAATGTTAAGAGTTTCCCTTGTTTGCATTACTTGTTTTTGGTTGGTTTTTACAGTTAGAGGCAATCGTGAATACAGTCTTTTACCTATAAGAATGATGTCACGGAGTTGGCACAGTTCCCTGACAGACGAAGTTCTGGCTGATCGTGTAATGAAATGCTGGGAAGACGTTGCAGAAGAGCACGCTGAAGATTCAAAACTTGGAGGAGACACTGGTGCAGATGATAAGGCCACTATTTCCACAGTTTCAAACACTACTACAATAACTGATGATAGTCTGGATAACACTGTGCGAAGTGAACCCGTGAGTGAAACCTGTATTACAGATTGAACATATGGGTTAGTTTGCCTGTGCTTCTAAAAGCATTTCATGCAAGTCGTCAAACTTAACGATCCTGAGAAGCTGCAAATGTAGATTTATTTGCCTGAGGGCATATGTTTACTAACAGAAGTTGTAGTTGGTAATTTTCGGTAGATTTTTCTGAAACTTATCAGCGAAACTACCACATACAATTTTGAGCTCCTGTTTCACAGTATGGATATTTCCCACCCCATATCTAATCCCAAATCGGTACACACTGAAATGCACTTCACTGTCATGCTGGATAAAACATTGTCACGTACATGCTAATATTAAAATTGATTTGCTCATGATTTTTAGACGATGATTCATCCGAGAAAAAATGGTTCAGATGGCTCTGAGCACTATGGGACTTAATATCTGTGGCCATCAGTCTCCTAGAACTTATAACTACTTAAACCTAACTAACCTAAGAACATCACACACATCCATGCCCGAGGCAGGATTCGAACCTGCAACCGTAGCGGTCGCGCGGTTCCAGACTGAAGCCCCTCGAACAGCTCGGCCACACCGGCCGGCCATCTGAGAAAAGAACTGCATAGGAACGCCAAATCACTTGCACTTTTCGTAGACATAATTCCTAGAGCTACAGCCGATTTTGGAAGCCACTGCAAGGAAGCTGCTGATGGTGCGAAATGTAGAAAGGATAAAATGCAATATAATGCACTATTCGTAGATCGCTCCTTTAGCTGTTTCCTTCGCTCTTTCACTCTGCCTCTCAGTGACATCTGGACTGCGTATCATCACTTCTAAAATTTTGTTGCGTTTCTCTCCTCAGTTGCTGTTCTTCCCCGTCGGAGAATTGTGTGTTTCATACTTTGTGTTGCTTTTTAGAACGCTCGAAAAGACAGATCGTGAGGCCACCTCTGGCCCTTATGCAAGCAGTTATTCTGCTTGGCATTGATTGACAGCGTTGTTGGATGTCTTCCTTAGCGATATCGTGCCAAATTCTGTCCAACCAATTAATTAGATCGTCAAAATCTGGAGCCGGTTGGAGAGCCCTGCCCGTAATACTTCAAACGTTCTCATGTGGGTTGGTTGGTTGGTTGATTGGGGTTGAAGGGACCAAACAGCAAGGTCATCAGTCCCTTGTTTGAAAGGTAGTCCAGTCGGACGGATTTATATCTCAGAAGAGTCATAACAATAAAAGGTAAAATAGTAAGAAACGTAAAAGTGCAGTCGTGTTGTCAATGGTGAAAACAAAAGGGGGGAAGTCGGTAAGTGGACAACCCCAAGGCAGGAAATATCCCACCTCTGATGCCGTACAGGCAAGACCACCTGCTATTCAAAAGCGTTCAGACACTAGAATGCAAAAGTACACTCCTGGAAATTGAAATAAGAACACCGTCAATTCACTGTCCCAGGAAGGGGAAACTTTATTGACACATTCCTGGAGTCAGATACATCACATGATCACACTGACAGAACCACAGGCACATAGACACAGGCAACAGAGCATGCACAATGTCGGCACTAGTACAGTGTATATCCACCTTTCGCAGCAATGCAGGCTGCTGTTCTCCCATGGAGACGATCGTAGAGATGCTGGATGTAGTCCTGTGGAACGGCTTGCCATGCCATTTCCACCTGGCGCCTCAGTTGGACCAGCGTTCGTGCTGGACGTGCAGACCGCGTGAGACGACGCTTCATCCAGTCCCAAACATGCTCAATGGGGGACAGATCCGGAGATCTTGCTGGCCAGGGTAGTTGACTTACACCTTCTAGAGCACGTTGGGTGGCACGGGATACATGCGGACGTGCATTGTCCTGTTGGAACAGCAAGTTCCCTTGCCGGTCTAGGAATGGTAGAACGATGGGTTCGATGACGGTTTGGATGTACCGTGCACTATTCAGTGTCCCCTCGACGATCACCAGTGGTGTACAGCCAGTGTAGGAGATCGCTCCCCACACCATGATGCTGGGTGTTGGCCCTGTGTGCCTCGGTCATATGCAGTCCTGATTGTGGCGCTCACCTGCACGGCGCCAAACACGCATACGACCATCATTGGCACCAAGGCAGAAGCGACTCTCATCGCTGAAGACGACACGTCTCCATTCGTCCCTCCATTCACGCCTGTCGCGACACCACTGGAGGCGGGCTGCACGATGTTGGGGCGTGACCGGAAGACGGCCTAACGGTGTGCGGGACCGTAGCCCAGCTTCATGGAGACGGTTGCGAATGGTCCTCGCCGATACCCCAGGAGCAACAGTGTCCCTAATTTGCTGGGAAGTGGCGGTGCGGTCCCCTACGGCACTGCGTAGGATCCTACGGTCTTGGCGTGCATCCGTGCGTCGCTGCGGTCCGGTCCCAGGTCGACGGGCACGTGCACCTTCCGCCGACCACTGGCGACAACATCGATGTACTGTGGAGACCTCACGCCCCATGTTGAGCAATTCGGCGGTACGTCCACCCGGCCTCCCGCATGCCCACTATACGCCCTCGCTCAAAGTCCGTCAACTGCACATACGGTTCACGTCCACGCTGTCGCGTCATGCTACCAGTGTTAAAGACTGCGATGGAGCTCCGTATGCCACGGCAAACTGGCTGACACTGACGGCGGCGGTGCACAAATGCTGCGCAGCTAGCGCCATTCGACGGCCAACACCGCGGTTCCTGGTGTGTCCGCTGTGCCGTGCGTGTGATCATTGCTTGTACAGCCCTCTCGCAGTGTCCGGAGCAAGTATGGTGGGTCTGACACACCGGTGTCAATGTTTTCTTTTTCCATTTCCAGGAGTGTATGTATTGTAAAAGGAGACTAACCAAATCTAAAAAGCGATAAAAACAGAGTAAAAGGGGAGTCAGCGTTCAGACGCTAGAAAGCAAAAGTATGTATTGTAAAAGGAGACTAACCAAATCTAAAAAGCAATAAAAAAAGAGTAAAAGGGGAGTCAGGAATCTCCAAACACAGCTTACAGTGAGAGACACCCCAACCCTCACCGCCCTGTCCCTACGCCAGAGGGAGATTAAAAACCTGAAACGTCTCTGTTGGATTCCTTTCATGTTAATTTCTTAAATATGTTGTCATTTACGGCATAAATTCCTCTTCTAAATTTACTGTGCTGTTTCTGACTATCTGGGAGGAGACTGAGCAGTGGAATGTGTTATTTTTACACATAAACAAGAACTATCTGTCACACTACTACACTTTAAAGCACAGTTTATATGTAATTCACATCACACAGTCTCATACGGAACCTACATCCGCTTTCTTTTATATACTGTATATGATAAGATACTGCCATCCCCCTTCCCTTCTGTGTGAGAGGATGAATGAGCAAATCTATTTGTAGTTGCATGCTGGATGGTAGCAGACAAGCCTGTCTGCTACAGAACAGTAGGACCAACGTCGGAACAGGTAGCTACGCTTTCTAAAAGCGGAGAGGTTTCTATGCTTAGTATGGTCCTGTCCGTCCCTTGTCATGTTGGTATAGGAAGCTGCCTCTCTGGTCACTTCCGTTTGTATTTGGGAAGCACGCTCGGTAGGAGCGCAGGCAGTCTGTCCGCAGCGAGCGTCTGAAGTGGTAAGATCTCCGGCTAAGCGCGTGTCTGCTAAGTCCGTATGACAATGGATTTCTTAAGTTCAGCCTAACTGAAAATTTAATCACCTTTATTTCAGGTTTAGCTCTAAAATATCTAATGTTATCTTAAATTGCAACGCAGTGTAATTCGCGTGTGAAGTAGTTCAGAATATCTTCCGGTAGTTGCTTTGCCACTAGTTTGAGAGTAAAGTGGAACCACGTGTTGATCAGTAACTCTAAGATCATCAATCTTAAATGCGAATGCTCGTGTGATTATAACGTCTCGTCTTGACAATATTTTTCAATATAGCAACTTTTCTTTGTGTTCAACCCACGTGGGGTGTACTTTGTGAGACCAGTACCACGTGCTTATGCAACTGTTTGACCCATCAGGTTAATAGTAAGACGATAGTAACCAGTTCAAGGTTTTTCTTTAGTAAATTGCGTTTCGATGTAATTTATTTTAATTATCATAATTATTGTGGAGTTACACTCTTTGTGCAAGCCAAGTTGACCACGTGAAGCATGTGGTGGAAGCATCAAAGTAGCCCTCAGCTATTCTTTTCGGGAAGATTTCACAGAGAGTTAGTATGAATTTAGTATTATGTAGTAATTACATGACGGACAGGATTGCGCTACGAACGTAACTTCTTTGGGTGAAAATTGAATCGGTTGGTTGTGGTTAATTTCCTCTTGCATATGTTTCAACGTTCTTTGTGTGTTATTTTATGAATGCAGTGTTGTATGCAGTCTCCCAATCTTGGCTCCCTATTTGATGCGTTCTGTAAGATTACAAACTCACATTTTCACAGTCCTAAATAAGGCAGCAGCTTAGTTATGACTCAAGTTTAATATGCTGAAATTTCAATGATCAATATTAACATAAATTTCCAAATATAAACTGATTTATTTCTTTTCATACCGGCTGTCGCATGACGATTAAAAGATTATAATTAATGTTAGTCTGGTTGGGAATTTGGTAAGCTAGACTGGATACCTGGTGAAACAGTTGCTCAGTAATGCAAGGATAACTTCCCCAGACAGTTCACAGCTTTAATCTGCTTTTATTGTCTATCAGTACCACTTTCATAGCAAATTAAAGCAACAACGTTACAAACCTTACAATTGAAAATAAACCCTTTCACGGAGGAAACTGAGAACCAGTTCGACCATCCGGGAATCGTTCGCCAATATTAAAGGTAAAGTGCAGGGAAGTCTGTACTTAGTACGCAGAGCCAAAAGAAGTGGACATTCCACCAAAATGTAGGCTACTGACTGGAAGGCTCCACAAGCACAAAGTGGGGGTGGCTCATTATGCAAAAGAAAACCATGGGTCAGCCTGGTATGGCCGAAGCGGAGACGACACAGAGATGTCGAGTGCTTTCGGGAGAGGAGAAAGAAAGAGCGCCACGGGACAGGTGTCACCTTAATCGCACGAAGATTATTAGACAGGGAGGTATCCTCCCAAGAGTTGGCCCATTATTTGATATGAAACCGTAAATCCGCCGCAGGAGGGGTTAAAGAGGGGCGGGGGGGGGGGGGGGGGGGTACGCGACTGCTCCCCCAACCAAACGAACAGCAAGCTTATTACCTGGGATACCCACATAGCCAGGGACCCAAAGGAAGTCAACGGAACAAGCAGCATGATGAAGACCGTCTCGGTCATGTATGGCCGAGACAAAGGTTCTAAAAAAAACGTTCAAATGTGTGTGAAATCTTATGAGACTTAACTGCTAAGGTCGTCAGTTCCTAAGCTTACACACTACTTAACCTAAATTATCCTAAGGACAAACACACACACCCATGCCCGAGGGAGGACTCTAACCTCCGCAGGGACCAGCCACATAGTCCGTGGCTGCAGCGCCTTAGACCAAGGTTCAAATGGTTCTGAGCACTATGGGACTTAACATCTGTGGTCATCAGTCCCCTAGAACTTAGAACTACTTAAACCTAACTAACCTAAGGGCATCACACACATCCGTGCCCGAGGTAGGATTCGAACCTGCGACCGTAGCAGTCGCGCGGTTCCGGACTAAAGCGCCTAGAACCTAACGGTCACCGCGGCCGGCCCGAGACCAAGGGATGGCGGGAAAAGCACCGATCAATAGCCTGAAGGCCACTTATTGAGTCCGTACATAACAAAACGCGGTTGCGTTGGGACTGTTTAATGAAGGTAAGGGTCTGGGAAATTGCCATCAATTACGCAGTAAACACCCCACATGCAGTTGGCAGCAGATAATTTTCCATGTCAACAGAGGACGTGCAGGCATATCCCACACTATCAGCAGATTTAGAGCCATCGGTGTAAAAGAACAACAGCATCCCGAAACTCCCATAAAATTCGGCCGAAAAAAACAACGTAACACCATCGGGGGAACGGAATTTTTCGGACATCGGCGGAGATCCATCCGAATCCGGGGCCAAGGAACTAACCAAGGGGAGGTGGGCCGTGTTGGGGAGGGAACGTGGGAGACTTCTCATGTGGGGAGAGATCCGGCGACCTTGCTAGCCAAGGTAGTGTTCGATAAGCACGAAGACAAGCAGTAGAAAATCTCGCCATGTGCAGGCGAGTATCATCTAGCTGAAGTGTAAGTCCAGAATGGTTTGCCATGAAGGGTACCAAAACGAGGCGTAGAAATATCGTCGACATACCTCTGTGCTGTATGGGTGACGTGGAAGGCAACCTAAGGTGTCTTGCTATGAAAACAGATGGCACCTGGTTGTCGAGCGTATGGTGGATGAGAGGTTGGTATCACACCGCTGGCTGGAGCGCCTGTAGACACTTCTTCGCTGGTCAGCGGGGTCAATTCGACAACGGACTCAACACTCAACACTGAAGACAATTCTACTCCAGTCAATGAAATTCCAGACCGAAGACGTGTCTGGAGACGCCCCAGATAGTGATGGGATACCAACCTGACTCGCCCGCCATACTGTCCGACATACAGACGTGATGATATGGGATGCCATTCTTTTCACAGCAGGACCCCTTGGTTGTCATTCGCGGCACCCTTACAGCCCAGCGTAACATCGACGATATTCTACGCCCTTTTGTTGCCCTTTATGAAAAGCCATTCTGGACTTACATGTCAGCAAGATAATGCCGGCCGCAAACGGCGGGAGTTTCTATGTTTGTCTCCATTTGCCAAACCCTACCTCGGCCAGCGAAGTCCCCGCTCATCTCCCCAAAATTGAGAACTTTTGGACTATTACGGGTGGGGTCCTCCAAACAGCTAGGGATTTTGCTGACCCAAGCGCCAACTGTAGAGAATTTGGCACGATACCTCTCAGGAGTGCATCCAACAACTGTATGAATCTATAGCCTACCATCCCGAAAAACTGTTTGTGTAAAGGCAAGAGGTCGCCCACTCCGGCCGGCTAAACTTTTGACATGAATGATTGTTTTAAGTTATGCAATGTTTACTGTATAATAAACAATTTAAGAAAAAATCGAAACCTCCGTATCGTATTCGTGTAGGGTGCTGTGAACATCCCACGTCCCTAGTTATGTTATGAATGCTCGCGCCTCCCCAGTTAAAGGTTATTCTGGTTGCGTTTCTTATTTGGTGGAATGTACAGGCATCCACATTGGTGCTGCTGTCTCCCAGATCTACTACGCTGTGGAAAACCGTAATAGCTTCCTCCTTTCCATTATGAACGAACGCAAAAATTACAAATATTGATGCAACAGAAAATCGCCTAAATTCACTCAACGGTGGAAAGGTGCCGGGAACGAACGAGATACCTGCGAAAGTCTACAGGTATTATGCAAAATAACTTAGTAGCACTTTATTGTAGTTCACTAGTACAACGAAGACCACCCAAGCGATTGGAGGAAAGAAATGTCGGCCGACACACGCACGAGCCTTGACGCCAATGTGTTTCACAATTATAGAATGTGCTTCACGCTTGAAATGTGTTTTTGGGGAACGAGAATCTACTCTATAAAAATCTTTCTTGGTTCCGCAAAATGTTGTTTTCTTAATTCAGTTACCTCAGTTTGTACCCAAGATCCTGCGCTCCTTAGTTTTCGGATCGCATGCTTTACATTTCACCAGACTGTCGTTCAATGAATAAAATACAGCCTAATTTGTGATGGGTTCGGGATTTCCTTTTAGATATGACCCAACACGATGTTCTTAACGGGACGAAATCACAGTTGTAAATGTAAATTCGAAAATACCGGGTGGGAAATTGCTATGGTAGTTACTGTCTACAATATAACGGATGTTTCACGTACGAAGCAAGTGCTGTGTCCGATGCTGAGCGGAATCACTACCGGGGAGACAAATTTCGACCGCCGCCAACGCTTCCGCCCTCTCCTCTGACTGGCATGTGGCGTATCTGTTAAGCTGAAATCAACACGTTAGGAGAGGCGTTAAAACGAAGCTAGGGAAAATTGTTGTTCCGTGCACCACCTGACTGATTTGCCAGTGCGATATGCTCAGAGAGCTGTAAACGAACTCAAAACGGAAACTTACAGAAGATAAAAGGCAGTGCATCAATTGGCCAACTCAGATAATGATGTTCGATGACTGTACTGAACTGCCTTTTTGCAGCGTGAGCATAATGGAAAGGTTGATTTTGAAACGCCCTTTTTTTATGAAACATGGTGTAATATTTCTGTCCCCAGGGGCCATGGATTTATTCTTGGAGCGATGGTTTAGTTGCAAGAGTGTGACGTCACAAGGTGGAGTAGAGCAAGAACTACAGATGGCGCTGCCTGTAGTCTAATTAAAATTAATTGATAGCTAACACTACTGGAACCTTTCGTGCAATGTGCGATTCAGCGTCACATAGCTTGTTATCATAAGCACAGGGATCGGCATCCAATAGTTAAACTTCACAAGAAATTGTGACTGGGTCACCTGCAGGGTGTATACGCGCGTAAGATAAAAAATAAAATAAAAAAAAAAAAAAAAGATTTTTTCCGGTTTTCCCCGATTAAAAAAGCACTTTCTCCACGTAAAAATACACTTCTACCAAGTTGAAAAATACACTTTTTCCGTGGTAAGTGACAGTATACTTTTCCTTGGAGCTGTAAAAATATCAGTCCTTTGAATGGTAAAGGTTTTACATACCAGCATGGAACTTCAGAGAACGAGAAAACTCGGAAAAAAGTTTTGGCAAAACCTATGATGTGCAGTAACATTTACCCTGCGTATTTTCAAATGACGATACACTGCATATTTTTGCATTCGCATTACGAAAGCACGTTAGTTTCCGAAGCATTGAAATCGAGATTGAAATGCACTTTTGCAAGCCAGTCATAGCTTATGTCACGTGATATCGCCAGCCTACGACAGCAGATATTCAGAGCATAGAACACGTGACGTCATCAGCCAACAGCAACTTCAGTGTTAAGTAGTGTGAACACACAAACAGGAAAGGTTAATGGTTTAAATTAATGCATACAGTGTAGCTAAAAGAAAAGTTAAGCTTTCATATATAATGTTGGCCTTTAAGATTAATAAGTGACAAGAAGAGCTAAGCTTTCACATAAAATATAGGTCTTTTTCCTAGTGTTACACTTTGGGTAAGATACATCACACAAATGTGCCAGTAAAATTTTAAATAATGACAATATCTGGTCTCATGGGCTCGAAATTCATCTAAGTGGCTAGTCCCCAAAGTGTTAAGTTTTAAATGAGATTAAAACGCTCTGTGATTTAAGAAATTCATTGCACATTCGCATACGTAACATAACTCATCTTGCGCAGAAGGAAATTTACTTTGCAACTTACGATTTTCGAGTCACCACTCTAAATATTGTCCCGCGATTTGTTAGAAATAGCTACGTTTCAGCAGTTGCCACAGAGCGCTATAAAATAGGCGTTACGCTAGGCGCAAATTGAGGCGCGAATAGCGCGTGTGGTGCGGCGCACCGCCGCGCGCATTTTTGTTAACTTCGCAGTTTCTATTGCGCATGGGCAGCTACGATGACGTAGAAAGCCCATATGTTCGTACATGTAGAGTATTAAGAGATCTTACATGACGTCATAAAAGAAATAGGATACTCCAAGAGCATTGGAATTTCCGGCTTAAAGAGCAAATTTGTATGTCCAGATTCACAAAGAAGTAGGCCCCAATCTGATATTAAGCTTTTCAGTGCGGTTTTCGGGATGCAAATTTTCTTGGAGTACCAATACTGCATTATCTTATGTTTGATTCTTTACCTTGGCATAATGTCATACGTACCAGATGATGAAAGTGTGCACTTGAAATTCAGTGAACAGTTGAAACTAGCCAGTAGTGCTGAATAAAACACTTTGTTTCTAATAAATTGATTGCCTCTGGGGAAAAGATTAATAAAAACCGCATTTATTTAGCAAACCCACAAAAATAACTCCATTGTTCTGCAGAGCGATTGACTGTCGAAAATGTGTAAGTAAAATAAAATCAGAAAACTAATAACGTATGGTAGCTTTCCGTAATTATGCTCACCTGATAGCCCCCAACCACAGAAACCCGTTTTGTTTTCATTTGATGTGAGACGTTGAACGACGAGGAAACAGCAAAATCACTAAACGTAAACAACTTCCGTGGAGACTAATCCCTGCCCACTACAACCCAACTACGGTCGCAGGTTCGAATACTGCCTCGGGCATGGATGTGTGTGATGTCCTTAGGTTAGCTAGGTTTAAGTAGTTCTAAGTTCTGCCCCCCCCCCCCCCCCCATGAACCATGGACCTTGCCGTTGGTGGGGAGGCTTGCGTGCCTCAGCGATATAGATAGCTGTACCGTAGGCACAACCACAACGGAGGGGTATCTGTTGAGAGGCCAGACAAACGTGTGGTTCCTGAAGAGGGGCAGCAGCCTTTTCAGTAGTTGCAGGGGCAACAGTCTGGATGATTGACTGATCTGGCCTTGTAACAATAACCAAAACGGCCTTGCTGTGCTGGTACTGCGAACGGCTGAAAGCAAGGGGAAACTACGGCCGTAATTTTTCCCGAGGGCATGCAGCTTTTACTGTATGATTAAATGATGATGGCGTCCTCTTGGGTAAAATATTCCGGAGGTAAAATAGTCCCCTATTCGGATCTCCGGGCGGGGACTACTCAAGAGTATGTCGTTATCAGGAGAAAGAAAACTGGCGTTCTACGGATCGGAGCGTGGAATGTCAGATCCCTTAATCGGGCAGGTAGGTTAGAAAATTTAAAAAGGGAAATGGATAGGTTAAAGTTAGATATAGTAGGAATTAGTGAAGTTCGGTGGCAGGAGGAACAAGACTTCTGGTCACGTGACTGTAGGGTTATAAACACAAAATCAAATAGGGGTAATGCAGGAGTAGGTTTAATAATGAATAGGAAAATAGGAATGCGGGTAAGCTACTACAAACAGCATAGTGAACGCATTATTGTGGCCAAGATAGACACGAAGCCCATGCCTACTACAGTAGTACAAGTTTATATGCCAACTAGCTCTGCAGATGACGAAGAAATTGAAGAAATGTATGATGAAATAAAACAAATTATTCAGATAGTGAAGGGAGATGAAAATTTAATAGTCATGGGTGACTGGAATTCGAGTGTAGGAAAAGGGAGAGAAGGAAACGTAGTAGGTGAATACGGATTGGGGCTAAGAAATGAAAGAGGAAGCCACCTGGTAGAATTTTGCTCAGAGCACAACTTAATCATAGCTAACACTTGGTTTAAGAATCATGATAGAAGGTTGTATACATGGAAGAACCCTGGAGATACTAAAAGGTATCAGATAGATTATAAAATGGTAAGACAGAGATTTAGGAACCAGGTTTTAAATTGTAAGACATTTCCAGGGGCAGATGTGGACTCTGACCACAATCTATTGGTTATGACCTGTAGATGAAAACTGAAGAAACTGCAAAAAGGTGGGAATTTAAGGAGATGGGATCTGGATAAACTAAAAGAACCAGAGGTTGTACAGAGATTCAGGGAGAGCATAAGGGAGCAATTGACAGGAATGGGGGAAATAAATACAGTAGAAGAAGAATGGGTAGCTTTGAGGGATGAAGTAGTGAAGGCAGCAGAGGATCAAGTAGGTAAAAAGACGAGGGCTAGTAGAAATCCTTGGGTAAGAGAAGAAATATTGAATTTAATTGATGAAAGGAGAAAATATAAAAATGCAGTAAATGAAGCAGGCAAAAAGGAGTACAAACGTCTCAAAAATGAGATCAACAGGAAGTGCAAAATGGCTAAGCAGGGATGGCTAGAGGACAAATGTAAGGATGTAGAGGCTTATCTCACTAGGGGTAAGATAGATACTGCCTACAGGAAAATTAAAGAGACCTTTGGAGATAAGAGAGCCACTTGTATGAACATCAAGAGCTCAGATGGAAACCCAGTTCTAAGCAAAGAAGGGAAAGCAGAAAGGTGGAAGGAGTATATAGAGGGTCTATACAAGGGCGATGTACTTGAGGACAATATTATGGAAATGGAAGAGGATGTAGATGAAGATGAAATGGGAGATAAGATACTGCGTGAAGAGTTTGACAGAGCACTGAAAGACCTGAGTCGAAACAAGGCCCCCGGAGTAGACAACATTCCATTGGAACTACTGACGGCCTTGGGAGAGCCAGTCCTGACAAAACTCTACCATCTGGTGAGCAAGATGTATGAAAACGGCAAAATACCCTCAGATTTCAAGAAGAATATAATAATTCCAATCCCAAAGAAAGCAGGTGTTGACAGATGCGAAAATTACCGAACTATCAGTTTAATAAGTCACAGCTGCAAAATACTAACTCGAATTCTTTACAGACGAATGGAAAAACTAGTAGAAGCCGACCTTGGGGAAGATCAGTTTGGATTCCGTAGAAATACAGGAACACGTGAGGCAATACTGACCTTACGACTTATCTTAGAAGAAAGATTAAGGAAAGGCAAACCTACGTTTCTAGCATTTGTAGACTTAGAGAAAGCTTTTGACAATGTTGACTGGAATACTCTCTTTCAAATTCTAAAGGTGGCAGGGGTAAAATACAGGGAGCGAAAGGCTATTTACAATTTGTACAGAAACCAGATGGCAGTTATAAGAGTCGAGGGACAAGAAAGGGAAGCAGTGGTTGGGAAGGGAGTAAGACAGGGTTGTAGCTTCTCCCCGATGTTATTCAATCTGTATATTGATCAAGCAGTAAAGGAAACAAAAGAAAAATTCGGAGTAGGTATTAAAATCCATGGAGAAGAAATAAAAATGTTGAGGTTCGCCGATGACATTGTAATTCTGTCAGAGACAGCAAAGGACTTGGAAGAGCAGTTGAACGGAATGGATGGTGTCTTGAAAGGAGGATATACGATGAACATCAACAAAAGCAAAACGAGGATAATGGAATGTATTCGAATTAAGTCGGGTGATGTTGAGGGTATTAGATTAGGAAATGAGACACTTAAAGTAGTAAAGGAGTTTTGCTATTCGGGGAGCAAAATAACTGATGATGGTCGAAGTAGAGAGGATATCAAATGTAGACTGGCAATGGCAAGGAAAGCGTTTCTGAAGAAGAAAAATTTGTTAACATCGAGTATAGATTTAAGTGTCAGGAAGTCATTTCTGAAAGTATTTGTATGGAGTGTAGCCATGTATGGAAGTGAAACATGGACGGTAAATACACTCCTGGAAATTGAAATAAGAACACCGTGAATTCATTGTCCCAGGAAGGGGAAACTTTATTGACACATTCCTGGGGTCAGATACATCACATGATCACACCGACAGAACCACAGGCACATAGACACAGGCAAAAGAGCATGCACAATGTCGGCACTATTACAGTGTATATCCACCTTTCGCAGCAATGCAGGCTGCTATTCTCCCATGGAGACGATCGTAGAGATGCTGGATGTAGTCCTGTGGAACCGCTTGCCATGCCATTTCCACCTGGAGCCTCAGTTGGACCAGCGTTCGTGCTGGACGTGCAGACCGCGTGAGACGACGCTTCATCCAGTCCCAAACATGCTCAATGGGGGACAGATCCGGAGATCTTGCTGGCCAGGGTAGTTGACTTACACCTTCTAGAGCACGTTGGGTGGCACGGGATACATGCGGACGTGCATTGTTCTGTTGGAACAGCAAGTTCCCTTGCCGGTCTAGGAATGGTAGAACGATGGGTTCGATGACGGTTTGGATGTACCGTGCACTATTCAGTGTCCCCTCGACGATCACCAGTGGTGTACAGCCAGTGTAGGAGATCGCTCCCCACACCATGATGCTGGGTGTTGGCCCTGTGTGCCTCGGTCATATGCAGTCCTGATTGTGGCGCTCACCTGCACGGCGCCAAACACGCATACGACCATCATTGGCACCAAGGCAGAAGCGACTCTCATCGCTGAAGACGACACGTCTCCATTCGTCCCTCCATTCACGCCTGTCGCGACACCACTGGAGGCGGGCTGCACGATGTTGGGGCGTGAGCGGAAGACGGCCTAACGGTGCGCGGGACCGTAGCCCAGCTTCATGGAGACGGTTGCGAATGGTCCTCGCCGATACCCCAGGAGCAACAGTGTCCTTAATTTGCTGGGAAGTGGCGGTGCGGTCCCCTACGGCACTGCGTAGGATCCTACGGTCTTGGCGTGCATCCGTGCGTCGCTGCGGTCCGGTCCCAGGTCGACGGGCACGTGCACCTTCCGCCGACCACTGGCGACAACATCGATGTACTGTGGAGACCTCACGCCCCACGTGTTGAGCAATTGGGCGGTACGTCCACCCGGCCTCCCGCATGCCCACTATACGCCCTCGCTCAAAGTCCCTCAACTGCACATACGGTTCACGTCCACGCTGTCGCGGCATGCTACCAGTGTTAAAGACTGCGATGGAGCTCCGTATGCCACGGCAAACTGGCTGACACTGACGGCGGCGGTGCACAAATGCTGCGCAGCTAGCGCCATTCGACGGCCGACACCGCGTTTCCTGGTGTGTCCGCTGTGCCGTGCGTGTGATCATTGCTTGTACAGCCCTCTCGCAGTGTCCGGAGCAAGTATGGTGGGTCTGACACACCGGTGTCAATGTGTTCTTTTTTCCATTTCCAGGAGTGTAGTTTGGACAAGAAGAGAATAGAAGCTTTCGAAATGTGGTGCTACAGAAGAATGCTGAAGATTAGATGGGTAGATCACATAACTAATGAAGTATTGAATAGGATTGGGGAGAAGAGAAGTTTGTGGCACAACTTGACCAGAAGAAGGGATCGGTTGGTAGGACATGTTCTGAGACATCAAGGGATCACCAATTTAGTATTGGAGGGCAGCGTGGAGGGTAAAAATCGTAGGGGGAGACCAAGAGATGAATACACTAAGCAGATTCAGAAGGATGTAGGTTGCAGTAGGTACTGGGAGATGAAGAAGCTTGCACAGGATAGAGTAGCATGGAGAGCTGCATCAAACCAGTCTCAGGACTGAAGACCACAACAACAACAAGTTCTGGGGGACTGATGACCTCAGACGTTAAGTCCCATAGTGCTAAGAGCCATTTGAGCCATTTTTTTGAATCTGGCACTTCGACGCGCCAGAAAAATTTTTCCGGGGAGCATCTGGCTGCTTGTTGCTACTGCTGATACAGCTAGCAGTCACACTTCTAGCAGCCGGAAGCGGAAGAAGGCAGTGCCCATACGCAACTCAATTGCGCATGCGCGTGAGAAACTGCTCAAACGAACTTTATGTCAACAGTTCTGACGTCACGCTCGTCGGTAGGAGTTTATTGTTAGGAGGTATTACAGAGTCTTCCTTCTGAAGCCTTTGGCATATTTTGCTATTGATCAGTTCTTATCAAACAAAATTACAAAAATTTAACTGAACACTAACATAATGAAAACTTATTGGCATTCTAAAAAAATTCCCAGTTTTCTCCTGGAAGAAAAAGTTCTCGCACCCTGACCTTTGTCATTAATGTTACATCCCCAAACAGTGTAGTGGGGTAGCGTAGTGGTTAGCGTATAAACCTGACATACAGAAGGTCGTATGTTCTTATCTCGTCAAATTTTGCGAAAATTTTGTTATCCCTAAATCAGATGAAGAGATTTATTATTATTTTTATTCAATGAATTGTTTGAAATATTTTTATTTCTAGTACTTTGCAGCATTATTTTCATCATCGTATTAACTTTATTTGCTCTTATTTTCCTTCCCATAATTTTTTCGTTTGCAATCTGCCTATAATCTGCAACCAAGTGCCAACCAGGACTGCTCATCGGTTGGTAACGCGGCAGTTCGTATAGACAGTCAACGGATAGTTTCACGTAACCAACGACACTTTGCTTTTAGTGCTGAAACTGAAAATTTTTGCTTTTAGTGCTGAAACTGAAAATTTTTGTCTAGTGTTTGCTCGCAGAGGTTAGCTTTAATCGCCGTGAACGAGCTACTACTACTACATGATCAGGCCCAGTGGACCGCACGCATCTACAAGTTTCCTCCTCCACTGTATTCTGTCCATTGCTGCTATCCGCCATCCGTTCACATCTATTGACACTTGGTTTAAATATTCATGGAGGCCATCCCTCCAACACTTCTTGGGTCTCCGTGGCGGTCTCTTTCCTGTAGGTGTGAAATCCAGGAGCTTCCGAGGCCATCTGTTGTCCTCCATCCGGGCAACATGGCCGGCCCACAGCAATCGTTTGGCTTTGACAGTTCCTGCTATGTTGGGCTGCTGGTATAGTTCCTCAAGCTCTTGGTTGTATCTGATCCTCCATTCCCCTGTATCTGCATCCAGAACTGGACCGAAGATCTTCCAAAGCACTTTTCTCTCAAAAACAAAGAGCTTATGGAAGTCCTGTTTCCGGATACTACATGTCTCACAGCCATACAGAACAACAGGCTGGATCAGGGTTTTGTACATTCGAATCTTGAACTGTCTGGAGAGATATCTTGACCGAAGCAGTTGTGCTAGGCTGTGGTAAAATCGGTTTCCTGCTTGTATTCTGGCATTGATTTCTGCTTCACATGACGAGTTCTCAGTGAAAGGTGCCCCTATGTATTTGAATTCTTGCATTCTCATGTACGACTGGTCCCCAACCTGCAGTGATTGTAGATGATCAGCAGTCTGACAATTACCACGCGTCATAACGAGGTACTCTGTCTTGGCTTCGTTTATGTTTAGCCCAAATTTGCTGGCAGCCTCCTTTAGTGCTTTCGTCATTTGCTTCAACTCCTCTTCCGACCTAGAGAGTAAACAGATGCCGTCTGCATAGGTTAAATATGCCAGTCTCTTTCCTTCGATTTCAATCCCTTCGTTCTCTTGGAACGTCTCGTGTACGATCTTCTCGAGGGCCAAGTTGAACAGCATAGGGGACAACCCATCTCCTTGCCTGAGTCCTGTCAAAATTTTTAACTCCTCAGTTACGCTATTTCCCATCTTCACCTTTGCACGTGTTTCGTTCAGACAGTATGAGGGCCACAAAAGGCGTCGTCTGATGCACTTCAGTCATTGGTCATTTAAAATCAGCTGTCGACAGAGTATCTCGCATTTACATCATACCTCGCGGCGGCCGCTTCCAACATTGCTCCGCATTACACATTAACAGCATTATTTTGTAAGTGACCCGCCGTGTTAGTGTATCGCCTGTAATCGAGCAGTGGCCGGCAGCCAGTGTGGCAACAACGTAGCGGCAAGTGACAGACGTAAACTGTCAATTTTAATCGGGCTATGTTACAGCAGCAGTCGTGGGAAATTGCGCCAACTGAATCGACTTGTCTTCTGACTGGCCGCTGTAATGAAAGATCGAGAGATTATTCTCTAGCCTACGCACCCACACTAATTTTCGATTGTTAGTTATTTCTGAATTGACATTTCGTGTGTAAAACGCGAGACCTCTCAGTACTGTGTTATCATTAAGAAAGCAAAACATTTTATCATTAGTTTGAAGTACACACAACTATATTGCTAGACAGAGTCGAATCATTTCGTGTCACTGGTTTCTTTCTCAATTATCTAGTAACGAAGTCGTTTGCACCAAACGGTTCGACTGCTAAGAGGGGGGGAAATATAGTCGAGTTGATAAGTCAGATATGCGCGTCTAAGACCGGGAATTTGCAATGCTGACTATTACTGAGTTTAGGAAATAGTACATTCGCTTTTTATACGTTAATAACGTTTTTTGTGTCCACGGCTCTCACCGTCGCTATAAACCGAAGGTAATAGATCAGCGTGACTTGAGTAAACGTGCAAGATACCTCGCAAGCGTATGAGAGAACCCTAACGTCAGATCGGTGAGTTTGAAAGAGTGCGCATTAGTGGCATGACAGCGTGTCAAGCGTCCATCGGCGTGTTTCGGCTGTGCAACGAATGTCTGCGGAATGGTTCACAAAAGGCCGTAGAACACGATGAGATGGGTCAGGTCGCACCCCCCCCCCCCCCCCCCGATAAGGTCGACACATCCGAATGCCACTTCTGGACAATCAGCATTCTTCTCGGCGCGACAGTGGAACACATCGTGCACTATCAGCAGTGATAGTCCGTCAACGTTTATTACGGCAAGGGCTAGATGTGCGTCGTGTCCACTTCTCCGCTTTCCTTTGAAGAATGTGCACAAACATATTAGAAGGCAATGGTGCATGGAACGACGTCACTGGGGACAGGAATAGCATCAACATAATGTTTTCGGGCGAATCCAAGTTCTGTTTGTCTTAAAACTGATGGCCACATTTTGGTTCGCCGCAGACAGAGGGGCGGCATCACAGTGACTGCATTTGCACAAGACTTACAACGGGGACTCAAGCCCTTATGGTGCGATGGTGCGGGGTGCTATTGGGTACAACCACAAATCACAGTTGGTGTGTGTCTAGGGCACTGTGACCAGTGTGACCTACGTGACCTGCGACCCGTAGCCATGCCCTTCCTGTACAACACCCCAAACGCCATTTTTCAGCAAGGTAAAGCAAAATGAGGATAATTGAATGTAGTCCAATTAAGTCGGGTGATGCTGAGGGAATTAGATTAGGAAATGAGACACTTGTAGTAGTAGATGAGTTTTGATATTTGAGGTGCAAAATAACTGATGATGGTCGAAGTAGAGAGGATATAAAAAGTAGATTGGCAATGGCAAGGAAAGCGTTCCTTAAGAGAAATTTCTTAACATCGAGTATAGATTTAAGTGTCAGGAACTCATTTCTGAAAGTATTTGTATGGAATGTAGCCATATATGGACGTGAAATGTGAACGATAAATAGTTTGGACAAGAAGATAATAGAAGCTTTCGAAATGCTGTGCTACAAAGGAATGCTGAAGATTAGATGGGTAAATCACATAACTAATGAGGAGGTATTGAAAAGAATTGGGGAGAAGAGGAATTTGTGGCACAACTTGACTAGAAGAAGGGATTGGTTGGTAGGATATGTTCTGAGACATGAAGGGATTACCAATTTAGTATTGGAGGGCACCGTGGAGGGTAAAAATCGTAGGAGGAGACCAAGAGATGAATACACTACGCAGATTCAGAAGGATGTAGGTTGCAGTAGGTACTGGGAGATGAAGCTTGCACAGGATAGAGTAGCATGAAGAGCTGCATCAAACCAGTCTCTGGACTGAAGACCACAGCAACAACAATGCACGACCACATGTTGCTGCACAAACACGTCCCTTCTTGGTGTCACAGGAAGTCAGCCTTTTGCCCTGGCCTACCAATCACCAGACTTCCCGCCAATCGGAAATGTGCGAGATATGGTGAATCAACGGGTGCAGTGCTGTGACCCAACGCAACACCAAAGATTAACTTTGAAACCAGGTGAACGCAGCGTGGATGGCTTCATCACAGGACGCCACTTGCGCCTTACACGCAGCGATGCCAACACCATTGGATCAATAATCGTTTATCAGGATCCATGGTGGACCCTGTGCCCACCACACAACAGGGCACATGCTGAACGGAGGTGACTGAAGTGCTAATCATTTGTGCAAAATATACTAATGTACATGTCCTTTGAATATGAACGTCCTATCTCTAATCGTTCAACGTGTTCTATTTTTTTTTCTGAACATAAGAATTATTGTGCGCGTGACTCTTGGGGAGTACGAATGATTATGCAACAATATTGTTCAGTTTGCTATTTATCTGAAGAAATGTTCATAATAAAAAATTAGCTCCCCGACAAAATTTGTTCCCCATTTTTTAGCGAGAACGATCCTTGCCTGCTTCACTGTGGTTCAATTAAAAGCTCACAGCATAAACAGCGGTCTCGAGACCTACATGATACCTCCGTGCTCTGACGATATCACTTGAAGACGTCAGTTGGTGGAAATTTTAAAAATCCTGTTTTGCTTTGACGTGGCAAGATTCAGTTACGTTCCCAACACGTCCCGCTACGTCTCATATGTGGTAACACACTGAATTTGACAATGATTCTCATTCATTGCGATTAGGAACGTCGTAATTGCTGAATGTCACGGTTAGCTGAACTTGATTGAGTTCTTAAAATCTGCATGGTGTGAAAGCAAGAATGTGGTGTACAATTAGTGCATTACGAATTACTGTATCTATTTTTTTCCCAACAAGCTGTAAATAATAATGTATCTTTCTTTCCCGAAGAACTAATAAAAGCTGAGGAACGTATTTACGGTTATTTCATCCACATCTGACAGTGTTTATGAGGTTAGTTCACAGCATAGAAACTACCTGGTAACACTGTCAAACGCATTGTCGGTGGGCGCTTCTGCATGAAGTTAACCGTAAGTTCCGTCGTCAGATGAACTTGTTGCCTTCTTGCTGTGTCCTGAAGGTCAGCATTGGCCTGTTTGCTTGTTCGCGCGAGCTGAACCCGTGTTCGTAGTGGGGTGATGATTGGTGAGCGTTTGCCGGATGCATTTACTAGCTAAGGTGTCAGAGTTTGTATTGGATGGTAGCCATAACAAAACAGCCGGTTTATACCACTTAAGTTTCATAATTGGCACATTAAATGCGTACATTGTAGCTGACGCTTAACCGTGAACGTAGTAGGTATCAATTGAAAATGCAAATTACTGTGACCGGATTCATTCACTACGCGTAAAAAAAAGGGGTGGGGCACAACGCGGCAAAAAATCTGTAAGTACGAGGTGCATTCAAGTTCTAAGGCCTCCGATTTTTTTTTCCGGACTGGAAAGAGATAGAAACACCCGCATTGTTTTAAAATGAGGCCGCATTAATTGTCAATACGTCCCAGAGATGGCAGCACCGTACGGCAGATGGAATTTTACCGCCAGCGGCGAGAATGAGAACCGTTTTAAATACTTAAAATGGCGACGTTTTCCTTACTTGAACAGCGTGCAATCATTCGTTTTCTGAATTTGCGTGGTGTGAAACCAATTGAAATTCATTGACAGTTGAAGGTGCCATGTGGTGATGGAGTTATGGATGTGTCAAAAGTGCGTTCGTGGGTGCGACAGTTTAATGAAGGCAGAACATCGTGTGATGACAAACCTCGGGCTCGCACAAGCCGGTCTGATGACATGATTGAGAAAGTGGAGAGAATTGTTTTGGGGGATCGCTGAATGACTGTTGAACAGATCGCCTCCAGAGTTGGCATTTCTGTGCACACAATCCTGCATGACGACCTGAAAATGCGAAAAGTGTCATCCAGGTGGGTGCCACGAATGCTGACGGACGACCACATGGCTGCCCGTGTGGCATGTTGCCAAGCAATGTTGATGCGCAACGACAGCATGAATGGGACTTTCTTTTCGTCGGTAGTGACAATGGATGAGACGTGGATGCCATTTTTCAATCCAGAAACAAAGCTCCAGTCAGCTCAATGGATGCAAAAAATGGTTCAAAATGGCTCTGAGCACTATGGGACTTCTGAGGTCATCAGTCCCCTAGAACTTAGAACTACTTAAACCTAACTAACCTAAGGACATCACACACATCCATTCCCGAGGCAGGATTCGAACCTGCGACCGTAGCAGTCGCGCGGTTCCGGACTGCGCTCCTAGAACCGCTAGACCACCGCGGCCGGCTCAATGGATGCACACAGATTCACCGCCACCAAAAAAATTTCGGGTAACTGCCAGTGCTGAAAAAATGATGGTGTCCATGTTCTGGGACAGCGAGGGCGTAATCCTTACCCATTGCGTTCCAAAGGGGACTACGGTAACAGGTGCATCCTACGAAAATGTTTTGAAGAACAAATTCCTTCCTGCACTGCAACAAAAACGTCCGGGAAGGGCTGCACATGTGCTGTTTCACCAAGACAACGCACCCGCACATCGAGCTAACTTTACGCAACAGTTTCTTCGTGATAACAACTTTGAAGTGACTCCTCATGCTCCCTACTCACCTGACCTGGCTCCTAGTGACTTTTGGCTTTTTCCAACAATGAAAGACACTCTCCGTGGCCGCACATTCACCAGCCGTGCTGCTATTGCCTCAGCGATTTTCCAGTGGTCAAAACAGACTCCTAAAGAAGCCTTCGCCGCTGCCATGGAATCATGGCGTCAGCGTTGTGAAAAATGTGTACGTCTGCAGGGCGATTACGTCGAGAAGTAACGCCAGTTTCATCGATTTCGGGCGAGTAGTTAATTAGAAAAAAAATCGGAGGCCTTAGAACTTGAATGTACCTCATACGACTTCTTGGGGGCAATCTGTCTTCAGGTCACATGCTATGTGATATGACCATCCCTGTGGTAGGTGGCGGTGGGATTTGGAGCAAGAGGAGAAGGAGGAGGAGGAGGAGTAGTAGTAGTAGTAGTAGTAGTGGTGGTGGTGGTGGTAGTGAGGTAATCAGCTCGGTTCCGAGTTTTTTCCGTCACTGTGGTTATTTTTGCGGTTTCAATCTATTAGGTAGATGGACTTAGACTGAAGACGACTCGAAGGTCAAATATTTTTCAAATTCAAAAATTTAGACAAAGAAAAAATGACCACTTCTGCTCTGAGTTACTGCTTGGTCGTGTGCAATACGGAAAGCACACAAGTTATGTACTTTAAAGGATTAATTGCTTTTGCTGAGTTATCAAATAGACCCGTTTTTTATCAGCTACTATTAAATTATAAATGAAATTGAGACAATTTTCAAAAGCCACAGATTTCAGGAGAACCTTTTCACATCTCACCGCTCATAATGTAATAGGCAAATGATATTTATATTGTCTTCGAATGATGTGCAGGGGATTAAAGTTGTGCAGGAGAATTCGTACGTTCAAATCGTCATCTTATTAATCCAAATAAATCTGCCAGACGATGGCAGCATAGTCCTCCGAAATGCTTAGTGAGAAGAACAATTCATGATAACCATATTCAAGTAGCAGTTTGACACTAGTTCGTTTATATAACGATGACGAAACGTATTATCTTTGTCTATTCGAATGAATTACTCAAAGAGAGAAGTTACGAAACAACGGGGAAGTTTAACCATGGACAGCTGGAAGCGCATTTTTTACTTTGAGCACGAATTCTGACGCCTCATGCGGTACTACAAGTCTTAAAAGGCACAACACGCCTTGATCTTGACCAACCAGAAATGGCGAACTTATATATGTATCGGTTGCTTAAAAAATCCGCGTTTCTGGATCTCGACAGGTAACCAATTACTTATCTGCTACGTAGGTTACTACATAAAAAATTAATGGAAAACCTGGATTTTCGAACAGAATTTCTGTGATGGGCCTTTACCAGCGCAGAATGGTGAATCCAGCTGACGCGAGAATTCTACAGTTCTCTCAGGTACCGTACAGACACGGAGATAAAATACACGAATAGCCGTCCACTTTCGGTATGACATTTGTTTCGTTGCCTTTCGCTTGCGAAATTACGATCACGCATCAGCCTATAACTGGCTCCGTCCGCGTTGTTCCTAAGGCCAGTTGGTTACTGTTCCTTGCGGCCTCGGAGGCGCCGTAAGTAGCAATGCGAAAGGGTGTCATGGTTCCGTTAACCAAGGCGCGTACGCCAGGCAACAAGCGAGTTGCCCGTCTTCGAAGTGTTCACTCTAAGTGCAGGGATGTACCATTGCTCAACGCAGACCACCTTAGTCTGCACTGGCTGAGAGGCCAAAATGAGCTAAGAGGTCAAACTCTGCTAAGGTGTAAGGCAGAGCTGCTATTTGACACCACTTATGTTTAATTTGTATGTCATCCCCACCATCGGTATGGCACACACATGCAGTACATTAATAATATGTAATGAATATCATTACAGCATAAAAGAAAAATAAATCAACTAAACATAAACACCTAGTTTTCTAATCTATTCCACCGCTGTGGCATTAGCACTCATAAAATCATTCCATATGCTCTTATAGCATCGTAGAATGCACTCTTCTCTTACATGCCTGATAGATTGTTTCACTGCACCACAGTCACTACTCCGAGATCCCACAATACCCCATTTACAGGGAGTTAGAGGACTGACCACATCCAGTGTGGATTCTATTTAATTTGGCCCACAGTTTTATTTCTCGAACCATCCCCGTTTCTTGGTGATTTCCGATGTGTTGGCAGTTCTTGTTCCAGAGGTCTCTTACTTTGGTATTAACTTGCAGCTAGCTGTCCAGCTAACAGTAGTTGCGGCTGTCTCGACCCCAGCCTATTTCTTCGAAGGCAGGTATGTCGTGGTCAATTGGTAATCCCTTATTCTCTTACATGTTGTGGTAATCTGTGAAAGAGTCTCAGTTCTGCGAATCCTGATGTGTAGGGGAAGCCAGTAGAGAGGAGTTGGTCTCATTGTACAAGTAATCATGCTCATCGTGTTGTTGAGCTGCACATCGATAAGGCTGGTATGACAAGCCGAGTGCAAGAGCCGATGTATGCGAAGTCTCCAAAATTTCGTTTGATTTGTGTAATGAAGTGGTAATGAGGAAAGTTCAGTGCCATCTCGATGGGGAAGAACTTTGTCAAGGGCAGAAAAAGCAGCACGATACGATTCGCTGATTATGTAACAGTTGTCGCCGAATGTGGAAAGGAATTGACATGGATTCTTAATGAAACAGAACGTGTGTTTCCCGATGGTGGTAATATAAACCTAACCACAAAGACGACTGAGGTAAGTGTCAATGCAACCGCAAAAACTGCTGGGTGCAAGACAAGAGAATCTTACATGCAGAGACACGAAAATATAAACCTTGAGATCATAAAAAGATGAGCAAAAATTTAATTTGTAATAAAACCTCTCGTAGGGTGCGAAATATTACAATGACGTTAGAAATGAACGATTGGGAACCTTTCAAAAGTGGTGGAACAGAAGATTATTGATGGGGAATACAGACGTTTCGCAACGTGTCAATGAGAAAGCATGCCTAAATATCACGAATAGAAGCGAGAGAATAGTTTGGTACTGTAACGAAACTTCCTTGTTCCGTTACGTGGGGAGGCAGTGAAATTTTGCTGGGGTGAAATTTTTAACATCGAAAAGAGATTATTTAATTTAACCACAAAAACCTTAAAAATTATTCTTGTGTTTCATAGACATTCAAGAAACATCATGGGGGTGTTTCTTACTGATCACATTGGCCTCCACCACTCAGACTTACTTTGAGGCAAATGTAAATGTTTACTGCTGGAACAGTTTCCAAAACATTACACTTTCGTAACTAGTTCTGCAGTGACACATATACAGGGTGTTACAAAAACGTACCGCCAAACTTTCAGGAAACATTCCTCACACACAAATAAAGAAAAGATGTGGACATGTGTCCGGAAACGCTTAATTTCCATGTTGGAGCTCATTTTAGTTTCGTCAGTATGTACTGTACTTCCTCGATTCACCGCCATGATTTCATACGGGATACTCTACCTGTGCTGCTAGAACATGTGCCTTTACAAGTACGACACAACATGTGGTTCATGCACGATGGAGCTCCTGCACATTTCAGTCGAAGTGTTCGTACGCTTCACAACAACAGATTCGGTGACCGATGGATTGGTAGAGGCGGACCAATTCCATGGCCTCCACGCTCTCCTGACCTCAACCCTCTTGACTTTCGTTTATGGGGGCATTTGAAAGCTCTTGTCTACGCAACCCCGGTACCAAATATAGAGACTCTTCGTGCTCGTATTGTGGACGGCTGTGATACAATACGCCATTCTACAGGGCTGTATCAGCGCATCAGGGATTCCATGCGACAGAGGGTGGATGCATGTATCCTCGCTAACGGAGGACATTTTGAACATTTGCTGTAACAAAGTGTTTCAAGTCACGCTGGTACGTTCTGTTGCTGTGTGTTTCCATTCCGTGATTAATGTGATTTGAAGAGAAGTAATAAAATGAGCTGTAACATGGAAAGTAAACGTTTCCAGACACATGTTCACATAACATATTTTCTTTCGTTGTTAGTCAAGAATGTTTCCTGAAAGTTTGGCCGTACTATTTTGTAACACCCTTTATAAAATACTGAAAGATAACAATGCGAACCTAAATTTTCTTAATTATGGCTTCATTTGTAAATGCAAAATATTGCAAACATATGTTGGACAGGCTTGGCCTACCAGTACACAAATGGAATCATAAAATTTATGAGATCTAATATATTACACGAAATCACTTATTAGATACCATCGGAATTACAGAACTTTCAAAACAGAAATGTAAAACAAAAAAATGGCTGTTTTATTTCAGTACATATTGCGACAAGTCGATGAAGAAAGCTCTGTCTCTACCCGAGTACAAATCGCAGACCTTTGATGCACGCTCCAGCACCTACGCTGTTGCTAATGTAATCCTTTCTTCTGTTACTGCTGCTGCTACCCACGTCAGTGTCACTAGCAAAACAGTAGTATTTATCTAGAGTGTCTTCGAAATTATACTGTTCGTAACAGAACAAGTAACTTATTAAGGGAAATGATAAATTAACTACGCATTAACTGAAATGCTATTAGTGGCAACGATTTTCAATCGCTAGTTCTCCTTAGGTTATCAAACCTGGCAAATTTCAAAAATAATCGTATGGACAGTACGTAAAGGTACAGTGAGAAAATGCAAAGACATGCTTCAAGAAAAACAGGGTTTATACTACTTTCTCAGTACCTTCACACTGACCTACTAACTTAGAGCACAGTTCGATATCATTGCTCAGCCTGAAGTTAGCGAAGCAGCAGTAACACAACTGTGCAAAGGTAACATCTGCGTCGCCAGAAATGCCCTTTACATATCGTGAAAACGGTATGTCTAGTCTTTCAGCCACCTACGATCTCCGGACTATTGTTCACCACGTGCACGGATTTTCTTGGTTAACGATCACTGTACTTCTACAAACGGTGTCTAGTGTATACAGGAAGCATTGCCCAGCGGCCCCGCTGTACTGCCTAAGGCAGCGGCAATAGCAACTGCAGAAAGAGCAGCATTAGCAACATCAACTCTAGCATGAACAGCGGCGGTTGCGGCGGGTCTGTGGTCTCTCTTTTGAACACCTCTGCGCGGACGCCGCGACTGGTGGCGAAATCAGAAGCTAATCGACTTAGGAAACCACTGCCTTAAAAAGAAAGTGAAACGGACAGATTACGGCTGCTTCTTTATGGAAACAGACATCTGAAGTCTTTATGGAAATCACTTTCGCAGTGATCAATAACTGCTCACTATGTAAAAAGCCTGACATTAACAACGTATGTGTTATCAATTTACGTCCGTGGCGAGTTACAATGAACCACATCAGACATAGAGCTATTTGCTTCACACTCGCAAGTACAGGTGCTTCACTTGGCCACAGATAGGCTGCTAGCTGCTAAGCACCCTCTAGTTCCCCACACTGCAGGGTAACTACAGATGTTTGTTACAAATCCACTACTACGCTCCTCTTGATAAGAGGGACACCTATTTTACGTGTACATTGGTATTCATAATCACAGGATCATATATTCTCAGGAATTCTTTACTAGAAGCGTATGATTTTAAGTGAATAATTAATAGACGCACTGCCTCCATAAGATCACTACACTACGAAGGTAATCTGACTTACTGTAAGAGAATAAGATATTCATGCAATCAAGTACATTCGCACCTTTGTTAAATTATATACTTCAGCATTTATAGTTCAGAAGTTATCAAAAAATGGTTCAAATGGCTCTAAGCACTGTGAGACTTAACATCTGAGGTCATCAGTCCCCTAGACTTAGAACTACTTAAACCCAACATACATAAATGGAAGAAATGGTGAACAAAGTTCTCAAAAGTATCATTGACTGGATTTCTGCGAATGGTCTCACATTGAATTTCACAATTAACCTAAGGACAAAATTACCAAATATGTAGCAACCAGTCGCAAAATCATGTTTTATTTATTCACTTTTGCAAATCGATTTCAACTGATTAACAGCCATCGGTTCTTTCAACCAATATTCACCGATGATGGCTGTTAATCAGTTGAAATCTATTTGCAAAAGTGAATAAATAAATACATGAGTTTGCGAATGGTTGCTGCATATTTGGTAATTTTATGGTTTACGGTCGCTGCACGACTTGGGAACCACATGGCGCCCACCATTCATAACCTGAGGACATCACACACATCCATCCCCGAGGTAGAATTCGAACCTGAGACCGTAGTGGCCGGCTCAGAAGTTATCATTAATATTTGTTCTTGAAATAACTCTTCTAACTTGACGTAATAAATATTCCAGAAATTTATATTCTGACGCTGAATCTGTTAAGATACGTGTCAATAAATCCCTTCTTTTTTTTCAATGCACGATTTGAAGTTTACTTTATCATCTTCCTAAAAAAGTATTTATTCATCTGACTGCGTTCGATATTTTTCTCTCTTTCAACTGAATCTAGACTGTCACAAATGAAACCGAGTCAGGAATATATACGGTCCAGTGATACTAACGCGACCACCGCCTATGTTCGACGACAACATGCAACAACCACTCTCAGACGGAAGGAGCAATGGAGGGTATATAAAGCATGTCGGGGAGGGGAGGCGGAAACAGTGCAGTCGTTGTCCTAACGCGGAAACGGAGCTATTGATTTGACGTCCAAAAGGGCCTACTCATTGGCTTTTGGACCAAGTGTGGAACCGTTTCCGAAAATTCTACGTTTGTAAACTGTTCTCGTGCCGCCGTGGTTGAAGTTTGTGGTGTACCACGGGCCATAGATGACAGGGGTGAACGACAACTGCAAAGATTTGTACGGACGAATAGAAGTGCAACTCTTGAACAACTGGCAGCCCAGATGAACCAAGGGACCGCAAACAGTGTCTGCTCCAAGACCGTTCAAAGAATGTTGCTGCGTATAACTTCCGCAGCAGGCGTCTGGTTCATGGAGCCATGCTGACTCCTTTTCATCGGCGACGAAAGCTGCAATTTGCACGCCAATGCCGCAACTGTAGTTCACTGAGTGGCGCAAGTGGCCTTTTCAAATGAACCATGATTTACGCTCGACCGGAAAGATTACCGTTGGCACCTGCAGCGTGAAACACCTGATAGCAAACACTCTGCAACAATCGTCGCATCGTTATGGCCTGGGGAATGGTTCCGTGTAATTTCCTGAGTGATCTCTTCATTCTGGAAGGCACAATGGATCAAAACATGTAAGCATCTAGCCTTGGAGACCACGTCCACCCCTACATGCAGTTCGTTTTTCCTCGATACGATCACATCTACCAGCAGAACACTGCAACCTGTCTCACAGCTCGCAGTGCGCGTCCCGTGGTTCGAAGAGCACCAGGATAAGTTTGCCAAAACCACCAAACTCCCTTGATTTCAGCTCAATCGAGAATCTATGGAACCACCTCGAACAGGCTGCTCGCGTCATGGATCCTCAAACGAGAACCTCCGAGAACCTACAGTAGCTGGCTAGCTTGTTAGTTAATTTCATGTTCCATGGATAATTTTGCACGATAAATCGTCAGTATGTGACACGAGTCATTTTACATTCATATTGCAAATTAATTTGTACATCTACCTGTACTCTAAACATCACTATATATTTTTTTCCCTGAAATGAAAATAAGATATACAGATTGAGTCAGTAATTCCTACCCACCACCTTTTACACATTACAAACATAGAAATTCTTCAACTGTATAGAAGGAGTTGTCAAGGTGAATTTTTTTCAATTTATTTTCTAATTCAATTTTTTTCAATTCTTGATCTTATATCACTGGGTAAGTGGTCAAAAAATTTTGTTGCAGCGTTGTGCACCCCTTTATGAGCTACAGACAACCTTAATGTTGAGAAATTAATGTCATTTAGTCTTCTAGTATTACAATTATGTATCTCATTGTTCCTTCTGAACTGTAATGGATTATTTACAACAAACTTCATGAGGGAATAAATATAGGCTACTGTGAAGCAGTAGTCAGAATGCCGAATTCCTCAAACAGATGTCTACAAGATGATCGCAGGTGAGCACCACATATTATTCTTACAGCACGTTTTTGGGCAATGAAGAACTTCTTTCTTAAAGATGAGTTACCCCAGAACATTATTCCATGTGACATTACTGAATGAAAATAAGCAAAATATGTAAACTTACCGACTTCCCTCTCCCCAGAATTTGCTGATTCTATGTGCAAATGTGGCTGTACGAAGTTTTAGGAGTTCCAAAATGTGTTTTTTCCCATTTAAATTCTTACCAATATGGACACCTAAGAATTTCGAAGTTTCCACCCTATGTATTATTTCATCATCATGTGTTTCACTCATCACTGGTGTAGTATCCCTAGAGGTGCAAAACTGAGTATAATGTGCCTTTGTGAAATTCAGGGTTAGACCATTCGTAGAAAACCAGTGAATGGTACTTTTGAGAACTTTGTTCACCGTTTCTTCCATTTCTGCATGTATACTGGGAGTGGTTACAATACTAGTGTCGCCTGCAAAAAGATCTAATTCTGCTTTTTGTAAATTAGACGGCGAATAAGAAACAGTAGTGAACCTAAGATTGAGCCTTGGGGAACCCAATACATGATTTCTCCCCAGTTAGAATTATTTCCCTAGATTCTATTGGTTGAATTACTACTAAGTACAACTTTCTGTATTCTCTGGTTAGATATGAAATGATCTATTGGTTGGCTATACCATGAATGCCATAAAACTTCACTTTATCTAGGAGTATACTACGATTCATTGATAGGTCACAGAAAACACCTACCGGTACTATTTTGTTATTTAATGATTGTAATATCTGGTGACGACACGGCTCCAAATCTCTACTGGTTTCTTCCACAACTTCACTGAATCTCTTTCTGTTCGTCTTGCAGCGGTCCGCGCTGCAGAAGGTGATTATTCGGGCTTTTGCCAGGTGATCGCATTAATGACTGAACAGTGTAAAATATTTAAAACCTGACAACTACATAATTCTTGTAAATTTGAAATCAATGTGGAAAAAAGTAAACAAATGCCCAGAAAAAAAACACTCGCTAGACTGCCAAAAAATGAGAAAAATGACTGGTACAGTTTCTAAAAAAGATAACGTGTGTAACAATTTTTAGAATACTGTATCTTAAAATCATTTCTTACATTAGCAATTGAAATGAACTATGACAGACGTATGAATACCAGACTTGTTTTGCACAGACGCTCGTCTACAAAGGATTCTTTAAGGATACTAGTCAACTCTCCGGAACTTTACCATTGTAGTGCGAACTTCTAAACACAGTAAACGAAGTTCAAAGAAGAGCGTGACGACATTTGTGTAAAAATGTACGGAAAACCACCTAAAGAATGCTCACTTCATTGTTCACAGTCTTGTCCGTCCGGCGTAATCGAATCCTTTACGTACAAATCCATGCACTCCTCGCCAACCGCTACACTGTTTGGTGCCCATATTAAATTCCGTAATGTACAGCGATGGCGTTCCGTGCAACTAATTTTCCTGACAGCAGGGTGTACCTCGACTCTGTGCTGCAACAGTAACTGGAAAGATGCGGATGCGGGCGGAATGTTTCTGCTCTCGTTAGAACTGACGAGCTGTGAACCAACTGAGTTTTCAAGGCGCCCTGCTATTACATATATGTGTTGTAACACCAGCTAAGGCATAATAGATTACAACGAGATGCTTTGTAAGCAACCGATATCGAAGTGTAGAATTACATACATTCCAGATTTTACCAGCTGTTTTTCATGATTTTTACCTATTATTTACGAAAGCCCAATTCGAAGACAGCTTGTTAGTTCCATTCTTAACGTAAAGCGAAACAGACTATACGATCCTAATGAAAGCTAATTTCACTCCGTGTACATACTGATCACTCTCTGACCCATGTCTCTGTTAAAGGAAAAGTAACCCAGAAAAGTAAAGGAAAACTGTCAGCTCTCCCGGTTCAATGATGGGTCATTGAAACTTAACTAAGATCAAAGGCACTTCTTTTATGAAGTGCAAAGGTCCGATAAACGGACTGCCACTGGCTTCTACCATAGCAGCTTAAGGGGAGCAGCTCAACAGGAGCTACGATCAAACCCTAGATATGTGCAGTTTTAGTGATAGTTTATGTAACTTTAACATCAGCAGGTGAAAATGATAACAGTAAAAATTAGTTAAAGGAGATTGTAATCTAACGAAAACAATCCGCTCTTTTTCAGTTACAGGAAATGAAAACCAGGACGACTAGAAAAATCTGTCCTAGGATAACCGCACGTAGAGTACCGTGTACGTAGTCATCTATCAGAAACAAACAGTAATAAAGAAAACTAGTATGACAGATATAGTAAACATAGTTCAGCATTCACATGACAAATGAGCGATTGTCATTCACGTAAATATAATTCCATACGTAACGGTCCACAGTTATTAAGAACGTGGTTTTAAAAAATACAGAAATTTAACTTACATGGTGACAGCTAAAAAATTTCAAATTGTGATCATGCTTCTCACGTCCAATTACTATAATATCAACTACATAACGTACTCCATTCTCTTCTGCAGTTACGAAGTTGAGCTGAGAAGGTAATATTTTGAATGCAACGCTTATACGTAGCTAGCAGGCGCTTTGCATCAGTCTCACGTGCGGGACAATAAACCCCACTGGTATTCGCGTACTGCATAATGAAAAGAAATGGATTGAGTTTAAAGCTTACAGATGGGTAAAGCAGAGTGCGTGAGTCGCCTACCGAGGACGAAGTTCACTGCACCGCAAATTGTTGTCCTTGCTACTAAGAAAAAGATGTTGGGTGGACCGTATTCCCTGGGTAAGATGCGTGGTAAGAGGTACTTTTTATTCTACCGCTTGTAAAGTTATTTTCCGTTCCAATCACGGATGGGACGAGGACACATTGCACATCTTGTTCCTGTTAGTTTTATTTTATTTTCATAGCACCCCGGAGAGGAAGTTTTGAGAATCACATTAAAACTCCTTGGAATTTCCTACATAAGTGTTTTGACGGACCAGGCCTCTTCCTTCCAGTGGATCAGTTGGGATTTTATCCGTATTTTTGCCCCCCCCGTCCCCACCGTAGCAACGAACGTGTACCTGACCATTAGTGATACTCTGCTTTGTAGACAATCAATAGTCCCTGTTATTCAGACAGTAGGAATTGACTATGGGCGCGTGTTCCGCCTGTGGTTAGAAGTCTACGATAGAGTTACTGTCACATCGCGGACGTTGGCTCAACAAGGGTGAAACTATAGAAAAATTCTTGTATTTCTTGACTGAGTGGAAACTCGACTGCTGAAGAGACTCACATTCTGTGATAGAGAGAGAGAGAGAGAGAGAGAGAGAGAGAGAGAGAGGAGGGGTTTTGACCATTGAATATTATTTGGTTTTACGACTCTGATCATGGCATGTTTGTTTTTTCTTCAATAGTTACACAACTGTGGCGTAGTAACGAAAATGGCATAACGGTTCCACTTTTTCCTTTTTACATATGACTTCACACAGGCTGACAATTACTGAATTATATGAAATAAAACAGCCACAACTTCTGAACGGTTGCCTTAAGACGTTCAAACTGCACGCCTGCCAGCGGGGCATGATGCGAATTAATATGCGCAGTGTAGTTTGGTATAGCGACGAGGCCCACTTTCATTTGGATGGGTTCGTCAGACAAAATTGACGCATTTGGGGCACTGAGAATACGCATTTCGCTATCGCGAAGTGCAATCGTGGTGTGCAACGTCCAGTCACGGGACAATCGGTGCGATATTCCTTGATGGCACGGTGACCACCGTACGGTACATGAACGTTTTGGAAGATGACTGCATTCCCATTATCCAACGTGGCCCTGATTTCGACAAGACGTGATTTATGCAAGACGGAGCTCGACGCTATCAAAACAGGAGTGTGTGTGATGTCGTGGAGAAGCATTCTGGGGACCGCATTCTGGCTCTGGCGTACCCAAAGGCTACTGGCAGGGGCTTAGATTGGCCGCCATATTCTCCCGATCTGAACACATGCGTTTCTTTTTTGTGAGGCTGTATTGACAAGGTGTACAGCAATAACCCCAAAACCATTTCTGAGCTGAAAACCGCCATTCAGGTGGTCATCGACAAAATCGATGTTCCGACACTTCAGCGGGTCATGCAGAATTTCGCTATTCGTCTGCGCCACATCATCGCCTAGGATGGCACGCATCGAACCTAAATCCGAATATCTATAGTTACGTTTACATGTTGAATAAAGCGTTTGTAACGAAGTGGAGAAAATGGTCAATGATTGCAGTGCAATAAAGAAGCTGGGGTGGATGAAATTAAGTCGGAACTCATCAAATACAGTGGAATGTCAGGTCTTAAATGGCTACACAGGATAATTTAAATGGCCTGGGAGTCGGGACAGGTTCCATCACACTGGACAAAAGCAGTAATCACACCAATCTTTAAACATGGAAACATAAAAGATTGTAACAACTACAGAGGTATCTCTTTAATCAGCGTTGTGGGTAAAATCTTCTCAGGTATTGTTGAAAGGAAAGTGCGAGTATTAGTTGAGGACCAATTGGATGAAAATCAGTGTGGGTTTAGGCCTCTTGTCAGGACCAGATCTTTAGCTTACGGCAAATAATGGAGAAGTGTTATGAGTGGAACAGGGAATTGTATCTATGCTTTATAGATCTAGAAAAGGCAAATGACCGGGTTCCTAGGAGGAAGTTATTGTCTGTTCTACGAGATTATGGAATAGGAGGCAAACTTTTGCAAGCAATTAAAGGTCTATACATAGATAGTCAGGCAGCAGTTAGAGTTGACGGTAAATTGAGTTCATGGTTCAGAGTAATTTCAGGGGTAAGACAAGGCTGCAACCTGTCTCCACTGTTGTTCATATTATTTATGGATCATATGTTGAAAACAATAGACTGGATGGGTGAGATTAAGATATGTGAACACAAAATAAGCAGTCTCGCATATGTGGATGACTTAGTTGTGATGGCAGACTCGACTGAAAGTTTGCAAAGTAATATTTCAGAGCTAGATCAGAAATTTAAGGACTATGGTATGAAGATTAGCATCTCCAAACGGAAAGTAATGTCAGTGGGAAAGAGTTATAAACGGATTGAGTGCCAAATAGGAGGAACAAAGTTAGAACAAGTGGACGGTTTCAAGTACTTAGGATGCATATTCTCACGGGATGGCAACATATTGAAAGAACTGGAAGCGAGGTGTAGCAAAGCTAATGCAGTGAGCGCTCAGCTACGATCTACTCTCTTCTGCAAGAAGGAAGTCGGTACCAAGACTAAGTTATCTGTGCACCGTTCAATCTTTCGGCCAACTTTGTTGTATGGGAGCGAAAGCTGGGTGGATTCAGGTTACCTTATCAACAAGGTTGACGTTACGGATATGAAAGTAGCTAGGATGATTGCAGGTACTAGTATATGGGAACAATGGTGGTGGTTAGTGTTCAACGTCCCGTCGACAACGAGGTCATTAGGGACGGAGCGCAAGCTCGGGTTAGGGAAGGAGTGGGAAGGAAATCGGCCGTGCCCTTTCAAAGGAACCATCCCGGCATTTGCCTGAAACGATTTAGGGAAATCACGGAAAACCTAAATCAGGATGGCCGGAGACGGGATTGAACCGCCGTCCTCCCGAATGCGAGTCCAGTGTGCTAACCACTGCGCCACCTCGCTCGGTGATGGGAACAATGGCAGGAGGGTGTCCACAATTAGGAAATCAAAGAAAAACTGGGAATGAACTCTATATATGTAGCAGTCAGGGGGAACAGGCTTAGATGGTGGGGTCATGTTACACGCATGGGAGAAGCAAGGCTACCCGAGAGACTCATGGGTTCAGCAGTAGAGGGTAGGAAGAGTCGGAGCAGACCAAGGAGAAGGTACCTGGATTCGGTTAAGAATGATTTTGAAGTAATAGGTTTAACATCAGAAGAGGCACCGATGTCAGCACTGAATAGGGGATCATGGAGGAACTTTATAAGGGGGACTATGCTCCAGACTGAACGCTGAAAGGCATAATCAGTCTTAAATGATGATGATGATGAACTAATTTGCATTTCTTTCCATATAGTTTAATAAATGCCACCCTGTATCTGGGATAGTTGTGCACGTATCTATTATGGTTGCGTGCAAAATTTATTAGGGCAGCCATCGTATGTTGCTTCCCCCACGCTAATGTGAGGACTATATTGTGTGTGTGTGTGTGTGTGTGTGTGTGTGTGTGTGTGTGTGTGTGTGTGTGTGTGTGTGTGCGCGCGCGCGCGCGCGCGTGTGTGTATGTAATCTTTCGCTCCCCAGACCGTGGAGACATCTGACAACTTCTCTTAAAGCTGGGAATTCGACCGCCGAGGTAAACTATTTGATTAACGACGAGGATATACTACAGACCAGTAACAGACAGACAATTGAAGTCAATTATATTCTTGATGAAACACAGAAATGAGAGGCAGTCCCGCTACAGTAAGTGAGAATTTACCAGCCCACATATTTGGACAGTAAGGCGATCCATAGCTTGCTGTGGGTCAAGCCAGACGAACATCAAAGAACACTGAAACACGCGAGAAAACCTCTCTAACATTGATGGAAACCTAACACTGATATCTCGCTGTGCAAGTAGCATATTTGCAACTTGCTCACAGACGGATTTTCTACGAGCTTTCCACCGCTAAATTCTTGATAAAAGCTGAACGTAGCAGTGGATGGTTACTTCCATGGTATGCGAAAATGGAACCAACTACCGCACTACTGCTAGTAAATAACTGACGCCTACCAAGATCTGCAACGGACTGAGACTGTATGTCTCGTTAGCTTCGTTTCATCGAACTTTCACAGCAGTGTACTTCCTCCGAAAGAAAAAGATTCCCTTGGCCAACTTGACTGGTGTGCGCGCGCGTGTGTGTGTGTGTGTGTGTGTGTGTGTGTGTGTGTGTGTGTGTGTGAATGCAGATGGGGCTGTTCGCGCCCGCCCCCCCCCCCCCCCCCCAATAAGCTGGTTCGTGACCCTGGGGGCGGCGCCGGGGGTCTATCTTCCTAAGCGCCACCGTTGCCTTGGCTTGAATTTACTTCATCTTACATGTTTTATAAATTGAATGATTAGTGATCATGAAAATTGCTCCGCCCCCACCATTCGACTCTACTTAAGCAAGCTATCGGTGGTTTCAATCTACTGGGGAAAATTACTTTTAACCATAGCAATACCAACGCATTTCCCTAACACACACTATCAGGGGGTTACCTCAAGCCCATCACAAAAATAATATAATTAACTAATTAAAAATAGTTAATTGCGGTTAGCTTTTATTAACAACATACTTTTTAAATAGGTACTCATGTACGAGAGTTGTTTGGTAAGTCTGGTACATATCCATGAAACAATATAACATTTTTGTTTCACCTTCATTGTTGGGAAGCTTGATTACTCCAAGGATCATATAAAGAATTTCAACAATGTACAGCACACAGTTACGGCTGACAGCCGTCTGAATTGGTCAGTGCGTTGAGTGAGATTGAGAATGGAAAAAACCTAGTTTCGTACTATTGTTAAAATTATTTTCATTTGAAGGGTTGGACTGGCACACAAATCTAAACTGTTCACGCGCAGTTGGCACCACCATTGAACCATCTACTTCTGGATTAACTCTTTGGAGCACGGTGGTATACATAGTATACCACCTTTTGAAAATTTTCTTGGCTCTTTGCACAGTGGTTTAACTGCACGACCACCACTCTAATATGCTCACCTAGTTCTCTACTTATCAGACAGATGGCACTCACTGCCTATAAGGAATCAGTTCCCGCCAAGAATTGCATAGATTACAACTGTGAAAGCTGCGTGCTGAGTTGTGCATGGTTTTTGCGTGTGAATAGTGGTTTATAACGAATTTCTTGTTGCGCCTGTGTTTTTTCCATATCTTGGACGTCACAGCTACGGTATGAACCCATGTATACATTCATATGCACAATCTTCCGTTATTTATATACAATTTATTTTGGTGGTATATTATTTGTACCACCGTGCATGTAGCAGTATTCTATTGCATTTCGTTTCCTAGTATAAAATTCGAAATCCTCCGCTACAAAGTTTAGTTTTTAATTGTGTTGTGACTTATTTTAGCTCTTTCTCCATTTTGTTTTGCTTACGTATTCTTTACTTGGATTCAGGCTGTTGTTTGAAAATGAAAATGTCAAGAAGAGGCTTACGAGATGAAGAAATCGAACGATTATTGTGTGAAATTCCATCAGACGAGGATTCCACTGTTGACACCACAGATGACGAATCTGATTATGAAGCAAGCATTGTTGCGGAGGCTATTGTGTCGTCTGAAGGCGAAGTTTCAGAGAGCGAGGAAGAAAGTGAGTCCACTCCGCCAAAACGCGCTGCTGACACAGCGCCAACTTGGGGACAACAATTCAATGCTACCTCAGGAATGCAGTTCGACAGTGAATCAGGACCAAGTGCTTTTATTAGGGACATTGATGATCCAGAACCTATCGATATATTCGAAAAAATATTTCCAAAAGAGCTAGTTCAGCTAATCGTTTTCCAAACAAATTTATATGCGACGCAATCTGGCAAGTCTTTCACTCCAACAACTGACAATGAAATACGAACTTTCCTGGGAATCAACATTTTGATGGGTATAAAGCGTATGCCAGCATACAGAGACTACTGGTCTAGTGCCCCAGAACTTCATGATCGTTATATTGCATCTCTGATGGCAGTAAATCGGTTTGGATGGTTACTGAGGAACATTCATCTGAATGATAACACATTGCATCCAGAAAAAGGACACCCAGGTTATGACAAACTGTACAAGCTGCGACCAGTGATCAAGATACTATCTGAATCTTTTTCCAAGTGTTACCAACCCAGCAAACACCTAGCAATTGATGAGTCAATGATCAAATTCAAAGGCCGCAACAGTATGAAACAATACATGAGAGATAAACCCATAAAGCGTGGTTACAAAGTGTGGATGCTGTGTGACAAGACCTCTTACAACTTGAAATTTGATATTTACACCGGAAAAGTAGGTGACACAGTGCAAACAGGCCTTGGGGAGCATGTAGTGCTGAGTTTGTCCTCTGAACTCGTAAATAAAGGCCATTATCTTTATTTCGACAACTATTTCAATAGCTATAACTTGTTGGCTGGTTTACAGCAGAGAAACATATATGCCTGTGGGACAGTTCAACCAACAAGGAAACATTTACCCAAATTAAAAACAGACAAAGAATTAAGCAGAGGTGAATTTGACTGGAGGGTCAGCAACTGTGGCATCCTCTACTTGAAGTGGAAAGATAAGAGAGCTGTTCATCTCCTTTCAAATTTTCACAGTCCTGAAGTTACTACAGTGACTCGCCGTGAAAGAGATGGTTCACGCATAGAGCTACCTTGTCCTCAAGCAGTGATGTATTACAATGCACACATGAACAATGTCGACAAGTTCGACCAACTGAAAAAATCATATGAAATAAGCCGGAGAAGTAAAAAGTGGTGGCACCGAATATTCTTTCACCTGCTTGATGTCAGTATCGTCAACAGCTATATAATTTGGAAGGAACTAGGCGATAGAGAAAAAATGACTGCCAAAGTCTTCAGGATGAGTATCCTGCAAAGCTTAGTAACCCAGAAAACACCATTGAGGCCATCTAGACTTCATGAGAGTCAAGTCCACGTAAAGAAAAACAAGCCATATGTTTCCTCACGCCAGCGTCTCGACAATTCATCCCACCAGCCAGAGCGTACTACCGCCAGACGTTGTGCGAAATGCAGTACAAAAAAGAAGCAAGTGCGCACTTTCTGGATGTGCGCTGAATGCAAAGTGCCTTTGTGCCTTAGCAAAACAAAAAGGTGCTTTCAAGATTTTCACAAAAAGGAATAAGAAACATATTTTATTTGTAAGGTTTGTAATTTGATTTTGTATTGTAAATGACCAATTGCCAGAAATAAAATTATTTTACATTAATTATACTAATTATTACTGCTTAGAGTAGAATTTAAAGGTGAGTTACAAGCACAAACCAAGATATCTCAAAAACTTTAGGTACGGCCCTAAGTGGCATGGTGGTATATTATATATACCACCATCTAAAACCAAAATCAATACAATAAAAAATTTTAATTCATGTTTTCCTTTATTAGCAACCCCACCAGACATAGAAAATGCATGTTTTATTAAAAAATTAATTAAACATAAAATCTGTGCATCAAAGAGTTAATGAATTTAAACTGTCACCACAAAGGAAACCACTGACAAAATCCATGATATGGTAATGCAATTCGTGAGACTGCTGAGACTGTAGGCTTCTCAACAGAGCGAGTGCATAATATCCTGCACGGAGAACTGGCTATGAAGACGCAGTTCGCTAGGTAGGTGCCGCGATCAACCAAAAGCGTAGCCGGCACATCATCATTTCAGCACATAAGGCTGGCGATGTTTAATCGCAATCTGTAAGACTTTTTGCGCCGATTTGTGACTGAATGAACAATGAACAAACGCTCCTGAAAGTGAACCGAAGAACGCAAAGACCGTTTTGTCAGCTGGTAAGGTGATGGCCACTGTTTTTTGGGGTTTCAAAGAAACAGTCCACGTAGATTACTTAGAAAGAGGCAAAATCATTACTGGACCCTATTATGCTTCATCGTTGGTTCGTTTAAAACATGGGTTGCCTGAAAAAACACTACGGTTGGGACGACGGATCGCTGGATCAACTGTATATCCCTCAAAGGAGACAATGTCGAGAAGTAAGGAGATCTGTTTACAAAACAAAATTTCTTGATTTTTTACCAGATTAATCAAAACCACACACATTTTTAGGTTCCAGAACCTGAAAATATAGTTTAGCACAATCTTATCAATACCACTTTTGCGTAATGAGTATACCAAGGGGAGGAGTATATTGTGACGAGCACAAAATTTTTTAAATACAGATTTCAATAATTCGTTGGTTTGTTCACATTATTTTTAAAGACTCGCAGATGTATAAGAAGGACCCTGTACCTGAAAATATGAATGAGACATTTGTTGTTAAAATCACATTCGCTACTAAGGTTTAAGTTTTTAGGTTAAATTTGAAACAATTGAGGAATGTGGTATACGAAGTATTTAAAAACAAAAAATTCAAAATTTTAAAACAAAGTACATAACAATATTGTAACATCTTCACAAGTTGGCATTAAGTACCCGCTGTCCCCTGGTACCGCGAGGGTTAATGTTTATTTAAACTGATTAAAATCATTTACTTTTTAACTGATTTATCGACCGGTGGCTCCTATTACTAGACTCGCAATTGCATAAGCACCCCGAAATTGTATATAATTTCCTTCTTTGTAATGATACTTGGCTGAAAAACCGCCTTGAAGTCTCCGTGCTCTGAACGTCTCCGACATGCATTTGGATTATACCATCACGCCATAAAGACAGTTTTTATTGTGATATAGCTTGATAATAACCACGGGGGCGCAATTACCTGGTTGCTAAATAATGAAAAGTAGTGTTTATTTCAGTACAACAGAGCACGTAGGAAAATGGCCTTCAAGAGAGACAATTTTATTAGGTCACTAAAATCAACAGATCACTTGTTAAAAATTATATTTGCTGACGCGTAACCCATCATAAGATCATCATATTAAATGCTTTAATACACAGTGTTTTATTACAATTACACTCTCGATATCTTTGATTAACTGCGCGCGCGCGGGTTTGTGTGTGTGTGTGTGTGTGTGTGTGTGTGTGTGTGTGTGTGTGTGTAATCTTATGGGACTTAACTGCTAAGGTCATCAGTCCCTAAGCTTACACTCTACTTAACCTAAATTATCCTAAGGACGAACACACACCCCCATGCCCGAGGGAGGACTCTAACCTCCGTCACACAGTCCATGACTGCAGCGCCTGACACCGCAACTGATTGTGGGCTGCCTTTTTTCTGGTATCAGCTGAGCATCGACGTCGAGAATGTAATTATGTGATACAATACTATGGATTAAGGCATTTTACACGATGATCTATTCGGCTACGCCCGAAACGCGTCAGCAAATATGGTTTTTAACGCGTGATCTGTTAATGTTTGGGACCTAATAAAGCAGTGATGTAAGAGTGGCTCGAGTTTACATAATGGTCGCAGGCCTCATGCGCGACTGAATCTTATTGGGAAGAATGGAAATGCATGGCACATCTTTGAGGAGAAAAAAAAAAATCTGTTAATATGAAATATCTTGAGGCATTAAGGAATAGTCAGTTTCGTAATGGAGATAGGAGGGGGGAGATCAAAACCTCACAGGAAAATCACGGCTTGTCTACAGTAAGGACGCTGCAATGTGTGTAAGTTGCAGTAGTTACGCAGAGATGAAGACGCTTGTGCAACACAAGACTTGTACAGCTACATCAAATATGTCTTCGGATTGAAGCCGACAACAAAAAAACAACTGGGGGATTCGTTCGTTAAGATTCGTGCAAACCCGAATCTGAGACAAGGTTGCACGGTCTCCAAATACTTTCAACCCGCTCGTACAGAAGGTTCGTACGGAGGGCGGTAAGCGCGTGTAGCTCGTCTTGAGGGCGCCCCAACGTGCGTACGCGGAGCTGTTGCGCTGGGCGAGTGGCAAACGGCCACGTGTTAGCAACACGCCGCGGCCTTCCAATCAATAACATCGCCGCCGGAACTCTCCACAAGCCGCTAGCGGGCGAGCTAACTGGTGACGGGTGGCATGCGTACGCTAAACTGTGACCACATTTGCACGCGGAATCACGTTTCGTCATCGCAAGTAATATTCCACCAACGACTGTGCCCACTGGTTGGAAGAAAGGTGAGGTCTCACCCGTATACAGGAACGGTGGCAGATGTCACCCACTAAGCTACCATCACCTATCACTGAGATCCCTCTCTCGCGGAATCTAAGAATATATTCCGAGCCCTGAAACAATCACATTTTGCATGAATTCCGGTCACACAAAACTCGACTACCGCTTTTCTCATATGGCAGCATGTAAGCCATTAATCAAACAGGTGGATGCATCATTTGTTGGCTTCCGAAAACAATTTGACCCAGTGCCACACCAATGAATATTAACTGAAGTGAGATCACGTGGGGTACAAACGAAATCTGTGACTGGACTCAGCATTTCTTTGTAGAGAAAACGGAGCCTGTTATAGTTAATGGAGAGTGACCGACGAATGCATAAGCAAACCCACATCGTTATGGCGCTCTTTGTACGTGGTTTTTTGCGAAATGGTGACATATGATGACGGCAGCTGTTATGTGGTAGAGCCACAGCTCTGTTTCGGTTTACTTCATTGAAGGTTTGTATTGTTTTGGGGCGCAAAAACACTAAGATCATACGCGCCCATGTTACAACCTTTTAAGGAAACCTCCCCATCGCACCCCCCTCAGATTTAGTTATAAGTTGGCACTGTGGATAGGCCTTGAAAAACTGAACACAGATCAATCGAGAAAACAGGAAGAAGTTGTGTGGAACTATGAAAAAAATAAGCAAAATATACAAAGTGAATAGTCCATGCGTAACATAGGCAACATCATCAAAGATAATGTGAGCTCAGGAGCGCCGTGGTCCCGTGGTTAGCGTGAACACCTGCGGAACGAGAGGTCTTTGGTTCAAGTCTTCCCTCGAGTGAAAAGTTTACTTACTTTATTTTCGCAAAGTTATAATCTGTCCGTTCGTTCATTGACGTCTCTGTTCACTGTAATAAGTTTAGTGTCTGTTTTGCGACCGCACCGCAAAACCGTGCGATTAGTAGACAAAAGAACGTGCCTCTCCAATGGGAACCGAAAACATTTGATCGCAAGGTCATAGGTCAACCGATTCCTCCACAGTAAAACACGTCTGATATATTCTATACGACAATGGTGGCAGCATGTGCGTCACATGACTGGAATATGTTGTCGACCCACCTAACTTGTACACTTGGCGCATGGGTAAAAATATTCTTCTATCTTGCCCGATTTAAGTTTTCTTGTGGATGTGATAATCACTCCCAAGAAAGTGATGAAAACATAAGAGTTTGTCACAAACTGCAACAAATGAATGCAACAGTTTCACAGTCGCACAATTTTCCCTGTGCTCTGTCAAAACCTATGTTTTTAACGTTTTCAAATTTTTCCGTGTGTAGACCGTCAAATCCTGCATATGTCCAAGCAAATCTGAACATGTCCTGGAATTATGGAGAGCGAAGTTGATTATGTGTCCCCATACTACAGCGCAGTTACCTCGCATCGGATGGACGGACAGATTATAATTGTCGGAAAATAAAAAATTAAAATTTTCACTCGAGACTTGAACTAAGGACCTCTCGTTCCGCAGCTGCTCACGCTAACCACGGGACCACGGCGCTCCTGAGCTCACACCACCCTTGATGTTGCCTATCTTGCGCATGGACTACTCAGTTTGTATATTTTGGTTATTTTTTTCATAGTTCCACACAACTGCTTCCTGTTTTCTCGATTGATCTGTGTTAAGTTTTTCAAGGCCTATCCACTGTGCCAACTTATAACGAAATCTGAGGGGGTGCGATGGGGAGGTTCCCTTGTTAGAATACTAATAAGAAAAAGGAGTTAAAAATGATTACACGTTAAGCCCAATAGATGACAGGAAAAAGCCAAGAACAAGGGCTTTCTCTTTGAGAAAGGCCGGCCGGGGTGGCCGACCGGTTCTAGGCACTTCGGTCTGGAAGGTTCGAATCCTGCCTCGGGCATGGATGTGTGAGATGTCCTTAGGATAGTTAGGTTTAAGTAGTTCTAAGTTCTAGGGAACTAATGACCTCAGATGTTGAGTCCCATAGTGCTCAGAGCCATTTGAACCATTTTTTGAGATAGGTCCACACAATACGCCGTAGAGATAACGGAGATTCCGAACTAAAGATTACATGCTCTTCGCCATATTGCTACGACGGATAAAAATTAAAACACGGTCGACAGCCCACGTGTCGTTCGTTAAAACGGCCAGAATTCAGACGGCAAACATACATTTAAACGTAATTGGTTAAAAAAGAGCGTTCGGTCAGGAAATGGGGAACCGTCGAAGGTTGATGACAATGAGCGCAAAGTGGTGGGGGATCACCACTTAAATGGCAATGGCTGAAACGGGAGTGCCCAATCACACCCTAGCTAAAATTATCTCCTCGGGCCGAGAGGAGGTCGACCAAGCAGCTGGAAGAGGTTTATTTCCCCGTAGCTTGTTCCCATGAAGGGAGGACCAGTCAGTGGTGACGCCGAAGTGACACCACCTGCTGATGGGCGGCAATACAGAGATCATCGAAAGGAATGGAAGGACTAGCGGGCCGAGGTAGGAGGCCTGCAGCCTTGGCAGCAGCGTCGGCGGCCTCGTTTCCCGTCAGACCGACGTGACCAAGAACCCACATGAACATCACAGTGACTCCATCAAGAATGAGCAAGTGACAGCTATCCTGTGCCCGTTGCACTAAGAGATGTATAAAATGACTTTTTTAATAATAATAATAATAATAATCATAATAATATGAATATGAATATTTATATATGTGTTTGGAGAGAGAGAGAGAGAGAGAGAGAGAGAGAGAGAGAGAGAGAGAGAGAGAGAGATTGATTCTTGATTGAAATTTTTACTCTAAGTCTTAACTGGTACCTGAATTTTGGTTGCTGCCTCCTTGAATGGTCAGCTTCTGCACCAGATGGTGACGTATTACAATTTGGAGGAGGTTATTGTTCATTAACGTTTAAAATACGACTCCATTAATTGGCCGTATTGCGGATAGCTTTGAGCCCAAGTTTTCGTAGCTTTTCATACCTAAGGAACCACTGTTGTAAGTAAGTAAGATCAAACAGCAATCTGCTTTTAGTGAGAACAGGAGATTGCTTAGCACACAAACTTCCTTCAAACTACACGTCCTGCTACAACAAAATTGGCCAGGAGTTCAACACCATACTATTGTACAAGAACATAATCCAATTACTGTAATTAAGAAATTATGATTGTTACTTATTGAATGAAAGCTATAGAGAATGCATTTCTTTTCCTGTATGTTAGTGAACTTTGTACACTTACAATTCTGTCGATTGATAGACGGCAACGACAATGAAGTTTACCTCCTTTTCCAAAAACAAGATATTTCTATTCTTCACTTCCAGAAAACTTGTATACATAAATGTTTGGCAACTCTTACACATACTTTACTGGGTTTTATCACTAAAATAACAATTTTCTTTAAACATAACAATACGTTCTGAGCAACGGCATAGCAACACGTCCTCTTTCCATAAGATACAGATCAACAGCCCTCTTTTTTTAATAAATCAATTTTTTTTTTGAGTCCATACTCAAAGATTCTCTGATACTATCGTTGCGGGGATTGCGCGCTAAAGAGTTTCTTGCTATCCAGCTCCGCTTCACTTCACTCCAAGCACTTTTTGAATCACGTTTACATTTACGGTATTTACATACATTACTGAGCTTCTCAGAATAAAATCAAGGCACAAATTAGTTTAAAAAAAGCAGTGAAGCACACATAACATTACAGATGGACGGTGTACAGCACACAGAGGCTCTGAGCAGATGACGCAATTGAAGAGCCTGTGTCGCCGTATGTACTGCGTGGCCAGATACAAGGCGAACAGCTCTGCGGTAAATACTGAGCAGTGTTCCGGAAGGCAGTACCTAAAATCGTCGATGCCACTGACGATGGCACACCCGACACCACCGTCAGTTCGAGAGCCACCAGTGTCCACAAACGTATTATCACTGAGTTCCGCGCGAAGGTCGAGAAACTTGCAGCGATACAGATCGAATCTGGAGCTGTTTCCTTAGGAAGCGAATGGAGTCCAAGGCGAACATGGGCAGCCGCACAAAGCCTAGGCAGTGAAGGGTTCACACCGGGAAAGTGTCAGGTAGCTTTAAGTTAAGCTGCCGGAGCAGTTGCCGAAAGCGAAGTCTAGGGTTTACTGCATCGGAAAAGCACCGTTACCGCTTTCGAATTCATACATTCACCTAATAAATACCAAAAAAATGTCCAATTTTTTGGATAGGGTCCCAGTTTTGACAATTATAACATGACATCACCAGACCCTCTATTACAGATAGTGGCTGAATTTTTCAATGATATCGGCGAAATTGGCCGCCTATAAAATAAATTACACACGAACTAACGCCTGACTTCTTTTCGATATTTATTACATACATGCTCTCTGTTGCCCCACCATCCAACATAGAAAGAATGGATGCACCTAAGTTACGAACTCCGTGTCCAGACAGCTTATAAGTTGAAACTTCCTGGCAGATTAAAACTGTGTGCCCGACCGAGACTCGAACTCGGGACCTTTGCACACAGTTTTAATCTGCCAGGAAGTTTCATATCAGCGCACACTCCGCTGCAGAGTGAAAATCTCATTCTGGAAGCTTATAAGTTCTTGCCGCACCATAAACAAGACTCAATTATCAGAACTGTTAAAATGTTTGCGCTACCGAAGTCATGTTACAATGTAGCTTATCATCAATGTTACAATGTAACTTATCATTACGTGACCGCCCGAGGCAATGCGTTTTTCATTGTCATTTCCCAGAGAATAACATTCATGTTATTCATTTTCCCGCATACACTCACAGGTATTTCCATCGCCATTCAAGTTCGTTGGACAAATAACACACATTATCTAGACGCATCACGCGTTTTGACTCATTCATATAAAATGGAAACAAATACAGAGTAGAATGAAATTTTCACTCTATAGAGGAGTGTGCGCTGATATGAAACTTCCTGGCAGATTAAAATTGTGTGCCGGACCGAGACTTGAACTCGGGACCTTTGCCCCTTTCTTTCAGGAGTGCTAGTTCAGCAAGGTTCGCAGGAGAGCTTCTGTAAAGTTTGGAAGATAGGAGACGAGGTATTGGCAGAAGTAAGGCTGTGAGGACGGGGCGTGAGCCGTGCTTGGGTAGCTCTGTTGGTAGAGCACTTGCCCGCGAAAGGCAAAGGTTCGAGTCTCGGTCCGGCACACAGTTTTAATCTGCCAGGAAGATTCAAATACAGAGTAGTCAGAACATACGTGGGCGTCAAACATGCTGCGATGCAGTGACACAGCACTTCAGCAATATGAGGCGTATATTATCGCTAAGTTAAATTCGAACAGGTATTTTTGTTAAACACAGGGCATTGGACAGAGAGAAATAAAATAGCATTTGGAGATTTACAACGTTACGAACATATACTACGAAAATAGCATAGAAATAAATATGGTTAAGAAAGCGTAACTACATGTGCCATTTGAACAGTGGTGTCACCGGTACATTATAATTTTTTGAGCAATAACTAGAGCAAATGTAGGTAAAGCATGTGGCAGATGTCCTTAAGATACTACGGAAATACAACTATTCTACAAAAGAGACGGTTTACGAAACTCCATTGATGTCCATCCTGCTTATAGCTCAACTGGTTGGGCACTATGTAAAATATGGACTAAGAGTAAATACTAAACGCACACATAGATCAGCAAATGGTCCTGATGTCTCTAACTTCACGGAGATATTGAAAATTCTAAACCGGCAGTCGCCCGAAGACTGGACGCTACCTATCCAATGAAACCCTATTTACAGAGTTCCGGGAATAAGTATTGTGTGATAAATCTAGGAACATGCACAGCTCCCGTAGCGAGCACGAAGACAAAAGATTAGACTATTTATAGCCCGCACAGAGGCATTTAATGTCATTCATCCCGCGGTCCAAACGCGAATGGAACGAAAAGAAACACTTATATATGGCGCAATCCTAAGTACCCTGGGCCATGTACTTCAATGCGATTTGCAGAGTGTGTAGAACTTAACACAAATACCAAACATCAGCACAACTCACCGAGCCAAGGCGATGCAGCAGTTGAGATATTGGCCCCGAATTCCTGGCTAGAATGTTGCGTGGTATCCATAAAGCCATTCGAGCAAATGACATGGTGGTTTACTTTAACTGAACACGGTCTACTTCTTTCCCCATACCAGAAAAGCTACTGCTCAAACTATGTCGAAGGGACATTACTCTCCAACCTTGCGAACAACCTCTTTATATACCTGGCCACTAATGGTTGCTCCTGGAAGTATACGTGAACACGCTGACAAAATACAAGTAACAAATAATTGTCTAGACGTATTAGTGTTCTGTTTTCGTCATTAACACCCACGTGATAGTAAATAAAAAGAACTGATTAAAAGGAGTAAAGAATATTTTAAAATCACGTTAAAAGAAAGTATATTCTAGAATGACGTTAACAGTTTTTTAAAAATCGCAACAAAACCAGTAACATTTCATTCTCAGCCTGATACGAAGTGTGTTGAGGCAATTCTTCTTCCTCCTCGAAGGTTCTTTTTTCATAGAAGTTGCGAGTAAACACCACAACAATCTATAAATAGCTTAAAAATTTGTGTGGTATCGTCGAAAATAAAGTGGGAAGTCCCCAGGCAAAGCCTGAATGCCCTCTCATTAATAAGCAATACTCTGACATAAGCACCTCACAATTTCAAATGTGAACAGAAAAATTGTTGAACCTATTCAAACAAAGTAAAATAATTATTTAAATAAAAACTCTAATATAACACGTTTTTAAAACGGACTGCAAAGTATAAAATAATTTCTCCTAGTCTCACATAGAAAGTCCAGAAAATGTGTGTTTGTGCTTGTAAATTTTTAAACGCTATGATAGTAAAAAGAGGAACGGAAGGCATACACAACATAATAGCAATTATGCATTGCATTCCCTCCCCGTTTTCAGTTTTAAATTTACACCTATTTTCATAGCTATTAAAAATTCACGAGCACAAACATAATTTTTCAGGACTATCTCTAAGGGGTTATCTGAAATTATTTTATACTATTGGGCCCGTTTTAAAAAAGTTTATTTATATGATTGTCTACTTTTTAATATTATGCATGTTACACTTTTCAACATATTTCGAACATTTCTATAAGATTAAAAGAGAGACATGTGGTAATTTTCAAGATTATTTCAGTTTCAAAAATGGCTCTGAGCAGTATGGGACTCAACTTCTGAGGTCATTAGTCCCCTAGAACTTAGAACTAGTTAAACCTAACTAACCTAAGGGCATCACAAACATCCATGCCCGAGGCAGGATTCGAACCTGCGACCGTAGCGATCTTGCGGTTCCAGACTGCAGCGCCTTTAACCGCACGACCACTTCGGCCGGCTATTTCAGTTTCCCTTCACCAAATTCGACCAATACATTGTTTCCTCGTAAGATTACCTCACGAAAAAACCACGAAGGTAAAAATGAGAGAGAATCTATCTCACAATGCGGACTTAACCAGCAATCATTCTAACCACAACATTCGCAAGTGCAACAGGAAAGGAGAAAATACCAGTGGTACACAAAGTATCCTCCGCTACACACCAGATACAAAATGTGATTAATATTGCATTTTCATCGTCTTCTGAACTGTGTTAAAAGTTTCAAGTCTCTAGCTCACCGCGAAGTTGGCTTAAAATCAAGTGCCAAATTTGCCCGAACAAACAAATAAGAAAGCGACCTAATAAAAATCGTCATAAAAAGCCGCTTCTTTCCCTGCACCAGAGAAACGAACTTGCAATGCGGTTGGATGAGTTATGAATTCCAGAGTAGCAGAGGAATACTTTCTACACCATGAAGATAGCACATTTGTAGCTGAAAAAATTGCTAACGAGCATGGAACACTATGATGCAGTGTGGAACGGCATTCAATACCATCTGAATTTAATGAAACATTGTCACCTTACGAACAGTTTCACTTACAAGTGCACGATGGAATAAAGGCTTAAAGCTGTCGCTTTCATAGGTGACTGACGTCTTAAATTCCTATTTAATGAGGTTTCCCAACAGGGTAAGCAGAAGGAACATGAAACTTCCTGGAAGATTAAAATTGTGTGCCGGACCGAGACCCGAACTCGGGACCTTTGCCTTTGTGGGGACGGGGAGTGAGTCGTGCTTGGGTAACTCAGATGGTAGAGCACTTGCCCGCGAAAGGCAAAGGTCCCGAGTTAGAGTCTCGGTCCGGCACACAGTTTTAATCTGACAGGAAGTTTCATATCAGCGCACACTCCGCTGCAGAGTGAAAATCTCATTCTAGAAGGCACATGTTTGCACAATGAATCAATTGTAATCCAGGAATTTGGTTGTAACAACTACAGCGCTTTATTTATATTGGTATGATGATTTAATCTGGACATTATGTGCATATTTCTCACATACGATGTCAAGCAATCCTCCACCTGAAGATAATTTCAACCCCGTAGTGATTTACTTGCCGTGGTCCTACTGAAGGCGGTATACCCTCCTTTCCTTCTGTTGCTGACTGAACTCCAGCTACAATGGGAACTACAGTTTAATGTGGACTCCAAACCACGGTGCAACTAGGCACTTTTCACAATTTACGTTAAAAAAAATGAGACATTTCAGAAAGACCAGTGCTTAATATCCAAAATTTTAGGTGCGAGAACGCACCTCTACAGCCATACAAACCCCTTCCGTAGCCATAAAAATCAAATTTCGAATTGCGAAAAATTGGGATAAACCTTAGAATCATAAATTATTTTTGTACAAAATACTGTTCTGAAATCCAGGTTTTGTAATCTAAACAATAAAGCCACACGGCTGGTCGTAAAAAGCAGACAGTCGACGCGAAGGTTACCAATATGTACTGATCACGACTTCGAAACGAAGCTCAACTTATCTTGGGTGTGCTACGCACGCGCACGCACACTACCTTGGACACGCCCCTGTTCACCCCATCACGTTGGTCGCCCATTTTCACGTTCACTAGTGCCGGCGCAGCACTAAATTATAGTCACGTTGCGATTTAATACACGTGTACTATTTTAAATCTCCGCTGCCGACTTGCTCCATTGAATTCAAAAAAACATTCCCTGGGACGTTCCAGCCGAAAATAATCTCCGGGTCGTATGTCAGCCAGCCGCAGCTCTTTCTAGGGCTCCACGCGCTCGCTGTGTTACCTGTTTAGCACGTATGTTCAGAGCTGCCAGCGGAGACGGGTTACACGGAGTAGAGGGGACAAGGTAGCTGTCGTCCTGAACCTCCCCTGACGTGTGTAATCGCAAAGTTATTTCATTCGAAACATAACATCCCTGTCAGTGGTAAAAGAAACGGTAAGTGACAAACGTCCAAGGCCTGCCTGGATATCAATCCCATACCTTTTAATTGGTATTGTGACACCCACTGAGCCACACTACATGTTTACCATTCTGAACTATGGTGGCTAAAATTAGACTAATTCTATGCGACTTATTTAATTAGTTATTTATCACATCCAAATAAACGAAAAATTACGTCACTCAATAGCCTCCATCGGCGATAATCGTATTCGCAGTAGTACGCGCTTGTCTTCCGCCACTCTCAAGAACTGGTTCACCCAGACACACACAGAGAGAAATAGGTAAATGTGTGAACTGCACACTAGTACAATCTGGCATTGTTCTTATTCAATTAGCACTGCCAAATGTGAGAATCACGGTAACACGGTTTGTTTTAGAATTAACCGGGCCTCTAACACCAAAGGTTAGTGGCCGACCGTTCTTGAGCGATACAAGCATAAAAGAATAGAGGCCGTCATTAAGAACATCTACATCTATAGTAAGGAAGCTATCTTACACTATGTTGCACAGTATCCTTCTGATACCACCATCTGTTTCCCCCCTACCCTGTTCCCATTCGCGAATTGCACTTGGAGAAGAATGACGGTCGGTTAACATTAGCTCCAATTGCACGGAATTTTTAGTTGCGGACATTTCGCGAGACGTTTGGGGGTGAAGTACGTTGCCCGACTCTTCCCACAACGTACTCCCAGAATTTCAGTCATAAACCTCTCCAGGATTTACAACACCTCTCTTTTCGTCTACCAATGGAGTTTGTTAAGGATTTAAGTAATGATCTCGCGCCAACTAAACGACCCAATGACTGAAGACCCCGCTCTTCGTTTGTTCTTGCCTATCTCTTCTATTAATACAACCTTGGAAGGGCCCAAGACTAACGACAACACTTAAGAATCGGTCGCACAATTATTTCGTAAACAACTTGTGTTTTGGATGAATAACATTTTCTTAACATTCTTCTTATGAACGTCAGCCTTGCATCTACTTTTTCTACACTTTGTTTTGTACGTTCATTCCACTTTAGGTCGTTCCGGATTTTTAGTTATATGCATTATACAACAGATAATGTTTCAAATGATTTGTGCTCAAAAGTGGAATCGTACAACAGTGCATTTCTTAGCTGATTTATAATATGTTTCATTTCTTTAGGTTCTGGGTCAACTGCCACTTCCTGCAGCAATCATCAAGCCTCTACATGTCTATTCCAATTAGTTGATTTACGCATATAAGAAGCACAGTCTAGTAACTGGCTGATATTAAAACCAAATTCATAGTTAACACAGGTTTTCAAGAAATATTCATGAATACAGTGTAATATATATTTAATCAATGACGATCAATAAACCGATTCTTAAAAGAATCGAATACCTATGTATAAAACAGCTTCAAATCTGATTACAAATGAGGCAGGTGTTAAATATTTGACGTCAAGCACGTAAGCGAGAAAAAAATTTGAAAAGGTTTGAAATTATACTTAAAATTTATTGTAAGTCGCTAAGTGCTCTCATCGTGAAGCATAGTATAAGTTTACTCTAGATAATTCGCGCTTTCAATTTAAAAAAATTCACATATTTAATTGTTTATGACGTCATATCTCTATGTATCGTACAATCTTATAATTTGGCGAGTACAGGGTGACAATTATTGAACTATATGAAAAAACGTTAATTAGTATCAAACTACGGCGTGCACACACTTTCTTCAACATGTAAACGTCACTACAGATTTAGGTTATGACTTGTTCGATATGCCTGCCATCATTGGCGATGATGTGGCGCAGACGAATAGCGAAACTGCATGACCCGCCGAAGTGTCGGAACACCGATTCTGGGGTGGTTGCTGTACACCTTGTCTTTAGCACAGCCCCACAAAAAGGTTTGCACGTGTTCAGATCCTGAGAATTGGCGGCCAATTTAAGCTCATGCCCGTTGTCTCTGGGTACCACAGAAACAGAATGCGGTGCCCAATGTGCTCCTCCAGTACATAAAACTCTCTCCTGCTTCGATGGGGTCGAGCTCTGCCTTGCGTGAATCACATCTTGTCGAAATCAGGGTCCCTTCGGATAACGGGGATGAAAACATCTTCCAAACCCTTCACGTACCGTTCGGTAGTCACCATGCCATCTAGGAATTTTGCACTGATTATTCCGTGACTGGACATTGCACACCACACAGCCACCTATTGAGGGTGAAAAGACTTCTCGATCACGAAATGTGCATTCTCAAGCCCCCAAATGCGCCAAATTTGCTTACTGACAAACCCATCTAAATGAAAGTGGGCTTCGTCGCTAAACTAAACCATATTGCGCATACTAATTCCCGGCATGCCCCGCGGGCGAACGTGCAGTTTGAACGTCCAACGCAAACCGATCAGACGTTATGACGATTTTATTTCATACAGTTCAATAATTGTCCACCCTGTACATTCAGTGATGAATTTAGACACTGTCTCCGAAGTGTGTAGTGACTGAAGTAGTAATAAAGTAAAACGTCATGCTGAAGTTTGACTGCATACAGAGAGAAAACTGCAGTAAGATATTTTTTTTCCTTTCATTGTTTTGTAGGGGATGTCAGCGAGAAAAAGCTTCGTAAAGGTTTGAAATTATGTGGGAAGTTTTTTGGTGTCGCTAAGTGCTCTCATTCTCAAATACTGGAAGAATAAAGCCCGGATATTTGCACGGCCTGACTTACGCTGTCTCAAGACAAACAGTTTCCAACTCCAACTGTAATACTTGACTTATAGTTACAAACCTTTAACGTAAGATTATACCTCTTAATAAATAGACTATGACAGTATTTTATATTTTAAACTCCGTTAATAATCACGCCAAATACTGAAAATTAAAATTTTTGTTTCCTCTGGCAGCCGTTGCATAGGCAACCCGCAACTGAAAATGGTTGCGGGATAGTCTGTGAGTAACATACTGTAGGTGCTTGACTACAATTTTCCTTCTTTCGGCAGCTTAATTTCCAGTGTCAGCTACATTGTGCAGTTACTTATTTTCGAAGAAAGGTACGTTGTAAAGATGAAAAAGGGAAATGGCACTGAAATAGGTCCGAACAATGCGGCCGCCGTTGTTTGGAACAATGAAGACGAACAGCCGCCCAAATGGAACGACGACCACTGAAAAGATTAACTAAACTAAACTACGCATGCAGCACTGCACACTGAAGCTGCAACACGGCCGTTACTCTGCTGCTGGTGGTGTAGCAACGGACGTATCTGTGCGAGCCAAGACGGGCCCAGAAATCACGAGTCCGAAAGCTGCCGGCACCGCGAGCGAAATTTTAACAGGGCTGCCGTCAGTTTGTTTACAGAGGGCCATGTGCGTTCTGAGGTGGGATGAAAGTACCGCCCTAACCAAGGAGTAAATCCGATTTCAGTGACTAATTACCATCCGCATGGCCTAGTTTGTTTTCCTAACGTGTAAAAAGGTCAATAAAAACTCCGCTTCTTGCGTGTCACTACGTGCCATCTGGCGCGTACAAGACGCTCGCAGGAACTACAGTTGCCCGGCCATTGCAAGGCTGCGGCGTCCTTGGCGCCGCGCAGGCTGTGACGTCAGCGGCACGTGACGTGGCCCCCACGTGAGTGGCGACGCCCACCAGCTGCAAACGCAGCGCTCACGTAGGCGCTAGGCACTACACGCTGCCGCTGGAACAAGGGCGTTGCTGTCACGTGGAAGCGGAAACCTGCTAAACTAATCGCTGTCCCACCGCTCCCGCCGACAGCCGTTGCTACTTACAATATACGGCAGGATCTCTCTCTGTCTGTCTGTGTGTGTAATTAAATAGACCATTTTCAACGAAATTGCCTGTAGAAAATTAACAATGGAACGCTCTAATCGCCTTGTGTATTCAGAATCGCATTTTTTAATCATAAATTTCTCAATGCCAGAAAGGAGTAAATTTCCCGTTTCCTCACGGCAATGGCTGGATCGATGTTCTGCCATTTTATACTAGGAGGAAAAGCTGAAATCGTTTTCTCAGAATCTGTCCGGAGGATTTTTTTATGGACTGCGGTGATTCTCTGAATGCAGATCCCAACGCAAGTCACGTTAAGTGGTTCGAAACGGCGGTATGGAAACACACGTTCATCAAGCATCCGGCAGTAGCACAATGAAGTCCGTCTACATTGAACATGTATATTATTCACAAGCACTAACCAGAAGACCGGTCATGCTGCTGTATTATTGTCCGTGAGATGCTGCGCTGAAGTTACATAGTCAAACAAGCAAGTTACGTTTTTCACGAAGCGGTATTTCCTCTATGTAGTGCACGAAACGCGCAAGAGATCCCGAATAGAAATACAGGGTATCGCAAGAGCAAGGGTCAATATTCAGCGCTCTGACAGGAACGATCATTTGAAGCAACAACGCCTAGTAAACATGAGCTATAAAACGCCTAACTTAAACGCTATAAGCACTTGCTCAGCCGAAGAAATGTGTTTCACAGTAACGAAGATCAATAAGTGCTCACATCTCTTGCAATATGCAACTTAAAGATCATAGTTACTGGACTTTGCTTCGAATTCCTCCTGGGAAACCCTGCAATAGAAGTACACCTTAACGAAAAAAGACCCACCTCGAAGGAATTATCCGAATAGGGCCGAAATCCCTAGGTATGATTTAGATTTACAGACACACAAATGACTACAATTTCATGAAAAATGACTAATTTATTCAAGAGAAAGAGTTTGACAAGTTAAGTCAATAACTTCTTGTTCCACCTCTGGCCCTTTTACAAGCAGTTATTCGACGTGGCACTGATTGATACAGATGTTAGGTGTCGTCCTGAGAGATACCGTGCCAAGTTCTCTCCAACTGGCGCATTAGATCGTCAAAACCCGGAGCTGGTTGGAGAGCATTGGCCATAGTGCTCCAAAAGTTATCAATTGGGGATAGACCTGGCAACCTTGCTGACCAAGGTAGGGGTTGACACGCAAGAAGACATGCAATTGAAACCCTCGCCGTGTGCGAGCGGGGATTACCTTGTTGAAATTTAAGCCCAGGATGGCTTTCCATGAAGCGAAAAGAAAAAAAAAAAAAAAAAAAAAAGAAAACAGGGCGTAGAATACAGTCAACATAGAACTGTGAGGGTGCCGTGGATGGCAACCAAAGAGGTCCAGCTATGAAAAGACATGTCACCCCCAACAGTCACTCCTGGTTGTCGGTCCGTATTGCAGGCGACATTCAATAAAGTCAATTCTATTCCAGTCAATGAGATTTCAGGCCGAAGAGAAGTCTGGAGAAGCGCCGGACAGCAGTGAGCAAAACATAGCAAAATGGTGCTGTGAATCTGAAGTGGTGATAGCCATGATAAACCAAAACAATGACATTTGTCACTAGTGGAACAGTTCAAATGGGTTCGCTGTGGCTTATCCAGCAGCAATAAAGATATCGAACCCGGTGCAAGTACTCCGTTTCCTCGTGTAAATACTGATCCAGCCATTTGCTCTAGCCCCAGCGATGTTACCCATGTTTTTGGACGTTCGTGGAACATACTAAAATGCTGTGGGTAAATATTCTTAACATGTAGCGACTCTGAAGTCCCGGAATGTCCGCGTCAATAGCCACTATGTCACGGCAACCTGTTAATAATGACATGTAGCTTCAACCGTCGTACAGAAAAAAACCGCCTGTATGTTACACTCCTTGCAAGCAATGTTATATGTACTTCTCGGTATTTTAATTTCAGTACATGTGAGGTTCACGATGCTGAGTCATATTCTGAGTCCCCGTAAGTATCTCACATTGAGCGTTGTTTCCCTCTGGGGAGCTGTTTCAACCAGCGTACTGGCTAAACGACTGCACGTTTGAAGCAAATATCTGTGAGGAAATTTCCACGCCACCTGTCTTGGCACTCGCATTAACTTGGTGAGTTCGTCAAGTATGAAATGCCGAACAATACGAGGTGCATTCAAGTTCTAAGGCCTCCGATTTTTTTTCTAATTAACTACTCGCCCGAAATCGATGAAACTGGCGTTACTTCTCGACGTAATCGCCCTGCAGACGTACACATTTTTCACAACGCTGACGCCATGATTCCATGGCAGCGGCGAAGGCTTCTTTGGGAGTCTGTTTTGACCACTGGAAAATCGCTGAGGCAATAGCAGCACGGCTGGTGAATGTGCGGCCACGGAGAGTGTCTTTCATTGTTGGAAAAAGCCAAAAGTCACTAGGAGCCAGGTCAGATGAGTAGGGACCATGAGGAATCACTTCAAAGTTGTTATCACGAAGAAACTGTTGTGTAACGTTTGCTCGATGTGCGGGTGCGTTGTCTTGGTGAAACAGCACACGCGCAGCCCTTCCCGGACGTTTTTGTTGCAGTGCAGGAAGGAATTTGTTCTTCAAAACATTTTTGTAGGATGCACCTGATACGGTAGTGCCCTTTGGAACGCAATGGGTAAGGATTACGCCCTCGCTGTGCCAGAACATGGACACCATCATTTTTTCAGCACTGGCAGTTACCCGAAATTTTTTTGGTGGCGGTGAATCTGTGTGCATCCATTGAGCTGACTGACACTTTGTTTCTGGATTGAAAAATGGCATCCACGTCTCATCCATTGTCACAACCGACGAAAAGAAAGTCCCATTTGTGCTGTCGTTGTGAGTCAACATTGCTTGGCAACATGCCACACAGGCAGCCATGTGGTCGTCCGTCAGCATTCGTGGCACCCACCTGGATGACACTTTTCGCATTTTCAGGTCGTCATGCAGGATTGTGTGCACAGAAATGCCAACTCTGGAGGCGATCTGTTCAACAGTCATTCGGCGATCCCCCAAAACAATTCTCTCCATTTTCTCGATCGTGTTGTCAGACCAGCTTGTGCGAGCCCGAGGTTGTTTCGGTTTGTTGTCACACGATGTTCTGCCTTCATTAAACTGTCGCACCCACGAACATACTTTCAACACATCCGTAACTCCATCACCACACGTCTCCTTCAACTGTCAATGAATTTCAATTGGTTTCACACCACGCAAATTCAGAAAACGAATGATTGCACGCTGTTCAAGTAAGCAAAACGTCGCCATTTTAAGTATTTAAAACAGTTCTCATTCTCGCCGCTGGCGGTGAAATTCCATCTGCCGTACGGTGCTGCCATCTCTGGGATGTATTGACAATGAACGCGGCCTCATTTTAAAACAATGCGCATGTTTCTATCTCTATGGAGAAAAAAAATCGGAGGCCTTAGAACTTGAATGCACCTCGTAATTCTACGTCGAGTCTGATATTGACAGAAGTTGAGCATGAAGGACTTCGCCATGACAACGCAGAATCACATGTGGAGTACATTGCACAAGATTTTAACCCAAACAAAACATGACAGCGGTGTTACACATGTCGAAGTCTCCATACTATGTCCAATTCGCTTCTTTATTCTATCCGACAAGAAAATGAAGCTCAACAGGTGAACATTACACAAAGTACAAGAAATTCAAGCAAAGACGCTGGAATGACACACCTAAACTAAGGACTACCATTCTGCTTTTCAGAAATGGCATGAGCACAGATTATTGTGCGCGCACTGAAAAGAACTTTTGATTTCATGGTACAGAATGACGATTCAATCACTGTCATTCATACATTTTGAATTTTCTTATAGTACATCACAGGATAATTCGTTATCTCATTTAGATAAATAATGATTTAACGCCCTACAATTTCTTCTGACAATACTTCAGCTTACTACATTATTGCCCTTTGGTACACATTACCCAAGTACGCTATGGACAGTGTCAGCAACAAGCACATTCCAATTGTTGGTGACCCAAGCGTTCCGTAATTTTTCCATTTCATAGACTTGATGTCGATTGGATTGATTCAAAAACCCAAGTTTACGGTAATTCTCATTCACAGTTGTGGTATTTAGGGCGGTGGGGGCATAGCGGAATATTACTTGGAGATTTTACAGTCGAAGGAAGGCATACGCAAACAGGTGTACAGCACAACCTGCTGCAAACTGTTGATCGGCACCCAGCTGTTGGCGGTGGGTTATCAGACAGTCTAAGGAACTAGTCGATATCCCGGAGCTACGAGCGTTTACAATGCCGTCTTGCTGACGTTAGATCTTCCGTGTAGCACGCAATATGAACATTACTCTCTCACCTACAGTTAACCTGACAGCAGCTAGGAACACTACGGTCATCCGTAAAAGCGATTACCGACACTATCGAGATGACTTCGCCATTTTTTCCACACAAACCTGAAGTACTGCCTTCACACAGAGAGTGATGTCAGGAAAATCAGTATTCCTGCTCTGCATAATTACTTTTGTCTTTTACTATAATTTTCATTTGCCTGGACGGTGAGTTTATAAAATATTACCGGTTTCGATTGTAATGGCAATCTTCAAATTATGAAATATTCTACCGAGCAGAGCTCGTCAGATGTGCCTGACAGTTTTATGACTCAGTACTTTAACGTACAACGTGTTATTCTCTGCAACGATATTTTATAATATAAAGATGATTGCTAGTACAATAGAAACTGGACCAGACAAATGAAAGTTACCAGAATGAGATTTTAACTCTGCAGCGGAGTGTGCGTTGATATGAAACTTCCTGGCAGATGAAAACTGTGTGCCGGACCGAGACTCGAACTCGGGACCTTTGCCTTTCGCGGGCAAGTGCTCTACCATCTCAGCTACCCAAACACGACTCACGCCCCGCCCCCACAGCTTTTTAAACTGCCAGGAAGTTTCGTATCAGCGCACACTCCGCTGCAGAGTGAAAATCTCATTCTGGAAACATCCCCCAGGCTGTGGCTAAGCGATGTCTCCGCAATATCCTTTCTTTGAGGAGTGCTAGTTCTGCAAGGTTCGCAGGAGAGCTTCTGTGAAGTTTGGAAGGTAGGAGACGAGGTACTGGCGGAAGTAAAGCTGTGAGGACGGGGCGTGAGTCGTGCTTGGGTAGCTCAGTTGGTAGAGCACTTGCCCGCGAAAGGCAAAAGTACCGAGTTCGAGTCTCGGTCCGGCACACAGTTTTAATCTGCCAGGAAGTTTCAAATAAAGGGTAAACTAAAAATCAAGATCGCTGTTTCACATTCTTGACCACATCGAGCCTATTAAACTACTTTTTCCCTTTCTTCTGCAACATTTGAGAGTGGAACAGTTGACAAATCGTCAAAGTGATTCTGCGTATGAACACACTATCCAGCATATTGAATTTCAGAGTAGTCATATACAGGTAGAGGCAGATTTGGGAGTGTCACATGATGCCGATCATTATCTCTATCAGCGGACTCTCCGTGATGAATGCAAGATTTTTTTTTAAAATCTGTTAATCTTTATTTATAATCCAGCAACAAATACAAGCGGCATGTTTTTACATAACATTTTTGTATCAACTTTGTTGATATTTTTTAACCTATACAATAAGGTTTTGTCATTTCATTCTCTGCCATCAGAAGCCCGTTCCAGCCTTGTCGGCGGAGGTTCGAGTCCTTCCTCGGGTATGGGTGCGTGTGTTTGTCCTTAGGATAATTTAGGTTAAGTAGTGTGTAAGCTTAGGAACTGATGACCTTAGCAGTTAAGTCCAATAAGATTTAACACACACACACACACACACACACACACACACACACACACACACACACACACACACACTTCCAGCCTTGTACGTTCAGGTATGTTTTCTCTCGGTGCGAAAATTTATCGCAGCGTGCTGCGAAATGCGCCTGCGTTTTCCACTGTCCGATGCAGGCTGCAGGGCGCTGCGTGAAACGTTTTCCTAGGTGACGGGCGATGCGCTTCAGAACGTAAAAAATGAAAGTGCTATTTTTTGCAATTTGGCAACTGCCCATTGTAGAGTGATACGAGACATACCTTCTGACGCCGTTTTATACTCTATGAAATTTTTGTGCTATTGTAAATAGAGAAATATTTAAGTTTTTTTGATTTTTTTTACGCTAATCAATAGGCTATTTATCGTCTCATAAACTACGTATCATACAGCAAAATTTTGTAGTTGTCTTTGGTAGTATATATCAATGAAGTCTGCGAGCTTTCTGGCTAATAGGATTGGTAATTGTGGAGAAATAAATTCTCACATCTGACGCAGAACTTTTCCCAAACCAAAATCCGGAATGTAGTAAGCGACAAACTTTTTTCCCTTTGCAGGTTAAGCTTTTCCATTACGGGTGTCGTCGCAAGCTAGCACCCGGGAATATGCTTGAAATAGCGATGTGGTTTCCGGAAAACCATCTGAAGACCATCAACAAAGTAGGTGGCTTACGAAACACTCGTTCGACCTATATTTGAATACTGCTCATCAGTGTGGGATCCGTAACAGGTCGGGTTGACAGAGGAGATAGAGAAGATCCAAAGATGAGAGGCGCGTTTCGTCACAGGGTTATTTGGTAAGCGTGATAGCGTTATGGAGATGTTTAACAAACTCAAGTGGCAGACTCTGCAAGAGATGCGCTCTGCATCGCGGTGTAGCTTGCTGTCCAGGTTTCGAGAGGGTGCGTTTCTGGATGAGGTATCGAATATATTGCTTCCCTCTACTTATACCTCCCGAGGAGATCACGAATGTAAAATTAGGGAGATTCGAGCGCGCACGGAGGCTTTCCGGCAGTCTTTCTTCCCGCGAACCATACGCGACTGGAACAGGAAAGGGAGGTAATGACAGTGGCACGTAAAGTGCCCTCCGCCACACACTGTTGGGTAGCTTGTGGAGTATAAATGTAGATGAAGACGAACCTCAGAAGGTTCGAAACCCGCACCCATCTCATAGCCAGTACCAGCGACATTCACGCCGAAAAGCTAACAATGCTACGTTAAGTATACCTTCGTGTACCTCACGCGAAGAAAATTTGGAGTCTCTTGGCTGAAATTCAGCTATTGGCCGTGCCACGAAACTGGAAATATTTATGGAGCATGTTTAGAAGGAGCACTTTTCGAAGAAGCTTGCCATCAAGAATGTGCCAACAAGTTGGAAAATCTCTCACGGTTCTTACTTTTTATGAAACAGAGGCTCTTCAAATATCTTCGAAGAACAATAATGTCATCCGCGTAGCAAAGACACGTCGTCCATTTATGATGTCCAAGCAGGTTGTCCATCATGCGTTCAAAGGTGCCTTGAAGCGTTTGCACAGACCAAACAGCATTCCTTTGAACTCGTTGAGGCCGTCGGGTATTATGAAAGCAGTCTTTTGTCTGCCACTCAAGTCAACCTCTACAGCATATCTGCAATAGCGTATCTGGACTATTTGAAGAATGTACTGTTTGTACTCGGGTTTCCTGCCCGCGAAGGCGATGTCTTTGAGCCAGGGCCGTATCGATGTGTTTGTTACTCATCCTGCGTCTCCATTAAACTGTTACCACACAGAATCGGGAATCTAATACCAATTATGAGAGGACGGCTGTAAACAGGAAGTAACACACTGCTATCATGTTTATTAAGCAGACACGCAGCTGAACTACCTACCTCAAAAAAGTGTACATACATCGAATGTTTTAGCAAATTCCAGAGTTCCAAAAATGAAACAAGACACGCCGCAGTACTGAAGAATAGGGGATTAGTTTGTGAACTTTTAACATTTGTACTGTATCACGGTACTGCTTCTGTCAACGATAAAACACCAGATGTGTCAAACACATATGATACAGGTTGTTCATAGGATTATTAAGCGAATGACGAACGGAGTTAAAGCAAACCGTCGGAGTCGTCACGCAATAGCATAATCTAACTGAATCACCGGAACGTAAATCCCCCACACAACTTTTTCGCGAGGATAAAATTGTTAGCAAAGTACTCGAGCAGAATTTAAAGAGAAACTGATGATCAGGTTCCGGTAGCCGACACAACGCTTTCCTGCTTCTGAAACATGGCTCATGGAAGCTGAGCCACATCTTGAACACCCCCCCCCCCCCCTATTGTTTAGGAACAATGTGCTGGGGTTCTTATTTCTTACTTGTGTCACCCTGGCAATGCATAACCCACTCTACAGTCAGTAATCACTAACATGGAACTCGCTTCTGCGTTCTGGTGCCATTCATGAAACACTCTCTCTCTCTCTCTCTCTCTCTCTCTCTCTCTCTCTCTCTCTCAATAGCAACACAGCATGTCCCTAACCTGATCTGATCTGATATGGTGTCTAAAAACTACACACAAAGCGTTCGGCGTACCAGAGTAAACATGATGTCTTTCAAGAAATTTCAAATTACTGCTAATCCCAGTTATGAAAAGTTAAATAATAGAATTCGTTATTTAGGAGCTACTCGACACAAATCAGTAAACCCCAAATTCTTTTAAGAGTCGAACTTGCACGTATAAAACAGCTTCAAACGTCAGGTTATTTTACAAATGAAACAATACGTTAAATATTTGACGTTGAGCATGTCAGCCGTTAGATAGGCAACATGAAACTGGTACGGGTGTCACGAGGGCAAGAAACTTACAGGGTAAGAGTCGTTATCTGTTCGCATCCACTCAAAAATATGCATAAGCCATCACTTCCTAGCAGCCAGCCATAATTATTTACACGGGTACAAATCAGACTTTGGTTCTGTCACGTCTGCTATATTAACAAAGACGTTACTGGGTAACCTCAGTCCAATAAGCTTAGAAATCTCACCAGCAAGATGCGCCACCAGTACTTTTCTCATTTTGAAACCGGTATTCGTCTCTAATGACCCTGTTTACGACAAAACGTTAAACATCAGGTCGGCAAAACTTTCAGCAGCACGCTTCGTTCCCTACGTCCGCCAAGGTCTTTCAGCAAAGCCGATCTGGTGTTACTAGTCTTCACAACAGGCAAGTCACAAATTGGCATACGATTAAGGTAAAATCGCTGCAACAAATCGGCACTTGTAATCACGATCAGACATAGTGAACTGAACCGCTTAAAATGCGTAGTCAGACATTTTCGTACACCGCCGAGCTCAACACGCCAGCCGAGGTCGTAAACGCACGTTTTTGCGCTCCAGCTCGACCCGGGAGTAAGCCGGTTCGTGTCCTGTTGGTGGAAAAGATTTCCACTGCCGGTATTTGGATGGCAAGGGGAGGAGGGGTGGTGACGTCAAGTTCCTGATCACCAAACTTTGCACCGATGTCCTGTTTTAAAGACCAAACCTCTCCCCACAGTGTCTCATGAAGTGATGGAATATGACAATGTCTACGGTAATCCGTTCTTCGGATAGTGAGGTTAAGCTTGGCGGCCCTCTTGGTGCCGTTCGCTAGGAGTAGGCTATGTCCCGGCACCGGGTTTCACCCTCTCCCATCTCATCCATCATCATCGTCATCATGTCGGTGTGCTGAAAATGAACGTGATTAAAAAGATATGATGGAATCGAAGATTGACATAGAATTCACAGTTTAAAACACTGGATCGCTGTAACCTTCACTGTAATCATGCCATACTTCATAAAAACTTATTCCTGATAACCGATGAAAGTAATACAAACAAAACAGCTAACTTGAGTATCTGTGTGAATTCTGTAGAGTTGTATGGCTTTGTAAATCTAGAATTTGTCGGCTACATTGTCTCACATTAGTATTTAACTTTGAAATTAGTGGTGAAACAGTTCGGCAAGGCGATGAAAATGTCGCTCAGATGCTGGGAGTAACAAAGTTAACTATTTATTCGTTCCATGTTAACCAAATAATTCCCCAATTCGTTACAAGTACCTGGTTTACAAAAAAACTATTGTCCGCTGTTGCATTTCCACTACGGTAGGGGTAACTGAATCAACCTGAAGACCAAAACGGTACCAAAAATTGAACTCATCAGAGCGCAATATCCATCAGCAACTCTTTCATCGTCAGTTTTTCACACTTAGCTAAGCCACTTTTTCGTTGTCGCTTCTGTCCGTGTGGACAAATCACCAGCCCGCCGCTGATGGGCAGCAGATGCACGACGAAAGTGTGTCACAACTTTTCACTTTCCTTCTAAACTAACCTTAATCTGGTAGCGCCTGTAGTTTCAGGGTGCTCCACAGTATGGCATACCAGGTGTACCGGTATGAAATGAGCGTTAAGATACAAATGTGTCGATAGGGAACATTTGTTGTGAACGAGCCTTAATTTTGTTTGTTTGGTTGGTTGGTATGACATCTGTCAAAGATATTTAGTATGGAAGTCATGGAACAAAAATCATCATATGTTTTCATCGTGTTAACGATGTCGAATTTTGTACCAGAAAGTGATGATTTGCGGAAAGCATTAATTTTTTGTTTTCATTTGAAAAAAGTCCTGCAGAGTCGCATCGAATGCTTGTCGCGGCATATAGTGATCATCCTCTATTAGAAGCAACATGCAAAAGATGGTTTCAACGGTTCAGAAATAATGATTTTGATGTAAGAAATGAAGAACGTGGAAGACCACCAAAAAAGTTCGAAGACGCCGAATTGCAAGCAATATTTGATTAAGATGACACTGAGTCAGAAGCAAATGGCAGCAATGCTAAATGTTGCACAACAAACTATTTCTGACCGTTTGAAAGCTATGGGAAAGATCCCAAAGTGTGGAAAATGGGTGCCACATGAATTGAATGAAAGACAGATGGAAAACTGAAAAACCATTTGTCAAATTTTGCTTCAAAGACATGAAAGAAAATCAATTTTGCATAGAATTGTTACTGGCGATGAAAAGTGGATTTATTTTAAGAATCCTAAACGGGAAAAATCATGGGAAACAATGCTCTGTGTTTGGTGGGATCAGAAAGGTATGGTGTAGCATGAGCTTCTAAAACCCGGTGAAACTGTGAATACTAATCGCTACAGACAACAAATGATCAATATGAACTATGCACTGATCAAAAAAAGATCAGAATGGGCCAGAAGACATGGCAAAGTAATTTTTTTACATGACAATGCACCTGCACACAAAGCAAAACTGGTTCAGGATACAATCAAAACACTTGGCTGGGAGCTGCTACCCCACCCGCCGTATTCACCAGACTTGGCCCCTTCCGACTACCATTTGTTTTCATCAATGGGACGCGCATTGGCTGAGGAACACTTCGATTCCTACGAAGAAGTCGAAAATTGGGTGCCTGATTGGTTTGTTATTGGCGTGGAGTCCACAAAGGTGGTCAAAATGTATAGAAAGCAATGGTCAGTACTTTGAATTCAAATGTTTTATCTTTTCAATTCAAAATTAGTGTTTCATTTTCACAAAAAAACGCTCATTTCATACCGGTACACCTGGTAAATCTATGCCTTTGATAAACCACACCGATGTCACCGTAACCAAGAAACCAACACCGTAAGACGTCGAAGTCGTAAGCAAACGTTAATGAAAAGCTCTAAATCAACTAAGCTTACGTAACCTCGCAAACTGCAGATGACAAGTTGACTATGAGTAAAACTACTTCTCACAGTAAACGAGGCATTAACGAAAGCGGAAAGCGTTTTTATCACACAAAAAAGAGAAACAATAGCGTTGAAAAAGCTCTTTCTTTTTGGTAAATTAATGACAATTTTTTGTGTAAAAACTACATGTCCTCTTCCCGGTTGGCTATCTGAGGGTAAGTTAGGAACACGCAAGTCGGTGAAGTAGTGTCCTGTTGAAAGAGCTGTAATCTGTCAGTGAGCACGCGAAATTATTATAACTCTATACAAATTAAAAATGTTTCTCCCGCGCGCTATATCGGGCTTTTATCACATTTCTTTATTTTCTTTTCTCGTGTTTTGTGAGACCATGTGAGCCTGTGATGCCCCGTCTTAGAACAAGGAATCGTTACACACTTCGCAGGATGCCGATTAAAAAAAGTGATGGTATAAATGGGTAAGTAGAACATTAGAACGAGTCTCCCAACTGTAACAGAATGGAAAGAGTACGCTACAAGGGAGTCATTCAACTGAGATTTTATCTATTATTCGCAAGGTGCCTCAGTAGCTCAGAAACATTCTATCAGCAAAACAGACCACAATCTTGTCAGAAACACAGGATAAAGTTAGGGGCGTATTGCCTCAGAAGGTTTGTTCTTGGCCGCCATGGAAACTGGTCCCAGTAACTGTTAATCAACACGCGTCTCGCTACTTCCTCTGATTATATCATCACTATCGTCCAAACCAGTTACCCGGTTCTTGCTTGATTCAACAAGCAGAAGCAAAGTACCATTCAACGAGTACGACACAGGATGTCACCAACTCACTTATACGATGGTTGGTTGGTTGGTTGTTTGAAGTTAAAGGGACCAAACAGCAAGGTCATCAGTCCCTTGTTTCAAATAGACTCCATTCTGCTAACGGGACATCTCAGTATAGTCAGAAAAATAAAACGGATAAAGGGGAAACGTAAAAGGGCAGTCACGTTGTCATTAGTAAAAACAAATGAGGGAAGTTGGCAAGAGAACGAACCCAACACTATGCTGAAACAGCATAGGCAAGACCACCTGTGACTTAAAAGGTACAACTGCTATAATGCAGAAAGTACGTATGGGAATAGAAAAACTAACCAAGCCTTAAAAAGAAGGGGTAAAAACAGAGTAAAAGGGAAAGAAAAGAGGATTCCGGTCAGGGAGGTGAATCGGGAATCTCTGAACACTGCCTACAGTGGGAGACACCCAAACACTCACCGCCCTGCCCCAACACCAGAGGGAGATTAAAAACTTTAAAACTGAGAATAAAAACCACTCTCCCGGAGGAAACCTAGAACCAGAGAGACCATCCGGGAATCGTCAGCCAACATCAAAGGTAAAGTGTGGGGTAGTCTGTACTTAGCACGCAGAGCCAAAAGAAGGGGGCATTCAACCAAAATGTGGGCCACTGACTGGGAGGCTCCACAACCACATAGCGGGGGTGGCTCATCACGCAAAAGGAAACCATGGGTCAGCCTGGTATGGCCAATGCGGAGACGACACAGTGTGGTCGAGTCCTTGCGGGAGAGGCTAAAGGAAGAACGCCATGGGCCTGTATTCACCTTAATGGCACGAAGTTTATTAGACAGTGGAGTAGCCTCCCAAGAATTGGCCCATGACTGTGCAAAGTGGGATTTGATGTGAAGCCGTAAATCCGCTGCAGGAGGGGTTACAGAAAACGGGGGGTAAGTAACTGCTCCCCCAGCCAAACGATCAGCGAGCTCATTACCCGGGATACCCACATGGCCCGGGACCCATAGGAAGTCAATGGAACATGCAGCACGGTGAAGATCAGCGAGATGGTCATGGATGGCAGAGACCAAGGGATGGCGCGAAAAACACCGGTCAATAGCAAGAAGGCCACTCAACGAGTCCGTACATAACAAAACGCGGTTGTGTTGGGATTGTTTAATAAAGGTAAGGGCCCGGGAAATTGCCATCAATTCCGCAGTAAACACCCCACATGAGGGTGGCAGTAGATGATTTTCCGTTCCAACAAAGGACGTGAAGGCATACCCAACATGATCAGCAGATTTAGAGCCATCAGTGTAAAAAACAACAGCATCCCGAAACTCCCATAAAATTTGGCGGAAAAAGGAACGGAACACCACCGGGGGGATGGAATCTTTCGGACCGCGGCGGAGATCCATCCGAATTCGAGGCCGAGGAACTAACCAAGGAGGGGTGGAGGGGAGGGAGCGAGGAAGACAGGACAAAGAAGGAAGCCGAAAATCACGGGTAAGAGACGCAAGGCGCAGCCCAACCGGTAAACCCGCCCGAGGGCGGGAGTCAGGCGGGCGACGTCCATGGTCTGGGAATAGGATAGAATAGGAAGGATGAGCGGGAGAAGAACGGATAGTAAGGGCATAAGACACCAGAAGCTGGGACCGCCGAACAGAAAGGGGGGGGGATCCCAGCTTCAACCAGGAGACTATCAACAGGGCTAGTAGGGAAGGCACCGGTGGCCAAACGGATACCACGATGGTGGACTGGATCCAGCACGTGCAGCGTGGAAGGAGCAGCTGAACCATAAACTTGACAACCATAGTCCAAACGTGACAGAACTAGAGCACGATAAAGACGGAGGAGGAGGGAACGGTCCGCACCCCAGGAGGAGTGGGCAAGGAAGCGAAGGACATTGAGTTTACGGAAACATCCTACCTTCAGGAGTCTGATATGGGGCAGCCAAGTGAGCTTGTTGTCGAAAAGAAGACCTAGGAAACGAAACTGTGGAACCACAGGCAATCTTTGTGCAGCGAGATAGAGCTCTGGATCAGGGTGGACCGTAGTACGGCGACAGAAGTGGACCACCCGCGATTTTGAAGGAGAGAATTGAAACCCGTGGGAGAGGGTCCATGCAGAGGCACGCCGTATAGCCACCTGGAGCTGCCGTTCTGCAGATGCCATCGAGGAGGAACTAACCCAAATGCAGAAATCATCCACATACAGGGCAGGGGCGACCAAGGGACCGACAGAGGCCACAAGTCCATCGATAGCAATGAGGAAAAGAAGGACACTCAAGACAGAACCCTGTGGGATGCCCGTCTCCTGGGTCCGTGGAGAACTAAAAGCAGTACCAACTCGAACTCTGAATGACCGATGGATCAGGAACTGGCGGATTTGGATAAAAATCGGGAGTGGGCCCCGAAGACCCCACTGATGAAGGGTAAGTAAGATGTGATGGCGCCAGGCCGTGTCATAGGCCTTGCGAAGGTCAAAAACACTGCAACCAAATGGCGGCGCTGGGAAAAAGCCTGCCGAACTGCGGATTCCAAGCGAAGTAAATGATCGAATGAAGACCGTCCCTCTCGAAAGCCACACTGGTAAGGCGACAATAGATCCCGAGATTCGAGGACCCATTGGTCAAACTAATTGGCCGATAGCTGTCAACAGATAGGGGGTTCTTACCAGGCTTAAGGACAGGAACCACAATGCTATCCCTCCACTGAGAAGGGAAGTCACCCTGGAGCCAGATACGGTTAAACACCCGAAGAAGATGGTGCCGTTGTGGAGCACTGAGATGTTGAAGCAGCTGGTTATGAATGGAATCTGGGCCAGGAGCCGTATCATGAGAAGCAGATAGAGCAGAAAGAAATTCCCATTCAGTGAAAGGTTCGTTGTAAGATTCTGACTCACAAGTGGTGAAACATAAGGTGACAGCTTCAGCCTGCTGTTTTTGATGAAGGAAAGCAGCTGGATAGGAGGCCGACGCTGATGCCACTGCAAAATGGGTCGCAAGATGTTCTGCGAGAACTAATGGGTCCGTACAAATGCCATCTGGGAGGTGAAGGCCTGGGAGGGTGGACTGCCGATGGCAACCTTGGAGAGAGCGAAGTGTAGCCCATACCCGTGACAGAGGGACAGTGGAACCAAGGGAAGAAACGAATCGTTCCCAACATATCCGCTTGCTCTGTTTGATTAAATAACGGGCTTTAGCGCGAAGGCGCTTAAAGGTAGAAAGGCTGGCTACAGATGGGTGCCTCTTAAAGTGTTGCAAAGCTCGACGGCGATCACGGATGGCAATGGCAATGGCCGTACTCCACCACGGGACTTGCCGACGACGAAATTGTCCAGATGAGCGCGGGACAGCAAGGTTAGCAGCGCGAACAATCGCGTCAGACACGTCACGTAGGACGTCATCAATACAACCCGACAAAGAGGGAGGAAACTCGACCTGTGCAGTATATAGAGGCCAATCGGCGCGGTGGAAAGACCAACGAGGTAACCTGTCCATCGGGGAGCGGGAAGGGAGCGTGATAATCAACGGGAAATGGTCACTATCACAAAGGTCGTCGTGTGGCGACCAGTGTAATGAAGGGAGGAGAGAGGGAGAAGAAAGAAAGATCAATGGCAGAAAAGGTACCATGACCAGCACTGAAATGAGTAGGGGAGCCATCATTAAGAAGGCACAGGTCGTGGTCTGCAATAAATTGGTCGATAAGAAGACCTCGTCTAGATGGATAGGCACTGCCCCACAAAGGATGATGAGCATTAAAATCCCCAAGGAGGAGGAAGGGAGGAGGAAGTTGCTGAAGAAGGGTGGTTAAGGCAGCAGGTGTAAGAGTTCTGTCAGGAGGGAGATAAAGATTGCATACTGTGACTGCAGAGTCTAAGTGGACCCTAACAGCAACCGCTTCCAATGTAGTTTGGAGAGGAATCCACGTGCTAGCAATGTCTGTACGGACCAACGTACAAACGCCACCAGAAGCCCGCAAGGGTCCGACCCGATTTCGACAGAAAACACGGAACCCACGGAGGGTCGGTGAGTGAGCATCAGTAAAATGAGATTCCTGGAGAACCAAACAAGCTGCTGAGTAGGACGAAAGAAGGGATTTCAATTCCGGAAGGTGACGATAGTAGCCATTACAATTCCATTGGAGAACCACAGAACGATGGTTTAAATGAGGGCTGAACACGCTAAATCCAGTCATACCGCCGGGTCCCCACCCGTCACCGACAAGGAGGGGGCGACATCCATAAACGACAGGTCAGAATCCGGTTGTGAAGCCGGGGAAGGGACCTCCGGTGACACCAGAGGCTCTTTGTCCCGGGACTTATGTTTCTTCTTCTTTTCAGGCTGAGATCGAGGAGGGCTGTGTGGCATAATGGAGCCAGCTGCAGCAAGATCAGGAACAGAAAGAGACCGGGCGACCTGGGGGCCGATAGACCGCGGCTCTCGCGGTCGCCGCGCTGCAGCAGACCTTTGACCTGGAAGGTGCCGAGAAGGGGCATCCCGGGAGAGGCGCCCTTGACCAGCAGACGCCGAAGGAGTGGGACACTTCTCCGGCTGGGGAGGGGGAGCGGCGCCCAGAGGAGAAGGTGTGGGAGCCGCAGGGGAGGGGGGAAGGAGAGGGGTCCGGGACGGGGGTAAGGAAGGGGGAGGAAGGGATGAAGATGTAACCAAGGCGTAACTAGATGTCATGGACACAGGGTGCAATCGTGCATATTTCTTACGGGCCTCTGTGTAGCTTAAACGATCAAGAGACTTATACTCCTGTATCTTTTTTTCTTTCTTATAAACTGGGCAATCTGCTGAACGTGGAGAATGACTACCATGACAATTTACACATACAGGAGGGGGAACACAGGGACTCCCCTCATGGAGTGGACGTCCACAGTCACCACAGAGAGGGTCCTGGGTACAGCGAGAAGACATGTGGCCAAAACGCAAGCACTTAAAACACCGCATAGGAGGTGGGATGTACGGCTTCACATCACAGCGATAGACCATAATCTTAACTTTCTCAGGAAGGGTATCCCCTTCAAAGGCCAGGATAAAGGCACCAGTATCAATACGATTATCTTTAGGACCCTTCTGAACACGCCGAACGAAGTGAACACCCCGCCGTCCGAGATTGTCCCGAAGTTCCTCATCAGTTTGAAGGATGAGGTCTCTGTGGAAAATCACACCTTGTACCATATTGAGAGACTGGTGAGGGGTAATGGACACGGGAATTGTGCCAAGATGGGTACAGGCACGAAGGGCCGCAGATTGGGCAGCCGAAGCAGTTTTTATCAGTAATGAACCCGACCGCATCTTGCTCAGGGAGTCCACTTCGCCGAACTTGTCTTCAATGTGTTCAACAAAGAATAAAGGTTTGACACTGGTGAAAGTATCTCCATCAGTCCTGGTGCAAACTAGATAACGGGGGAAAGGTTTTGCCCCTAGACGACGGGCCTGACCCTCCTCCCAGGGGGTAGCCACGGAAGGGAAGGCCGAAGGGGCAAGAGAAGCAGCACTTGAGGAATCAGTACCACGCAGAGAGACGGCCGCAGAAGAGCGGCCAGAGGTTTGGACCATTATGCGTTTCATCTGCATTGCGTCCGCCCTGATACCACCCACTCCGATCAGGGGCTCTCCTCACGGGCGCCACCCAGCCACAGCAAGGGCCGTCTGGCACGGCGGCCATTGCCGGGAGTTCCGATGCTCCAGGATGACGAGCAACCACTCCAAGGCATGCATGAGGAGGTCACAGCTCAGGTATCAGAAGTGTGATCCCTGTGTGTTCAGGGGGCTCAACCAAAAGGGTACATAGCGACCCCACCACACGGGCTGGCTACCGTGCTGGCTATGCACCCTAGCATCAGACAACGACGTAGAAGAAAAGGTGGAATATACTAGGAGGGCACACGTCGGAGACACTAGGTAAGGTGCTCTTCCCCAAATGGCTCACACTACGGAAGAGAAATTTTGGAATGGAGGTCAAACCCCAGAGGGGGACCAAGGAATGCCAAAAGGAGGAGATGATTACGCAACAAAGCCAGAGTGTAAAACCAACAGAACCAGGAGGATAGCGGGGGCCAACATAAGCAAGGACACCAATAGAGGGAGAGGAGAGGGCGAGGGGAAAGGGGTATGGAGGGGAAAGGAGAGGAAGGGAAAGGAAATGCAGCCCGGGAGAGAAAGAAGGCTGCAATGGCTCGGGGCCCCGTGCTCGCCACGCACGTATCCACGAAAGAGTTGTGGACCCCCTGGGGGGTCACTTATACGAAAACTAAATAACAACCTACCCATTGAACCACCTCGTCAGGGCTTTTGTATTCTTAGATGCATACTAAAACACGCTTCAAGACTCACGACAATGAAGCTTACCAAGAAGATTATGACATTATACGAAAATTAAAGTTTATACCATGAATCCAACAAGTTAAAAAGGATCTCGAGAAAGTCCTGATAAGAGCGGTGGATACAGGAGATAGGAATCTGTTCAATAGAAAGGTAAAACGATTGCGTAGGACAGACAGAATGAGGTTCCGGCATCAAGCGAACTGAAGAAAAAAAATAGCCTACGGAAAAACAGTGGGAGGCACATAGAAAGTCAGGCATACGACTGTATACAGACAGCGTTATCAGAGGTCTCTTTGTACAACGTAATCCGTACCAATGACAAAATCGTGCAAACTTAGCAATATCAATGTATGTGGCTCCTTCTGTGTTGATTGTGTAACAGTTTTGATTTCCACTCTGCCTGTTATTCCCTTATTTCAAGCCAATTAATCATAAAATTTTGTCAACGTAAGATTACAGTTCTATATACATTTACTGTTAATCATTTTTCTGGGGTGAAAAGTGTCCACAGAAACCAGAGATAAACACATGAAAATGCATTTCCATACTGCTATAATAATGAGAAGGTACGGAATGGAGAGGAGGAAATCTTTATATATAATCACTGGTGAACAACCACGGATCTTCTACGTCAATGCAGAGCCCAAACAGCAGTACATTTACATTAAAAGTATTTGCAATTGCTAATATGGATAAACATCAGCAGTAAAATGGAATGACAACAATGAAAATTTGTGCTGGATTACCTGCAGTCTTACATATATTGTGTATATTCCGGGTACAGGGTCGACATTTTAATTTAAAGCCGCTTGCCCGATGTCGACGGATAAACACACTATGGCAGTGTCTATGTAGCTCGGAAGTACGATGCAAAGTTCCTCGGACGTCCGCCGGCACAGGGCAAGCGACTGTACTGTAATATACACAATGGATGTATGTGTACAGTTTGTACACACATTCTCGACGAAATATGTGAAGTTTCGCTCCGGCCGGAAGTCGTGCTCGGATAGCCCAATGGTACCTGACCGCTCGCGATAAACTGGAAATACGGGCTTCGAGTCCCGGTCCGGCACAACTTTCTTTGCCATTCCATTATACAGCTGAAGGTTGTCCATATTCGCAACTGCGGAAACATTTTGTGTACTTCATACCGGCTGTAGTCGCCAGTGCCTGTTCCTTAGAACGTGCAAGCATGTCCGATGGAACATTGCATCATAATTCGGAATAACAGGGGCACTGCAATATCGTATTACATTTAACTCGTACCACTGCAACAAAGTTCACTTGCTTTCTCGGGCCAAAGCACTAAGATTGTGTAATCGCAAGCCTGTTGTTATAACACTTTACGAGTCACCCAACATTTCATCAGCCACGTTATGGACCTTGCTTCCAGAACTGCGCGAAGTCCCACCAGTCCATTTTCTACATCTACATCTACATACATACTCCGCAATCAACCATACGGTGCGTGGCGGAGGGTACCTCGTACACCAACTAGCATCTTCTCTCCCTGTTCCACTCCCAAACAAAAGAGGGGAAAAATGACTGCCTGTATGCATCTGTACGAGCCCTAATCTCTCTTATCTTTGTGATCTTTCCGCGAAATATAAGTTGGAGGCAGTAAAATTGTACTGCAGTCAACCTCAAATGCTGGTTCTCTAAATTTCCTCAGAAGCGATTCACGAAAAGAACGCCTCCTTTCCTCCAGAGACTCCCACCGGAGTTCCTGAATCATTTCCGTAACACTCGCGTGATGATCAAGCCTACCAGTAACAAATCTAGCAGCCCGCCTCTGAATTGCTTCTATGTCCTCCCTCAATCCGACCTGATAGGGATCCCAAACGCTCGAGCAGTACTAAAGAATAGGTCGTATTAGTGTTTTATAAGCGGTCTCCTTTACAGATGAACCACATCTTCCCAAAATTCTACCAATGAACCGAAGACGACTATCCGCCTTCCCCACAACTGCCATTACATGCTTGTCCCACTTCATATCGCTCCGCAATGTTACTCCCAAATATTTAATCGACGTGACCTTGTCAAGCGCTACACTACTAATGGAGTATTCAAACATTACGGGATTCTTTTTCCTATTCATCTGCATTAATTTAAATTTATCTATATTTAGAGTTAGCTGCCATTCTTTACACCAATCGCAAATCTTGTCCAAGTCATCTTGTATCCTCCTACAGTCACTCAACGACGACACCTTCCCGTACACCACAGCAACATCAGCAAACAGCCGCACATTGCTATCCACGCTACCCAAAAGATCATTTATGTAGATAGAAAACAACAACGGACCTACCACACTTCCCTGGGGCACTCGCAGATGATACCCTCACCTCCGATGAACACTCACCATCGAGGACAACGTACTGGGTTCTATTACTTAAGAAGTCTTCGAGCCACTCACAAATTTGGGAACCAATCCAATATGCTCGTACCTTAGTTGGGAGTCTGCAGTGGGGCACCGAGTCAAACGCTTTCCGGAAGTCAAGGAATATGGCATCCGTCTGATACACTTCATCTATGGTTCGCAAAATGATATGTGAAAAAAGGGAGAGTTGCGTTTCGCAGGAGCGATGCTTTCTAAAGCCGTGCTGATGCATGGACAGCAACTTCTCTGTCTCAAGGAAATTCATTATATTCGAACTGAGAATATGTTCGAGAATCCTGCAACAAACCGATGTTACGGATATATGTGGGAGTTCAGAAGGATGTGAGTGGAAAAGCATCTATATACATAAATAGCAAGCATGCGACGGTCAGCGGAGAGTATCTTGTACCACACTGCTGGTCATTCCCCTTCCTTTTGCACTCGCAGATAACGCCAGGAAAAAAGAACGACAACTATATAGTTCCGTACCAGCCCTCATTTATCTGGTCTCTGTGGTCTTCACGCGAGATGTACGTTGGTGGCAGAGGAAGCGTTTTGCAATTTGTCACAAATGCCTGTTCTCCCAAGTATCTCACAAGGGAACACTCCCCCCCCCCCCTTCAGATTTAGTGGCTAGAGAACCCAGTGGACAGTGTCAGAAACTGAACACAGATCAAGCATGAAAACAGGAAGAAGGTATACTGTCCTGTGAAAAAAAAAAAAAAAAAAAAGCAAAATAGAAACACTGAAAGGTCCAAGCACAAGAAGTGTAATATGGAGCAACGTGGAAGAGCCACAGTTTTTTATTTTTATTATTTTTTTAATCACAGAGGGCAGGTAACACACTGACCGAACACTCTTGAGCTACCGTACCTGCTTAACCATGACACCGCGGCTCTTCCACTGCGCTCGATGTTGCACTTTTTCAGCGTGGACCGTTCAGTTTCCATATTTTCAGTACACCTTCTTCCTGTTTTCATGCCTGATCTGTGTTCAGTTTTTGACAGGCTCTCCATTGGGCCATCTTGCCACTAAATCTGAGGGAGCTGCGATGACGAGTTTCCCTTGTCAGTAGTGTTCCACAAAAGAACGTCGTCTTTCCTCCATAGATTACCATCAGAGTCCACGGAGCATTTCCCGTGATACTCGAGTGTTGATCGAACCTACCGGTAACAAATTTAGCAGCACTCGTCTGAATTGCCTCGAATTTTTCCTTGATACGACGTGGTGGGAATGAACTCCATTAGTCTTACACATGCGTCCTTCTTCATAGATGACCTACACTTAACTAGAACTCCCCAATAAACCGAATTCCAACATTCGGCTTTCCTACTTGTTCCATTTTACATTTCTCTGCAACGCTGTGGCTACATCGATGCGAGTGTGTCAAATAGCAAACCAGTGATACTGTATTCGAATAATGCAGAATTGTTTTCCCTGTTGTATTCGAACACTGCAGAATTCTTTTCCCTATTCATCTGCATTACTTACATTTTTCTACATTTATAGCGAGATGTCAGCCATAATTTCAAATAGAAATTCTATCATCTTGTATCATCCTGCAGTCGCTCAACAACGACCCTTTGCCGTACACACAGCATGGCCAGCAAACTGTCTTAGATCACTACTTGCCCTATCCAACACATCGTTTATATATGTTGAGAACAAAAGAAGTCGATCATACGTCTTTGGGACACTAGTTTCCGGTTAGCGATACTATTTGGTACCAATTGTTTACAACCAATCTGAGAATTTCAGCTCACTTATATTTTGTACAAAACCGTTCAAAGATTTTGGTACCTGTTTAAACCACTCAATCTCCGAGGAAGCAATACAAGAGTAGCGTATCAAAGCATTAAACATTAAATGAACAACATGATGCCGCCTCCTCTATGGTGAGTATTTGATGTTATAAGCCCGGAAGTGCAGCGAGTAGTTCTACATCTACACCCATACTCTGCAAAAAGCCGCAAAGGACACGACAGAGAGTACGTCCAACTGTACCGAACATTCACGTTTGTAGCGCGGGAAGAATGATTGAATGATTCTGTGCGTGCTGTAATTATCCTAATCTTGTCCCCATATCCCTACGTGAGCGATATCTAGTGTATTGCTAGAGTCATCATTTAAGGCTGGTTATTGAAACTTTGTTAGCAAACTTTCTCGGGATAGTTTACGTACATCTTCAGGAGTCTTCTAGTTCAGTTTCCTCAGCACCACTAAGACACTACGTGGGTCCAACAAACCTGTAACCATCGCGCTACCGTTCTCTGTACACGGACAATATCCCCTATTAGTTGCCGGCCGCGGTAGCCAAGCGGTTCTAGGCGCTTCAGTTCGGAACCGCGCGACTGCTACGGTCGCAGGTTCGAATCCTGCCTCGGGCATGGATGTATGTGATGTCCTTAGGTTAGTTAGGTTTAAGTAGTTCTAGGGGGCTGATGACCTCAGATGTTAAGTCCCATAGTGCTCAGAGCCATTTGAACCCTATCAGTCCTATTTGGTAAAGGTCCCGCACACTTTAGCAATTCTGTAGAATGGGCCGCACGGGTGATTTGTGAGAAATCTATGTAAACTGTACTTTTCAGTCCATTTCATATCCCTATAAAGTGTTACGCCCAGGTATTTGTACGAGTTGGCCGATTACAAAAGTGACTCACTGATATTATAGTCACAGGATATTATGTTTTCCCGTTTTGTGATGTGCAAAATTTTACATTTCTGAACATTTAGCGAAAGCTGCCAATCTCTGCGAAATTGAAATCTTATGAAGACCTGGTTGAATATTTATGCAGCTTCTCTCTGACAGTATTTCACTATTGATAGCCGCATCATCTGCAAAAAGCACACAAGGTCATATAACAAGGGTTGCAACACACTTCCTGGGACACACCCGACGTTACTTCTACCTCTGACGATGACTCTCCATCCAAGATAACATGCTGTGTCCTCCCTACCAAAAAGTTCTCAATCCAGTCGCAAATTTCACTTGATACCCCATATGACCGTACTTTTGGCAATAAGCGTCGGTGCTGTACTGCGTCAAATGCTTTTCGGAAATCATGAAATGCTACATCTATCCGACTGCCTTGATTCAAAGCTCTCAGTATGTCATGTGAGAAAAGTGCGAGTTGGGTTAAACATGATCTACGTTTTCGGAATCCAGGATGGTTGACATGCATGTCATTCTGTCCAATTCCCTGCTACCATACTTAACTTTCTACGACAGAAAAGTCTAGCATGGTCAACTCACTCTCGTGTGAGACCTAGTGAGGGCCTGCTTGAGTAAATGAGTAAAGTCGTCCTCAATCCCTTAGTTTGGTAAGGACACCACCATGAAATGCTAGGCATGGTCCTACTGAGAGTGATGTGCTCTTGCCTTCCTCCTACCGTTCAATCGGGTGACCTAGAGCTTAAACGTCGACTCCGGGACGAGTGCTACTTTGCATGTTTCGCATTAGCAAACAGTTGCCAGGGATGGAACAAGTGCCAAGAGAGACGATAAATCCTATGACCTGCTGAGATTCGAACCCCTGACCTTTGGAATTCATCAAACCTAAAAACTTGCACTACACTGGCAATCACGCGACATTTTGGTATCATGCCTTGAGTCTAAACCTTATTGTAAGGGGGCGATCAAAAAATTTCCTTTTGAGAGCGTGTACGCAATGTAGCGCGACTCTGATGTGGACCTATAAGCACCCACATGTAGGCAAGAGATCAATGCGTCTTCCGTGTCTTTCCGACATGCGTACGGTACATGCAGAAACGAACTATGGGGTCATTATTACCAAATGCGTCCAAACAGGACCAATGTGTCCTTCAGCACATAAAGTACACGATACGATCGTGTTTTGTTCACACAAAATGCAATTGTCAAGCAGGCTTAACACTGTAAAATGTGCGTGTTTATCTTTTGTGACATTTTGTTAACACAAATAAGTACTTGTCAAAGAATTGTCTCTTCGTAATTTGTGTGTGCCCTTCGGCAGCCAACAAATTCTTTTATTGGCTGCCGATGAACAAACACCGGTAGACATCTATCGGTAGACGAAAAATCTGAATGAGGCAGCAAGTCAGTCGAAAACCACCGTTGTGGAATGGTGTTCCAAGTTCCGTGCTGATCGCGATTCAACACAAAACGCCAGTCGATCTGAGAGGCCAGCCACATCCACTGCGAACCAACTCAAGCGGGAAACACTCGAGCCCATAGTCCTGATTTCTCTCCATGCGATTATAATGCCTTCGACCCCTTAAAGGCCTAGACAGTTTGAAGATTCCTGTCAGACGAGGATGTGCACCAGGCAGTTACGGACTTCCAAGCAGGACATAGTGTTTCACCCAATAACCTGCCGAGTCTGAGATTATTGCCTCAGTGTTCGCGAATATTTTTCCTGGGTGGCATACCGATTCTGGACTATACGGCCTTCAAAGTGAAAGTTTTTGATCGGCCGCTTATACTTCCACTCTACATAAAAATCAGCTATCTTAAACCCTTTCTTAGACACGTATTGCCGTACTGCTGGTTGTATTCGGGATATTTGGTAGGTAGTTTTGTCGCTATTTATGACGTTCACCCAGCGAAAGAAAATCTTTTTCGAGTGTCCACCTGGATTGCCAATACAAATTTTATTTGCAATATTTCGAAGATGGACCTAGTCGTCATAGGTGCTGCACACGATAATCTAAAATGTTCTCAATGCTTGGTTGGAGTCCACGCAACAAGCACACTTTAAGCCACATTCTTCAGCACATGAAGTGTGCGATTCAATCAGTTTTTTCCACACGAAATGGAATTGTTAAGTAGGCCAAACACTGTACAATATGTATGTTCAGCTTTCCTGTCATTTCATCAACACGAATAAGTATTCGCCAAAGAATTGTCTCTCCATAATTGTCTGGCGCGGGTGTACACAGTGTACCTACAGGGTGTAGCCTATATGCAGACAAGACAAAAATTCCGAATTTCCCGGTTAAAAATACACTTTTCCCAGGTTGGAAGTATATTTTTTCCGTATTAAATGGCAATATGCTTTACCTTGGAGCCGTAAAACTTATCAATCATTTGAATGGTAAAGGATTTATACACCGGCGTAGAACTTCTAGGCATTGCGATGGGCTTTTGTCGGCCCATAGTTCATGTCCAGTGATATCACCAGCCAATGACGGCAGATGTTCCGAGCACAAGACATGCGATGTAGTCAGCTAAAAGCAACATCACTGTTAAGCAGTGTGAACACTCAAATAGGTAAAGTTAATGGTTTAAATTAGCGTATATACGGTATAATATTGGTCGTCAAAATGTTTTGCTGGTTTTTCGGAGGGTGCGGTTAGGCAGCATCTTAAAAGCATAGCTTAAATTGCAGCAGCTGAATATTTCTGACGAGCACGATTATAAATTTCACTGCTTTGCACCGAGCATTTGGTGGGTTGCCTGTATGATCAAATATTCCGTCGCACACTTCGACTTCTTCATAGAAAATCCAATTACGTGTGAAACTGTTCAAATGTGTGTGAAATCTTATGGGACTCAACTGCTAAGGTCATCAGTCCCTAAACTTACACATTACTTAACCTAAATTATCCTAAGGACAAACACATACACACCCATGCCCGAGGGAGGACTCGAACCTCCGCCGGGACCAGCCGCACAGTCCACAACTGCAGCGCCCTAAACCGCTCGGCTAATTCCGCGCGGTGGTGTGAAACTGATCAAGAACTCTTGTTTTTCTGAAGGATAATTTTTTTTTTCCAGCGGTACTGCGCAATTGTAGTCTGTGAAACGGCCAAAATGAATACGAAAAACTAACCTTGAATGTTGGTCTTTTTTGCGTGTGTTACCTTTTATGACATATCAAACACAAATGTGGCAGTAAATTTTAAATAATGGCATAAACGCCTGATCTCTGGGCCAGAAATCTTTCTAAATAGCTGGTCATCAAACTGCCAAGTTTTGAATGAGATTCAAACGCTCCGTGATTTAAGAAATTCATCGCACATTCTCAAACGTAACATAAGTTTATATTGCGTAACAGGAAATTTACTTGAAAGTAACTCTTCTCGAACCACAATTCGCAATATTTTTCGGCGACCTATTAGAAATGTCAACAGTCGCGACATCACGCTCATCGTAACCAGTTTATTCAGAAGTTTTGCAGTCTTCGTCCTAAAGCCTTTGACACATTTTTTCCCGGCAGACGTTTGTGTATGCGCTTTGTTCTGTAGCTATAAACGGCCCATTTTCTTTGCAACCAAAGTTTTATTTTGGTACAATCCTCTCGTTTATATATTATTTCTGCAGTATTAACATTGCAGTAGCAGGCCAAAGTACAAGTCTTCGTTGGGGTATAAATTGTTACCAGTCAAAATTACAAAAATTTAACTGAAAACTAAAACAGCGAAAAATTCGAGTTTTTCACAAATTTTTCCCGGAAGAAGAAATTCACGGATTTTTCCCGGATGTCTCGCGGTGTATACACTCTGTGACTAGTAAATGATCATTTCTTTTAGTTTTCACGTTATTTTTTTTAAAGATGGCATCTAAATTACTTCACATTCATCCTAGAAAACATGTAGATACGAGTTACAGACAGCGTTAGACCTGATGATAGGGCTGAAATGGGACATCGTTGCCGCTGAAATCTTCGGTTTTAGAAATTACTTACACGTGTGTGGTATGCTACGTGACAAGCACCCGACGAGAGATTCGACTGCGGGGGAGACCCGTCTGCTCAGAAGGCGAGATGTAGTTTCCAGCAGCTTCTCACTGTTTTCCAGCTTGCGATCCGGCCTGTGTCGCCGAGGCCTTGTACGGTTTCCAGCTGATTGCCAGTGACTCAGCCACCGTATTTCCAGAACGCGAGCGCCAGCACAGCAACCCCTTCTTTCCGTGGCCTTGACTTCCTCCAAAACAAATCCCCAGAAAAAACAGGAAGCGCTCAGGTACATTCCGGCCAATTTCCTGGAGTGTCTAAGGTCAATTAAACTGCAGCTCTGCATCTCACGGCCAACAGTTGCAGTCTTTATTAAGACTGCGTTCTGGAAGAAGAACGGCAGAAAAAGAAGGCAGTCCCGAAAGAAACAACACAGGATGTTTTGTAAGAGTACCAGGAAAAGTGCTATAAAAGTCAGAATAAAAGAGGATATAAAACGAAATTTGTACCGATATACCTTCAAGGTTCAGATGTGAAAGTACATTACAAGAGGTACTGGAACTGACGACGACGACGACCACTGCCACCACCACCTGACAGTTGAACACGACGCTGCATGTTCGTGTCAGAGTATTGGATTTCACGTCAGATGTTCTCATGTAACTCGATGTGGCAGCACCTGTGAAATGTGGCAACGACGTGAAATGTACCAGGTATTATTTCATGAATTTGTGAACCAGTTCGATAACGTTGGCTAGTGTATGCAAGATGGGGCTACACGACACACGTCTATTGCGGGTATGTCTACGGTGGATTGATTTTTCCATGACAATCGGTTTCCAAAGAATTATGGCCTCCACGGTCACCTGACATGCCCCCCCTGACTTTCCTATGGGGCCAGCTCCGAGGTAATGTGTACAAGGACAAGGCGCTATCGACGAATTATGGGAGAACATATGCCGTGCAACCCAATACTGCGGCAAGAAAATTCACGAACCAGAGGTCACATCCAGTACCTCTTGTAATATACCTTTATTTCTCAATCATGAAGGTATGTAAAGTACAAATTTGCTTCCATGTAATCTTTTATTAAAATTTTTATAACATTTTCCCCAAAGCCCTTTACGAGTGGGACATCCGTTATTTACACACATCAATGCTCGAAAACAGTTCAGTATTAAGGACAAACAAAGTTGTACTGACAGCTGCGCGCAATAAACGAAAATCCCTTGCGCCTAAGCTCCCCCCGCATATACGCCGCGAAATGACCAAGACCATGACCGTAAAAATTTAACTAATGCAGGCAAACGGAATAGAACCGCGGATGGGAAAAGGGGAGTGGAGGAGAGGGAAAAAAAAAGGCTCTGAGCACTATGGGACTTAACAGCTGTGGTCATCAGTCCCCTAGAACTTAGAACTATTTAAACCTAACTAACCTAAGGACATCTCACACATCCATGCCCGAGGCAGGATTCGAACCTGCGTCCGTAGCGGTCGCGCGGTTCCAGATTGCTGCGCCTAGAACCGCACGGCCACTATTTTTTTTTGTAATCTCATTTTGTTCGTTATTGTTCGTGGCGGACGTCACCTGACGCCCGTTTGAAGTTCGTTTTTGATCCAATCACTCAGTTCTTTTTTTTTCTTTTTTTATAGGGAGGGCAGCCCACCCTCTGACCGAACACGCTGAGCTACCATGCCGGATGACACTCCGGCCGGCAGGGAGTGGCCATTGAAGATACTTACGTACAATTCTTGTTATGACAACAGTAAAACCATGAACTGCCATTTATCAAATTATTGGATGTACGTAGGACGTGAAAACTAAATGTGCTAACTAGCGTGATAACATGGATGGGATACATATATGGTAAAAAATTGTGAAGACTCACGGAAAATCAGTTGGAAAAATAATTCCGCCATGCCGCTGCACCCATATTCACCGGGAAAGTGTATACATATTGTTGTTTACTCTGGATTCTCTGCCCACAAATGCACAAATAGCACAGAGCTGTTAATCAGGCAAGCCGATATGTGACATAAGGCGGCATCGCGGTCCTAGGGGTTATCCTCCCAGCGATACACTTTTCCAGGCCGGGACGATCTGCTTGGACTCTGCTAAACGACTTGACTGACCACCACGCTAAGCTTCCATATCAACAGCAAAATACAGTATCTTTACTACGGGACAAAGGTCGATAAACGTGGTGCTAAGAGATCACAACATGTTGTTTTAAACATCAAAACGTTCTCTGGAATCGTCTGTCCGAAAGTGCACAACAGGGGTATTTTAACGAGGTTACACGCAGAGGAGCAAGGGAGGTGGTTCTCTTGTTACTGGTTGACTGCGCATTCCCACTCTGCAGCATGGACGCAGATCTGTAATTGTTTGAACAGCTGATTCATGCTACAATATGCTATTATTAATAGTGAATGATTTATCACCTCTCGCCAAAGATAAATATATACCACAGTACACGAATATGGATATTGTCTTTACTGTCTCCCATTTATAATAGTTAAATTATTCTTATGGCAACCATTTATCTGGCTGTAAATGTTACAGATAAATGCAGTATCAAATTTAAGAAGGAAATGACAGACAATCAATGCTCTAAAGGAAGAGTTGCTGTCATTAATCCTCTATATGCCATCTCCTACATTTTCGTTTCGATGCTAGGCAGCGGTGGAACAGCGCCATTTCAACGCTGGGCGTCAGGATTCTGACTCCATCGACCAGAGGCAAAAAGGGGTAAAACGTGGGTAAGAGGAGTGTGGCGGTCTTGTCACCGAGTTGGCGTTGGGCAGACCTGTGGCGATTTTTGGTGCCAACGTGACATCACTGACCGACATTACACCTCAAACAGGGACCGTTCTTTCGCATGTGACGATGCGTTGCAGTTTGAGGCATCATCAAGCCCGTGGGTGACTTCGCAGGCCGCCACGCATTTCCTCCATTACAGAGGAAGGCTGTAGGCTATTTTGAGCCAAATTTCAAACTACGTCGCCAATTACGGGGTTTCAAAAAGTGATCCTTTGTGTTGCACAATGTATATATTTCTTCCTCCTCACAACCTTCTGTTCTTTGCTTATTGGTTACTTGCCTTGCCATCTGAACTTTTAGTATTCATACAACAGTTTCTCTTAAGTTGTCTAAGTTCCCTACAGGCGACATTTATCTTTTCCATAGTCATGCGTGCTTCAACAGCTTTGAATTTCTCACCTAGCCACTCCTCCTTTAGCATCTTTCACTTTCCGTCAGTCTCAAATTTTGGATGTTTGTATTCCTTTTGGCCACTTCATTTTCTGCATTTTTGTATTTACTCCTACCGTCAATCAATTGGTAACTAAGTTACGATTATTGCTTTGCTCCACTGGTAAGACTATACGCTCGAACAAACTTCTTTGGAGCCGGCCGGGGCGGCCGAGCGGCTCTAGGCGCTACAGTCTGGAACTGCGCGACCGCTACGGTCGCAGGTTCGAATCCTGCCTCGGGCACGGATGTGTGTGATGTCCTTAGGTTAGTTAGGTTTAAGTAGTTCTAAGTTCTAGGGGGCTGATGACCTCGGAAGTTAAGTCCCATAGTGCTCAGAGCCATTTGAACCAAACTTCTTCAGAAAACATAGTACCGCTACGATGGCTGCTTCAAAACTTACGATTTCTTGTAAAAATCTGCGCATCTGCTGAAGCACATACTTCTCTTGGTGTGCTCGCTCCAGCTTGCATAAATTAAAATCCGTCGAGCTTGGTACTGTTAAAACAGTCGTGCAAAATCACGTACCACACAGGTGCTTAGGCACACTTGCACCAAACGCTCGATAGTGCACACTTAGCAAACTTGCAGTTGTGTATACATCGGCCTTGATTAAATATCGCATTTTACCAGAATCGTCTCATCCGATTTTGGTTATCCTTTACCCACGACGAGATCATTTCACATAAAGGTAAGAAGAGGTTGATGTTTATGAGAAGCCCAGCTTGTGGATGCTGTCCACGAAACAAACGGGAAAAATGAATAAACAGCATAAGTAATTACACCACTGTTGCGCGTGATGGGGAACAAAAATATTTTTACTGAAAGAAATCAGATTTATTCCAGATATTCAGACGTAAAAGGTATGACCTGAATAACAGAACTAAGTGCAAAGTACCAAGATTTAAAGATGCCGCCCTATTGACGTTCTTGCAGGATACTTTCATAAGTAGTGCCCAATTCATGTGGTCTACAACTGGAATGTAAGAAGACAGTTGCGAATTCAAAAGTCACACTTCCAAATTTGTATTTTAAATAGCATCTTTGCAGAACAAAGAGAAGACTGAGAATTATTGATCATATGGCTGGAACATGAAGGAACTTAATACTATATTTTCTTATTCTACTATACGTTGGTCACAGTAATATAGTGTGCGTTTCACCGGAGTTACGCTATAGTGCCAGTACGAAGGAACTCACTGCCGAACTCACCTTCACAAGCACAGCTACCTTGTTAAACTTTCGTTAGCATTATCCAAGGCTCCTCAGCGCCGTAGGAGGCTGATGACGGCTTCAAAAAATTGCAACAACATGTCTACGGACTTATAAGCTTTATTATCTGGCAGGGTCGACAGAAGCGTCCGATCCAACGCGTCGGCTTTGACCCGTGACGTAAGGGTGTTGTGTGTGACGTCATGACGGCGCGGAGTTTAGTTTGAGTGTGGCTGTCTCCAGTTCTGTTTTATCTTATTTTATTTACTTTTCTGATCTGTTCGTTCTATCTCGTGAGATTTTTTTTAAATTTAAAAACACTTATTTTAATTATCTGTTTCCTCGAATTTCTGTTTTAGTTTATTATATTTATCTTTCTGATCTGTTCGTTCTATCCCGTGAGATTTTTTTTTAAAAAAAGACAAAAAACACTAATCAGCTACGGAAGCATCTTTATCTTCTATGGGTTGCAGGGGTTACGACCCCTGGGGAGGTGGGTGCGTATTCATGCATGGCTGTCTTCACTTACACGTTGTAGCTACGCAAGGCGTCTAAATTTGTTTATATTTAGTTTGCCCTCCACCCAAAACACCCCATTTCCCGCGCTTGTCCCGTTAGTGTCATTAGGCTTCTTGGGGGAAGTGAGTGAGTGAGTGTGTGTGTGTGTGTGTGTGTGTGTGTGATTTTGTTTCCGCCATATTTGTGACGTCATGGGTCAAAGCAGACGGGTGGGATCGGACGCTTCCGTATTTCCATCTGGCACATAGGACTAGCGTAATGACCCGACCTGCATCCTGCATCATTATTTTAAGCTTTTCCATTTTTTATGAATTCCGGAACCTTTAAATGGGACGTAGAAGTTGTTGAGTACTTACGTACTAACAGGCAACCTAACAATATCCATGGATATATAATGGAACGATCAGTCTCATTGCCAGTCGTTGTAAAGCAGGTGCGGAATTCCTTGTCACTGATAAAATACTGGGGAAATGGTAGCAACTCTAAAGAATATTGCTTACTAAACACTTGTGCGTTCCATCCTGAGAATGCTGCTCTCAAGTGTGTGGAACCTGTAAGAAAGGGGACGAATGGGTGATACTTCAGTGTACAGACGAGGGTAACGTGAATCATCACGTTCCTGGTCCATCCACGGATGAGTGTCACGGAGATAATAAAAAAACAAAAAATGAACTGGCATGCACTTGAAGATACATGCAAGCTATCCCGTAAAAAACTACCTATTATCATTGAGTATTTATTTATTCATCCACCCATCCTGGAATCTAATCGCAGTGATGTAGGATTTGCCATTGTATACAATGAAAATAAAAAGCTCAAAAATATATAATAAGAAAATATGCTTTATAAGGATATAACAGATGCTGGGCCGTTGTCTATTATTTAGGAAAACCACTGAAAACATAAATTAGAATGGCTGGGCAGATCCAACTCCATCCTCCCGAAAATGAAGGTGTGTTGACAGCTGCATTGCCTCATTCGGTTGGTCCCTATTGTACAGAGTTTCAAGAACAACTACGTAAAACTCTAGTAACATACTACAATCTTCAATGTATCGCTTCCGTAGGCATCCCGAAGATAAGATTACTACTTGCAGCCCGTGCAGAAGTGTTTAAAATCAATCAATCCTTTCTTCCCGCGCTCCCTACGTGCATGGGACAGAAAGAGACCCTATTAAGTCCTACAATGCACAGGTTGCTACCCATTTCACAGCGGATTGCTGGGTATCGATGAAGACGCATGTTCTCCAAACAGTCGTTAAAAAATTACTATGTAGGGCAGTTTTCTCATAAAACGCATGTAAGTACTAATGGTAACGTGCTCTAAGTCCGTAAACTTACTTTCAATACCTCCAATCATCGTCTTGAGAGAGATCATAATGGCTTTTGCCTATACAACTGAATTGTGCCCTGTGCAATAGTTAAAAAAGAAAGGGCTTATGACAAAGTGACTTCATACAATCTTTGATTACTTGGGTATCTCTTTCGAAGCAACGTAAGTTTCGTCATCTGTTTCAGTAGTGTGTCTCTGTTTCTATATAGGTAATACCAATTGTTAAGGAAATCTATTGTTGCCCAACTTGGGCACGGTTTGGTCTTTACATGAAATTAATATTGTCGGAAATAACGTTAACTGCTATCTGGCCCTCTTTATACAAACATATTGTTATTGAACGCCGCTACATGTTTCAATAACTCCAGCTACTGCGTTCATGGTCAGTTTTTAAAAAAAAAACATATGGAGTACATTTTTCCAACACAAATTTAATACTCTTGTGGAATTTGCATAACGTGATCTTGCGCCAAACCCGTAGAGACTATAAATTTAATACATTTTCTACCAATATGGTAACGAACGTAATACAACACAACATAAATATTTGCGTTACCGCAAAGCTTATTCTCCATTTTCGTTGAAGATTCTCTATGAGTATTTCAACAGTAAGAAGGGAAATCCATCCACTCTCCTGAGCTACAGGAAAAATTAAAGGTAAACCATAGTATCAAAATAACTTACCCATATGCAAAGTGGCTCTTGCACCATAAACACCACCAACTGCGTCAGGTACTGGAATAAGGTCAAGTTAGGTTCCTCCACAGTTCTTTCCACGGTGTCACTGGGTGTTTCACCAGTCCCTTCACTTGCCAGCGTCGCATTTGCTCTCCACTTGGGATCAGATGTAACTTGCACAGCATAATACACGGAACACGACACAAGTAATAAGCTAATAAAAGTGTAAGCTCGCAAACTTGGCAGCGGTAAGCGGTCCAGCAGCACCACCGGCATTGTTAATCACACCACCCTCTTCCCGTTCGCGACACTCTTGCCACAGGCACTTCAACAGTACTGCGTTTCTTTCGTCATACAGACGCCCAAGCCGGGCGATGCTATGCCGGATTTACCCCCTCCATACAGACGCAGCGGACTCGCGCGCCATACTGCAACATAACACTATCGCTGGTGTACAGCGTCTGTCATATTCCTGATTTACCTGTACCGTGAAATTAAAACGAGCAGATTCGCTTCGTGAATGTAAACTTTATCTTGGCACTCTTCCACAGTCCTGGTTGCTTCCAAGACATGCATCATACCAAAACTGATTAAGGTACCAAAGAAATGAATTAAACGAAAAGACAAGTGCACTGTAGCAAATATGAAACATAAACATTACGAAAAAATTAATTTTTGTGTAGCATTTTCTTGTTCTTCTTGGAAGCAAGCTTTGATTTAGGATTAGAGGCTACTTTCCATGTACGGGCAATGATTTTAAAACAGGTACACGCACGTCAATAATTCCTTCATCCGTCTAACATACTCATTAGTCGGCGCGAGCTTTTTTTTTTTTTTTTTAATTACATTCATATCGTTATATTGGAAGTAAATCTTATGGCCCCTACTCCTTACCTCGGTTGTCAAATTTGTGGTGACAAGTTGAGCTCAAGCATAACTACTTTAAAGTTCGTCCGAAATCTCTCAAGAGCGATAATCATTATTGTATCACTAGTCGCTAATGTAGTAGTTGATATTCTGTTGTTTCTTCACGTGTGATATATCAAGAGCAGCAGTCCCGACAGGCAATGGGAATTTCTGAAGAGGAACAATGATTATTGTATAAGAAGCCTGTACAATTTCAGGCACACTATTTCCAGCATGGTTTCCTGAATACTCTTGACACGTTTGTGAGCTTCGAAATAACATTGCTTTCTTCTTTAAACTTCTGGCCACCATGTTAAACATGTATTTCTCAGCTGGATTTCTAATACAGACTTATTATGTAACTACTATGTAAATAATAGACCTTCCCAAAGGGGCTTGTAAGAAATGAATATTCACTTGATGTTTTTTTTGCATTCATTTATTCACACATTGTATTCTATGAATCTCATTGTGGCGATTATATGCGGTGATAGTGGCCCTACACAGTCATGTAGAAGAGCCTTCCAGGATGAGTAATATAAACAATCAGAAGCAGCAACTGTTGACTACTTATGAAAAGTAGCCTAACTGTCAAACAGTTATAACTTGTGCTAATCTACTCCCACCATAATCACTGTAGTTACTTCTAGAATTCTTGATAGGCTATATACTTGTTGGAAGGAAAACAGATACTTTGGAACAAGCCACTACTCATCATATATGGCTCAATTTTCAACATATTGTTCACATCTAGAGGTACAACATAAAATTATTTTATATTTTTCATTAATGTTTCGTGCAGCCTTGGGGCTGAACCTGAAAGGTATAAGAAAACCACCATTGATGAATGACCAATAGGCTTGTCACAACACAGTGAATTATCATCTACTTATGACTCATAGGTCCTCCCTCCCACATGTGCATTCACATATTGTGTTCTGTGAATTCAATCATGAAGGATGGCCATCAGAGATGTGGAATGAATTAAGTTATGCATTAACAGGCAGAAGCAGGCAATTTGTGTAAAGTAAACTAGCAAATAATTAAACCTAGTGGTAAACTATTCGCATAATGGATAGGCTAACTCGGTAACAACACTGCTCGCAAAAGGCAGTGTTCTGGCATTTGCATCCTAGTCCACACAATTTTTAATCTGCCAGCAAGTTTCAAAACTTCTGTGTTATTTTTAATACATTGTAAATCAAGGTATTATGTATTTTATTAGAAAAGCAATTGACTGAATAAAAAGCCACTGCTCTCTCTCTTGTGTGCTTTAACTGTTGTTTTTATCCAACAACTCAACCCAAGCATTTATGTAATTTTATTTATTTTTAGGATTGCTATCAGCTAACTATATACTTGAAAAAGTTACAACCTGAATTTAGTGTAACCAGAATTTACATGCTACAGTCATTCGTATAAATTGCATGAAGATTGACTACCAAAGTGTTCCTTTAGTTTAATTTTAAATACCTGGAGATTTACAACTTTTTGACTGATGTCTGTTGGGAACCTGATCATGACTTTTCCACCAGAAAATAACAGACACAAAGTAGTGTAGAAATTACTTTCATCTCTAGTATTATGAATTTCAAAATTTACCCCAAATTCACTCTTATTTTTAACTGCAAACATCAACAAAGTTAATTGAAGAGAGTGCTTTTGAGTTTAGTAATGTATTTGTGTAACTTGTCTCTTATCAGTGGGACATTTCCTGAATGGTTGAAATATGCTGAAGTTAAGCCTTTGTTTAGGAAAAGAGATACAGAAATGATGTCAAATTTCCATCCAATTTCACTTCTACTTGCATTCTTGTAAATTTTGGAAAAGGTAGTAAACAGCCGGCTTCTTAATAATCTTGCAACAAATAATGTATTGTCAGATTCACAGCATGGATTTCTAAAGAGTTCTGATATTGTGGAGGGTTTCTACACATCTCGTGAAAATGTGCTTAATTCATTAGACAGTGAAGTACTCTAACAAACGTACTTAATTCATTAGATGATAAGTTACTCTGAAAAAATGCACTACATGCAGTTTAGAACTTGTAACATGTTTCCAACCAGTGTATGCTGATAATATGACAAACAGATAGAAGACCATAACGATGTTAAACTGTTGGGATTACAGCTTGACAATAAATTCAACTGGGAGAAGGATACCACAGAACTGTTGAAGTGCTTAAACAAATCTCTATTTGCAATGTGAATGTTGCCTGGCATAGGTGATATAAAAATAAAAAAAAGCTAACATACTATGCTTGATTTCATTCCATAATGTCACAAAGGATTATTTTTTTTTTTTGGGGGGGGGGGGGGGGGGGGGTGTAACTCGTCAAGCCAAGCTCACATTTTCTGCATTCAAAACATATAATAAGAATGATTGGCAGTGTGAACTCAAAAACATCCTGCAGAGTTTTTTTTTAGGGAACCGGGCACACTAACTACTGCTTCCCTATATACTTATACCTTAATGAAAATTGCCTTTAAAAATATATCTCTTTTTCAAAACATGGAATCAATATCACAAATAACAATCTTCACAAAGATATACAGTTGTTCACTTTGGTACAGAAAGATGTCTGCTCTTTAGAACACACATTTTCAACAGCTTACCAGCAGCCATAAAAAGTGTAATTAGTAAAAAAGTTCAGTTTATGAGGAGCCTAAAGGATTAATCGGTGGCCAACTCCTACTCCACTGATGAATTTCTGAGTAGAACTAACTGATGTGTGTGTGTTACTGATAGTACCAAATAATGTGAGTATTAGTATGATATGACTTGTGTGTGAATTCAATGCAGAAATCTGATCATTGTAAATAAGTGTTGTAAAATGATTTTTCTGTATGATGACACATGGCTATAAAGGTTTAGGGCCTAAGAATTATCTTACGAACCTCAGTGTGTTGTACATTTACATGTTTTTATGTCAAGTTATTTATTGCCATTTCAAATGAAGATATGTTTAAGATTTTGTGACTTATTCCACATCAATGAGGATTATTACACTTGAGATCTGTGGAACACACATTAACATATTTGTTTTTCTTTGTAAATACACTGAGGTGACAAGTTAAGAGAGAGTAATACACATATATACAGATGGTGTGGTGCACGGCCCATGAAGTAATGGGCCCAAGTTGTCAACAAAGCACTGTGCAACATTTTGATAGTTCCACAATGATGTGGGCTGTGTTTACACGGAAGGCACTGGGTCCTATGGTCCAACTGAACCAATCATTGGCTGGAAATGGTTATGTTCAGCTACTTAAGAGACCATTTTATGAACATCATGTTTCAAACAACAATGGAATTTTTACAGATGACGATCTGCCATGTCACCGGGATTGGTTTGAAGGACATTTTGGACAATTAGAACAAATGATTTGGCCACCCTTTGTTTCTCTATGAATTTTATCAGTCAATTTTAATAACTATTTGTACAATTTTTGAAATGATTGGTGTAATTGTTATAGATCTATAGATTCCAGGATCACTCTTGTCATTATATTTGTAACTTCTGTTTCATCTGTTGGAAATAGAAATATACATTCTTTTATTTCCAGTGAAACTGTACTTGTTTTAGTTGGTGCCTCGTTTTGTTTCATTAGGTTCTGAACTATATTTGTGGAATACCGATTTAAAATGGAACACACGTCTTGTGTGTCAGTCATTTCTTTCCCTTGTACTGTAAGCACTATGTTGCCACTTTTTGTTTCACTTGATTCATTCCTATTTGTATTTATGTGAGACCAAACTGTCAAAGAAATACTGATTGATTTCCAATTTGACACTTATAATATCTAGATTTTGCGTGCCTTTATCTTGCTACATTCTTTCTTCTTATGCCTTTACATTTCATGGTCTGCTTTACTGTTGCATTTCCTATATCTGTCATAAAAATATTTTAAATCTGTCAAACTCATTATTTCCATTTCTTGCTATGATCGCTACATACAGCCTCCCAGTCTTCTGATCTGAGTAACATTTCCAACATGTTGAGTTTTCTAGCATTCGTCAGCCTTCACTCTACAATGAAATTTCCAGTTCTAGATTCTTATTCTGTAGATCAATCAAATAATCAAAGGGATCTGAAATGACTGTATTTATTTAAAGGTATGCTTGTAAAACTGGTCTGTTCTTGTGTCTGATGATTCAGCACTCTTTGTTGGGCTGTTTACATGCATCTCCATATTATCTGCATTAACATCATGAAAAGATTTCGTATGGATGCTCGGTTTCAGTGTATTTATATTTAGGTTACTAGCTACTGCTAAGTATGGAAATTTTGTAATAGCTTTGTCATGTAGTACCTCAAGTTCTGTTAGGAAATATTTTATCCTAGAGCCTGAAGAACAATATACACCTAACACTAGACATTTGTCCTTTAGAAAATCTGTTTGAAATGCTACTGCTTCAATACACATTTCTGTGCAATTTGTAACTGTCCATGGAACACAATCACTTACATTGCTTTCCACATACAGTGCTAGCCTACAGTTTTTATGTTCAGTTCTGCAAAAATATGACCCTGCAAAAAGTACATTTTTATTTTGTTTTCATTTAATTCAGTCTTTCTAAAGATATTCAATACCTCAGCAAATCAAATGTCTATCTCCTCTCCTTTTTTGGGCCATACTGTGTACTTTAATGAAATATTCGGAAATCAAAATTAGTTTCTATATACAGGGTGTTACAAAAAGGTACGGCCAAACTTTCAGGAAACATTCCCCACACACAAATAAAGAAAAGATGTTATGTGGACATGTGTCTGGAAACGCTTAATTTCCATGTTAGAGCTCATTTTAGTTTCGTCAGTATGTTCTGTACTTCCTCGATTCACCGCCAGTTGGCCCAATTGGAGGAAGGTAATGTTGACTTCGGTGCTTGTGTTGACATGCGACTCATTGCTCTACAGTACTAGCATCAAGCACATCAGTACGTAGCATCAACAGGTTAGTGTTCATCACGAACGTGATTTTACAGTCAGTGCAATGTTTACAAATGAGGAGTTGGCAGATGCTCATTTGATGTATGGATTAGCACGGGGCAATACCCGTGGAGCGATACATTTGTATCGAGACAGATTTCCAGAACGAAGGTGTCCCGACAGGAAGACGTTCGAAGCAATTGATCGGCGTCTTAGGGAGCACGGAACATTCCAGCCTATGACTCGCGACTGGGGAAGACCTAGAACGATGAGGACACCTGCAATGGACGAGGCAATTCTTCTTGCAGTTGACGATGACCCTAATGTCAGCGTCAGAGAAGTTGCTGCTGTACAAGGTAACGTTGACCATGTCACTGTATGGAGAGTGCTACAGGAGAACCAGTTGTTTCCGTACTATGTACAGCGTGTGCAGGCACTATCAGCAGCTGATTGGCCTCCACGGGTACACTTCTGCGAATGGTTCATCTAACAATGTGTCAATCCTCATTCCAGTGCAAATGTTCTCTTTACAGATGAGGCTTCATTCCAATGTGATCACATTGTAAATTTTCACAATAAACATGTGTGGGCTGACGAGAATCCGCATGCAATTGTGCAATCAAGTCATAAACACAGATTTTCTGTGAATGTTTGGGCAGGCATTGTTGGTGATGTCTTAATTGGGCCCCATGTTCTTCCACCTACGCTCAATGGAGCACGTTATCATGATTTCATATGGGATACTCTACCTGTGCTGCTAGAACATGTGCCTTTACAAGTACGACACAACATGTGGTTCATGCACGATGGAGCTCCTGCACATTTCAGTCGAAGTGTTCGTACGCTTCTCAGCAACAGATTCAGTGACCGATGGATTGGTAGAGGCGGACCAATTCCATGGCCTCCACGCTCTCCTGACCTCAACCCTCTTGACTTTCATTTATGGGGGCATTTGAAAGCTCTTGTCTACGCAACCCCGGTACCAAATGTAGAGAGTCTTCGTGCTCGTATTGTGGACGGCTGTGATACAATACGCCATTCTCCAGGGCTGCATCAGCGCATCAGGGATTCCATGCGACAGAGGGTGGATGCATGTATCCTCGCTAACGGAGGACATTTTGAACATTTTCTGTAACAAAGTGTTTCAAGTCACGCTGGTACATTCTGTTGCTGTGTGTTTCCATTCCATGATTAATGTGATTTGAAGAGCAGTAATAAAATGAGCTCTAACATGGAAAGTAAGCGTTTCCGGAAACTTGTCCACATAACATATTTTCTTTCTTTGTGTGTGAGGAACGTTTCCTGAAAGTTTGGCCATACCTTTTTGTAACACCCTGTATATTCTATGAGGTGCATCCAGAAAGTAAGTTCCAATTGCATTCAGAGGTGGCATGAGTAGTGGAATAGGATTGCACATATGTAGGAGTAGAGAGGAGGTATGTGAGAATAATACAGTGCAGTTTCAGTCTTGTAATGGCAGTGATTACTGTACAGTGCTAGAATAAAACGGCTGCTCTGATACTGTTTCCCTCCAACTATGAGGTTTGCTCAGTTATCCAATTTCTGCACACTCAAAAGCATTCTCAAGCAGAGATCTATTGCCAACTGTGCCATGTGTATGGACACAACATTATGAGTAACAGTATTGTCAGACGATTCACTGAAAGACGAACCAGTATTCCTGACTAAGACCATAGTGGATGGCCATCTCTGATGACACTAGTATAGATGGGAAGTATGCATCAAACAGTTTTGCAGAACCAGTACTTTACAGTTTCAAAACTCTCTCGTCAATTACCCCAGATGCCTCACTTGCTGTTGCACAAAATTGTGTATCGGCAGTATAGTTTTCATGAACTGTGTGCATGATGGGTGCCAAGAAAACTGACAGATGAACACAAAACATTTGGCTGCAACACTGACATTCCTACAGCAATATGCAGAGAAAGGTGATGACCATGTTGAAACATGGATGTTGTGTATCACACCAGAAACAAAACAACATCCACGCATTGGTGGCATAGTGGTTCAGCTGTGAAGAACAAATTCAAGCTGACAGTCTCTGTCAAAAAAATCATGTGCACTGTCGCCTGGGATCAACGTCATGCCTTGTGCGAGTTTTTACCGTGATGAGAGACCATACATGCTGATCGGTATTGTCCAACATTGAAAAATCTGAGGAGGGTGATCCAAAACAAGAAGCATTGGATGTTGACAAGAGGCATTACACTTTTGCATGGTATTACAAGACAACATATAGTCAACACCACACGAAATGTGCTGAATCAGTTGTACGGGAGATCTTCGGCTATCCACCTTACAGGCCCAACCTCACCCCAAGAGACTTTCATCTCTTCTGTTTCGTGAAGCACTTACTGGCAAGAAAACATTTCCACAACAATGCTGAGATTCAGACAGTGACTTCGTGGTTCTGGACGTTGGGAACAGACTCCTGTGATGTGGTCATACAGTTGATGGTGCATTGTTACGATAAAAGCCTGAAAAATGTGTTAGTGACTATGTTGTGAAGTAGCCAGTGAACCTACGTAAATATTCCAATAAATATTTCTTACTTAGTGATGTTTTTTTTGTTTTCATCATGTGTCTTCGGAACTTACTTTCTGGATGCACCTCATATTTTGTTTTATTTTTTATCTGTGGAAATCAAAATTCCTGGTCTTTCAACTGTGCAGCTTACATGTTCCTTAAAGTCCTTCCTTCTTTTGAGACTGTAGCTGCTCCTTTTGGCAATAAAAGATCTTTCAGATGATTTAGCTGCTTCGTGTCTCTAGCTGCTGGGGTGGTTGGAGCTAAAATGGTAGCAACTGCCATTGAAGAGGTTGGTGTTGATCCTGGTGAGGTTGTTGCAGATCCTGTTGAAGGTTTCCATTGGGGTGCTTGAGGATTATTTCCATTGGGGTTGCAAGGTCTTGCAACAGAATAAGATTCTGCATTAACTGGGGCAACATTTTTGACAGCTGAAACAGGTTCACAGTTGCACTGATTAACATCTTCATATCTTCTTTCTTCTCTGTAGTTTGTTTGGTCCTGATCATTGTTAAATCCTCAGATAACTTCTTTCTTCTTTTCTTTTACCTTGAACCCCTGGTCAGTTGTAATTTGCACTGTTTTGATTACTTTCTTTCCTGTCTTCTGTGTTTGTCTTTAGTTTATGCACACACTTGAATGTTATAGGCATATTATTTATTCACTTTTGTTTGTTTTTATTTTTTTATAGTTAGGGGAACCAATCTGACATTTGTGAGTATATCATTTAGATCTATAAGAGGGGGCATAGTTCCATGCCAGATGAAGTGACAGCTGATCATTTAATGGACTGCTGGGAAGAGATTACAGAAGAGCACACTGAAGGTTCAGTTTTCGATGGAGAGACTGATGAAGACGTTGTAGCCAATATTTCCGTAGTTCCAACCGCTACTACAGTAACTGATGGTAGTGTGGGTAACATAGCGTCAAGTGAGCCAGTGGGTGAAACATCTAGTAGCAAATGCAGCAGGTGAGGTTGACTGTTAGCCTGTGCTTGAAGAAGCATTTTATGAAAGTTCTAAAACTGACTCTGATGTTGAAGTTTCTAAAATTATGGATTTATGTGCATAGTCTAACATTGGTTTTGAATCTCAGTTCTTTGGGGAATGACTTCCTACATA